>NW_017731580.1:863869-892203 GCF_001890085.2 Hipposideros armiger | reverse complement strand
CACATGGGCCAGTGAGCTTTGACCAAGCTGCCCCTGAGCTGAGCTGCCACTGAGCTGCCAACAGGTGGCAGGATAGCTTCAGCTGCCTGTTCAATGGTGGGCTATGCCTGCCAGTGGTTGGGACTGAACTCTGCACCTTGAGCTGAGCTGCTGCCCGGATGGTTCAGTGGATAGAGTGTGTGCTCTTAACAACAAGGCTGCTGGTTCAACTTACGCATGAAAAAAAAAAATAGGTATCGTTATATGATATCTGTTGTACCAGGTTGTTATGAAGAGTAAATGAGTTAATATTAATAAAGTAGTCAAAACAGAATCAGGCACAGTGGAGTCACCATAGAAGTGTTTAAGTAAATAAGTGACTAGGTAAAGGGGTTTATTTTCAGGTAAGAGATAGTTATTCCAATATTAAAAATATATATGGCATTTTAAAACTGTGAATGAAAGTCATATATCATGTAGAAAGAGTGCTTTTGATTTTATAAACAGCATTACCACTTTCTTACATTTTATTCAAATGATATCATCTGGGGAATCTCAAAATAGCAAACAAATTGAAGTTACTGAAATGGGGCATAAGACCCATGTCTTTGTGCATGCTACTTTTGGTTACTTCTCTCAGAGGCCTCTGATTTATGCCACAGAGTTTCAAAGGGTTAAAGTTTACAAGTCCCTGATTTTGATTACAGCCTTGTTCTACACATGAGGTAACTGAGGCTTAGAGTTGGTAAATGGCTCACTTTCAAGATAAGGCAGCTTGTTAGTCTTCAGCAAACACTAAAAACCAAGGATCCTTGTCCATAGCCACTTACACACACTCCCATGGTTCTCTCAAAGCTCCAACTGGTTTGGCCTTTACTGGGCAAAATGGAAACATAGTTTACTCTTTAATTTCCAGGTGATCCCAGTGTCTCACTTTAAGACACTTCTTCTGATAATATTCTTACAGTTAAATGCCTTTCCTTCTCAATCTATCATTATGTCCCTTATGAAAGGAAAAATAATCTTTAACTTCCTTATTTGTTTGTCAATTGAATAAGCTCTCCATATGCAAACTAAGACCAAGTCAATGTACTGTTAAAAATATATTTGACAGCGAATTTCACCAGTTATAGAGGATGATCCTAACATACAGAAAGAGATGGACATTCAAATTAAGCTCATATCTACACAGCATTTCATGCCGTACAAAATGTCTGCACAAACACATTAACAGGCTACTCAAAACATTCTAGTTAAGGGAACAGAGGTGTCAAAAGATTGTGGGAATTAATACAGGTAACAAATGAGTTAGGCTCAAATCCAGGCTGGCTGAATTCTCATACCCTTTTTAAAGACTGTAACAATTGATGTGTAGATGTCTACCTTTGATTGCTAATTATATAAAAATTAACTTGTACAAATGATTGGGTTTAAGATAAAATGTTATATAGCACAGACCAATATTACAGGCTTAGAGAAAGTGTTTTTGAATGCAAACAGACGGTTACAGTTTTCCTATTCTTGATATGCACAAATATGATTATTTTATAATTGATTTCCCTTCTCTGGGCTTTGATAAACATACAACTTAATGTATCACAAAATAATTTACTATCTCAGGGCCAAAAATAAATGGTAGACATTAGTAGCTATTTTACACATTTAATATTAAGTGGAATATTTACTGGTATGATTGGTTTTTGCTTATCAAAATCTGAAGTTGGAGTAAAACTAAACAATACTAATTGGACTATTGAATCGTTAATTACATCATATTGGATTAAGCCTTAACCTTGGACTGTGAATAAGGTTCAAGATGGTGGTATCATTTCTATAACCTATTAGCCTCTGTGTGGTCATAAAAATTTGGCTGAATGTTGCTTTTTAAATAGAGCAAAATGACATGTTAAAAAAATGGGTACCATCAGTGGGTCTTCACTTAATAGGATTCTTTGGTGTGCAAATCACTACAGTGGAATGATGCAATGGGGCATAAGGACAATGAATCCCGTAATAAATTGAGTGTAACACTAATTATATTCACTATGAACCGAAATATATACATTCGATGGCCATGATGGCGCACCAATGTTCAAAGCCCAAGGTGAAAATGCATTGCAACTTCTCCCTCTATAAAAACTCCACGGCCTGCTGCAGTCTATGTCTGGCATCAAATTCTATATATCTACCTGTGTTTTCAGCATGGAAACCCAATTCTTAAAAGAAAGGTCATTATCATTATTAAGTTTTATAAGAAGATCAGTACATACCAGTATCTGTTTAATAAAGGAGACATCATGAATGTCAAACTTAAGACACTTTGCAGAGTGCTAATAACTCCTAAAGTGTATCCTTGTCTCAAGTTGAAGTCAGTATTGGAAATTTTATATTACCTGCTCTGCCTGAAAGCATTAAAAAGTGTTTCTGTAATAGCCAGGCTAAAAAAAAAAATAGTGACTTTTTACAACTTTGCCTAATTTTTGGTTTGATTTCAAAGGTGGTAATAGTTAAGTCTGATGATACTGGCAGTGGCCTGAATGTATCAACGGGATCACTTTAACCACATTCTTTTTTGCCTTCTGGATGGAATAAAGCATTCATGTACATCTCTTTTTGCAAGTTTATAAGGTATATGTGTTTTAGATACATTACTAGCTACATAAAAAAAAGTGGTTTTTTTTTTCTATTTTTTTTAGTTCTGGAATTGCAGGAATATAAAATATGCATTTATTCAGAAACTAAACAAAATACTTCAGTAATTTCTGCATTATAATGACCTTAATTCAAGCCCAGCGATATATTGAAAGAGGTTGTTTCCTTTTCTATTATATATTTAAATTAAAAACAGGAAAATGTAGTTTCTACTAATGAGGTTTGTAGGGCTGTTTTAATATGATGTCCCTTCGGAGATTTGCTTACTCCGTGTGAAGGCCCCTAAGAGGTGCTCGTGCACCTGATTAATTCATAAATGGCACTAAGGGCTGCACATTTGCCCAATCCTCGTTAAATCATGGTAGGCAGCTAGTCCTCTGTAGGACGTGTTGCAAACTGTGATATTCTTATTATACACCTGATTACAGCATTCTACACCAATCTGATTCTTTCCATAAATTCTTATAACTGTGATGTCCATTTTAGAAATTAGAAATTGAGGTTCATTAAAATGACTTCAACCCATATGATTGTGATGGAACAATGACTTGTGACTCAACAGAAAATTGTTCTGAAATTCTAAGAAGAATATATATATAAGTATGGAAAAGTTAAAATACTTAACAATGGTTTGAAAAATTAGTTTTGAGTTACAGATAATAATTAAGCAGCTACTGTCGGGATACAAGTGGAAACTAATGAAGACATCTGAAAGGATAAATGTAGTAGTTTGGGGGTGAATAACCAATTTTAAAAATTATGTGTTTTGGAGCATAGTGCTTAACTCTCTGTGCCTCAGGGGGGTAGTAAGCCAATCTATCTTATTGAGTGTGAGAATTAATTGAAGATAGATGATAGATAAATAGATAGATAGATGACAGATAATAGATAGATGATGATAGATAGATAGATATGGTGTTTAGAACAGTGCCTGACACATAGTAAGCTTTATTTTTTCTCAGTTTAACTCACAACTAGGTAAGATGTACTGTTTTCCACTATTTTGATTTGGCCCAAACTAGTTTCCACCTCTACTTCTCCTCCTATCCTTTGACATTGCTTCTTTTTGATGTTATTCTAGTCAGGAGGAGAGGAGTTTCCACTTTAAAATTAGAGACACAAGATGGATAAGAGTTGCATCAAACAGAAATTTGGATGAGTAATATGTTGTTTTCTAGATTTATAGCTGGAAACATTGGCCTAGTGTATACACAGCATGTAATTCAAACTATTTGACTTCACATAAGCCTTTGATAATTTCTCCCTGTTATAAAAAACAGTAGTGTTTATCAAGGTTTACCATTTATTACTGTTTCTAAGATAAATGTTTGAGTATGTTCTGAATCCCATTATTGTTTCTTCTGGGGGTACGCAAGTTCTGTTGTTATACAAGAAGTTGGAAACAATCCCACTGACCTGAATCCATTCTTTAATTCATCCGACTAACAAATCAGGTTTATCATTATTATACAACTGCTTTGTGACGTAGGTAGCATGTCCAGGAACTATCTGAACATTTATCTAAACCTGGAGGTTACTCCTTCAATATGGCGCTTTCCTTCAAGGAGCCCAAAGATGTCAAGTATATTAAAACTTATCGATGTTTTAAATGAAACACAAGGGAAAATGAAGCTCAAAGAAGTTAACAGGCTTATCACAAATTTGACAACTAGTTAATGGTGTGGTTAGAACAAATGGCTTGTGATTCATAGACAATTTTGCTTCCATTCTTCATTTTAACAGAAAGCACAAGAGACAGAAAAAAGGAACTACAAAAAAGAAAAACTATAAATGTGAAAACATATTGTGAATGTCAGTCTAACACTACTTTTTTTTTTTTAGCTGAGCCATCCTGCCACCTGTTGGCAGCTCAGCGGCAGCTCAGCTCGGGCCGGGACTTGAACTGCTGTTGCTCAGAGCTCACATTCTTGAGTGAGCTCTTAACCAACTGAGCCACTTGGCTGGCCTAACACTTTTTTCTTTTAATGCACCAATCACACAGTCACTCAGAATTTAAAACTCCTATGACCTTTCCATCTGACATAGCTGAATTGTTTCAAATCTGCTTTAAAAAATTTAGACAGTGTGCTTACTTATATGGTCTAATGGGTATAACAGAAAATGTTTTCCCTAGATAAAGATGTTCTAAGTTTTAATAACACAGAGCCTTCCACTTATAAAATTATCCAGTTTATGAAGCACAATTACCAATGTTTTAAAATGCTTTGGATGTGTGCCATTTGACCATTTTAAAATTCTTCACATTGTAGACCAAAGAATAGGGAAACTTGATCACTTAGTAAAGCTGTTCTGACCCCAGTCAAAATAAGGTAAAGAATTAAGTGGTTACATGTGTTAGCAGGATAAAAATTCCATTAAGGTTGAATCAGCAGGATGGTGCGCTAATCTTTTATTGGACAAAGAAGTACATTGTCTTTGGGATAAACAGCATACCTGAGATCCTGGTCCCTTAACTTGGGTGGTTCACTGTGTATATGCTGCTAGTGGGGGTCATATTGCTGGGAAGGTAGATTGAGGATGAATCCCACTACAACTTTATAAGGAAAAAGAGAGGTTGCTTCTGTTGATGTTCTATCCATAGCATTAACTAGTTATAATAGAATGATACCTTGTCCAACATTAGCTTGATATCTAGCTCTAACCTAAGAAGTAGAATAATACTCAGATTAAGTATAAATAGAATTATAAAAAGGTTAACTTACCAAGTGAAACAGAACAAACACAATTATAAAACAAAGATTTCGTATTTACTTCTCAAGTAATTTAAGGTGGTAGGATATACTGGACATTAGTCAAACACTACAGAGTAAGGTACCATAATCCTTATAAATACTACTCTGAATTTTATCCCTAACAGTCACTACCTTTATAAAGACCTCAGGATGTGATCTCTTGAGATTTTAACTGTATCCATATGTGAATAGCCCACACCACCTCAAAATGAAAACATTACAGGATTTTTTCCTTTTTTTACTGAGTGGTGGATAGAAGAAGTGATTGAGAGTCTAAAATCACCCAAGTATTCTATTTTTTTTTTCTTTTAAAGTCTGTCAAGCTATATAAAAGTCATTCTTAAAGCTGAAATAAAAATATACTAAAAACAAAATTTCTTTGCTATTTTATAAAGCTTATATTGGATCTGGAATTATTTTACAAAATTAAACTAAACTAGTATTTGAATATATGGGTTAAACAAAATGTATTATCAATTAACTTTATCTGTTTCTTTTTACTTTTTTAAGTTTTTTTTTCTTTTACTTTTTAAGATTGGCATTAGGAGGCCATACAAAATTCCTTGGATTCATGTGGTACACAGGAGATTATATTAAAGGTTCTAGGTCTCTCATAAGATGGGGAAGGAACATAGAAATAGCTGAGCCTTAGCCAATGAATCAGAAGGGGTTTCAGATTGGGATTTAAAGAATAAAGAATTCATGACCTTGATGACTGGAGGGCATGGATGCAGTAGGATTGGGTGACAAAAATGATTGCCTCTGTAGGAATTACACAAGTTAGAGGAGATTGGAGAACGGTGGTGGACAAATGAGCTCCCCCTAACCTCCCTGAGTTTGGATCACACATGGAGAGATAGGATGAAACATGGGAAAAGACAGTATAATCTTAAAATGGCAAATTTAAACAAAGTGGCTGAGTGTGCCTTTAAATGACAGAATTATTAAAAATGGAGGGCCATGGGGCCAGCCGAGTGGCGCGTTAGTTAAGAGCTGGCTTGGGACGCCAGAGGGCCCCGGTTCGGATCCCACATATGAGGGCCAGTGACACTGCCCTCTACAGCTAAGATGCTGAACAACAGCTCAACCTGGAGCTGGGCTGCCATGAGTCACTGGCGACGCCTTAAGCTGCAGCCCCTGCTGCAGTGGGTTGCCATGGGCTACCGTGTGTAGCCAGCAGCCAGCATGAGCGTCTCTCAAAGCTATGAGCAGCCGTCCAGAAGCCGGCGACTGATCTGCCTCGCCCGGGAAGAGCGCAATGATGGTGCCAACTTGGGCCAGTGAAGCAACGTCCTCCACAACTAGACTGAAGAACAAAAAGACAGCAACTTGTCTGTTCCCCTTCCCCCAGTTCCCCAGCACTGTTCCTATCCCCCAATTCCCCAATAAAAATCTTTTTAAAATAAATAAATAAATAAATAAATGGAGGGCCATGAGCTAAATTATAGGGAAATAACAAATAATATAATTTTGCACATCTGAGTTAGTAATTATAAAATCATACCTCATCTCTGATATAAAAATTTAAGAAAATTATTAAAGAATGCTTTAACTCTCAAACTGCCATGGCTTAACTTCTGGATTCAAAGTAGGAGAAGAATGTTGTCCTGTCTGAAACTGTTATTTGTCCTAGAAAATTAAAACAAATTATTTTTTTGTCCAGCTCCAGGTTTTTTAATTCAAAATACTTAATAGGAATAAGTCAAGAGGCAAAGATTCAGATAAATCCTGGCAATCTGAAGTCACACAAATTATTTACAGCGAGGGACTGAACCTTGAATTGATCAGTGTCTGGTCCCAGTAAGCTGAGGATAAACGTCATGCTATCCTTGTTATTGTTACTTCCTCCCACTCCTAACCAGTTTAGGAGAGAAGCGGAGGTTCAGAGGGTCTCCTTGGTCTCACGTACATCCCCCTCCACGATAGTGTTATAGAACGAGTTGGAAGCAGGCTTTGAGAGAGACACTTGAACTTGCCAAATGATCTCTCATAGTGGAGTTTTTTATTCCCTTGATGAATGCTGCTCGGAAAGCCACAGCACTGTCTCTGCACGTTAGTGGTGAAGAAGGGAAGGGAAAGCACATGAGGGAGTCAGTCTTCAGTTGTATTAGTCCTAAGTTGCCTTGAACTTATCGGTGATCAAGTCAAACCTATGCTTATATTTACAATCATGGTTAAAAACTGTTAGTATAAAAGTAAATTACATGGACAGGAGTATTGCAGTAATATCTACGTTCTTCTGTAAAATGACTGTTTCTTTCTATTACAATTGGTGTTTATACAAGTGCATCTGTGACAATTTAACACCCTAAATATGATATAATACTCTATTGAATTTTGGACTGAATGCTATCATAAAGATCTTTACATTAAAAATATTTGCATATGGCAGTTCCTATTCTGAAAATTTATGAATTTTAATAAAGTTGCTTAGATTTTATACTCCACAGTTATAATTGTTTATAAACCAGGAATATTATTTAAAGGGCATTGAAATTATATGAAAACACTTAAGAACAGAATTATGTTTTCATCTTTCCCATTACTTTTTATACGTTGATTATTAATTTCACCATAATTATAATGAAAGAATACTTAATTGCTTAAGATGAAAACTATACTTAGTTTTATAAATTAGCATGTACCCAAGTGTATCCTCATAATAATTTATGATTTTTCAAAAAACAAACAAACTGCAGTAATATGTACACTGGTGTAGCATTATAACTATTAAATAGTTGTTTTTATAAGGCAACACCACAAAAAAGAATACTATGTAATTGTAGTGAATGAATAATGATGGTGATAATCACTAGGCTCTAAATCAACAAAATACATCCAGTTCCATGTCACCAAAAGTAACAACTTTATACATCAAAAAATATAAAATGGAAAATAAAGTTTTGGAAATTATTTTACAGCAGTTTCTAAATTGGATAATTCCATCAGTCTTCCCTCACGGTCCTTCTCCTATGGTAAACACATCGCCAACTGTTCTTTTTAATTTTGTTTGTTTTTTCAATTCCATTGAGCACAGCTTTATTGCTGGGTATACAAAAGTCAACAAGAGACATCAGCTGTTCTGAAGAGTTTCACAGTTAGTAAGGAAGATTATTTGTTTGCTCATTTATACTTGCTCCAACATATACCAACAATAATTTAAGACAGCCTTCAAAAATACATGATACCAGCACAACATGAATAAAAAAACAAACAAAAAAAACAACATGTAAGAATGACGAAGGGGAGAATAAACCAGAGTAGAGAAATAAAACGTAATTAGAAATAAGATTTGTGCATTATACATATTCAAGGAAGTCTTAAATACTTTAGTGAGATATGTAAACTTATAAAATACAATGTGTAAATAAAAAAAGTGCCAAGTAGAACTGTGACTGAAAAAGGATGTAATGCATAACTCTGTAGCTAATATTTTTGAGGTTTTATAAGTGAAAGATTTTCTAGAAGACGTGATACTTGACCTCACTTTTTTTTTTTTAAGCTGAGCCATCCTGCCACCTGTTGGCAGCTCAGTGGCAACTCAGCTTGGGCCAGGAATAGAACCGCTGTTGCTCAGAGCTCACACTCTTGAGTGAGCTCTTAACCAACTGAGCCACTCAGCCAGCCCCTGACCTCACATTTAAAGGAACAAGAGGAAGAAGATACATGGTACAGGGATTGGAATAATACAAAGTTTTGTCATCATGAAATAGCATGGTATAGAACAGAATATATTTGGGAAATGAAATGTCGCATCATAAAGTAGACGAAAGAACAGGTAGGTCATTGTTGAGTGTGCAACCGACCAGATCTACAGTGTTTAACTTTTTGTATTAGAAAAGTGTGAATAAAGAGAAACCTCAATGACCCAGTTAGAGATGGTGGTTCAGTTGAATGATTGTGAAGAGAAGGTGTGAATTGCTGTTATTTATAAGTTTTTGCTGGGAAAAAATAAAACATATAAGAAGCAGAGAATAGTACAGTGAACCTCCAGGTATTCACCCCCTAGATTATTGATGACAATGTTTTTCATGTATATTTTTACCAACCACTCTTTGCCCCACCGCTACAATCCCACTGGTATATTTTGAACCATATTCCAGACATTATCATTACATCAGGAAACAATTCAGTATGTATCTCTATAAGATAAAGACTTATCAGAAGCATAACTGGAACACTTAGAAAACATTGGCAGTAATCCCATAAGATTCTCCAATACCTAGTCGATATTAAATTTTTCCCAATTATTCTTCTAAAAATCCTTAAGGGACCTTTTTTACCCTGGTTTTATCTGTATATTTCATATAAAAGTGCATTTTTCGGTTAAACAAATCAAATACCATTAACATCAATGGATGTTTCAAATAATGGTGGCTTCTAACGAAACTTCAATTATTTAAATTCTAGGACACAGGATTCAGTTATCAACAATTAGTATGAGAAGAATTGCTACAGAGTCAAGCATCATCTATAGTTTTACAAATGGAGAAAAAGTGGCAGAATATAGCATAATTTGGTTTTCAAAGATGCATTATGAAAGTTCATTTTGTAAATGACTTCACTACTGTATGGAAAGCTGAAAACTACTTGAATTTCCCCTATATCTCTTTAAGAAAATCGTTTGGGTAGCTATAGGAAATTGATGAAGTAGTTGCTAACATCAGTAAATGCTAAGATGGCAAAGGAAAACATAAACCAGACAAAAATACATTTCCAGGACCAAATTTTTAAGTATTCTGTCATTTGTTTGACCACAAATAGGCGTACACAGAGCCATAGTTCAATGTGCTTTTGTTGCTAACATCAACAAAGCTTGGGGCACTGCTCTGCAAACCAACCAGACTGGGCCATGAGTTACAAATTATACATATAGAAAAGGAGTGTTAGAGACGAATTGGTAATGTTGGAAACAAACTACATATGGGTAAGAAGGCTTAAGATAGAAATAGCTCTTTATAGGTAATGCACAGTTTTACATGATAAAATTGAACTCAGCATAAATACTTCAGAAAACTTATTTACTATTTGTAGTAGTTATACCAGAATTCATAGACATTCTTATTTGAGCTTCAGCAAGTCTGCAGCTGGGTTCCCAACTTACAAGTGAAAGTGCTTATTAAGCAATAATAATTGTAAAAACAGAACCAAGCTGCACACGACAGAAAATAAGAATAAACATATAGTTTATTTGCAAAGGAAAATTTTATCCAACTAAAATTGTGCACCTACTAACTCACCAATAATCTTTTCTTGTACTAAAGGTAAAAATCATTTTGAAAGTTTTCATTTTAAAGAAAGGTTTTTCAGCTTAGACAGGTTTATTGGGCAAGAAAGATACTTAATCAAAAATGACCAATACTCTTTAAAAATCATTCTTCAAAACACACACACAGTTTTTTATGAAAGATAGAATAAAAATATATTTTAGTTCACCAGTAACTCAAAGTGTACGCGTCCTTTGTGGCTATAAATTCCTTCATTTTACTCTGCAATGGCTAGCAAGGCTAAACACAAGGTAAACAATTGTTCCCAACTTCAGAAGCCTGCAGAGGTCAGTATAGCGACAGCGACAAGACATCAAATAGGTGAGCTGATCAATACTGAAAGTGGACCATTAGATCACATGCTTTCTATTTACACATACCGGCATCTTGAACATTAAAGTGAAATTTGTAATAATTAGGATAGAATGTCCTTTAAGTAATTTTTCTTTTTAAAAATATCAGCATTTGGAAAACCATTCTGTGTAAAAAGTGGGGAAGTAGAATAAAAAATGAAATTTAAAATTAAAGTAATGATCATTTTATAAAAAATAAATGTCCTTTGTGTATGTTGAAGACTTTGAAAAATGTTTTGTTCCTTTGACTGGGGATTATATTCCTCATGCTTGCTTGATTCACTGGTGTCTGGCACCTGTCAAGAAAGCTCACTGTTATCCTGGGCAAAGTTATGATTTTTTTAAGATTGATATGTAAGTGAAGTTTTCTTATTTTTAGTAATATTCCTACAGTTCAATGCAAATATTACTTCCAAAT
Source organism: Hipposideros armiger (assembly GCF_001890085.2). Lineage (NCBI taxonomy): Eukaryota > Metazoa > Chordata > Mammalia > Chiroptera > Hipposideridae > Hipposideros > Hipposideros armiger. The sequence continues at coordinate 880,781 of NW_017731580.1, read as the reverse complement.
ATAATAGTTCTCAAGTATAATTTGCAATTTTCTGTACACACATTGAACTATGTTTTAACATGAACTCGTAAATGTGCACAAATGTATATGTTTCTTTTCCTACAAAAACATTTTTACAGTTTGTTTTTTTGTAAAAATGAAGAATTGACAGACTTTAGAAACTGCACTCTGATATCTAGAAGCTGTCTTCTCCATGATGACCTGTCAGTGACCTTTGTCGTGACATTGAAGAACTGCCCTCTCCAGGGGTGAGAGGTAATTCAACTTCCATAGTTCCCCTGCTTCAGACATATATAAAACAGAGACTATAAACATATACTGTAGGCTTATTTTGGCTCCAGCTAAGCTGACACCATCAAACTCATTTAGTTTAGAATTTGCAGACATGGTTTCAGTATCAGATCTCTGCTGCAATCCAGAAGGTGAAAGAAAAGCTAGCTAAAACCAACATAGGCGTTTGCTGGGACAGCAGTTATCTATTGTAAAGTAAGTTCCTCGTATTTATATAATACTTAATGCCATAAATGGCACTGTTTGGTGTTTCTAACACCATTATGGATGGGCAAAGTTAAAAGCTTTTTAAAAGATCCAAAGATAGATAGATAGAAAGCAAGATAGATTAATTAGGTATATTTTTAAAAGAATATTTATTTACTTTTTTAAAATTAAGCTTTACTTTTCCCTTTCCCTAAATGTTTAGCTTTGGTAGGCACATGTACAAAAGAAGTCAATTGCAATGCAGGCAAGCAATGCATTTTTAATGTCAACAGATAAAGATACACTTTATTTTTTTCTACTTTTATACTTGTTGCAATTTTTATCTAAAATTTTAAAAGCTTCTCTGAGACTAATGCCTCAGTGTTTTTATAGTACGATCACATTTCTTAATCCATGATAGTATAATGGACTTTTAAAAAATGTACGAATCAGGCAAAAATCAATAACCCCATAATGAATATAAAATAAAATTAATAATGCAAATTAAAGACTAGATATCACATTCTATATCCTACCAAAAAAAGTAAATGTAGAATTTATATAAACTGGCTACTTACTAGGCCACAAATAAAACCTAAAAACTCAAAATGCATAAAGTATTTTGGGATGTTATATTAACACAGTGTAATAAAACCAGACATTAGTAACAGTTAGTAGAGTTAGACTCAGAAAGATGTAAGGACTGAAACAGAGATTAAAGAGGAGAAAAGATGTTCCCCTGCTGGCTTTGAAGATGGAGAAAGAGGCCATGAGCCAAGGACTAGGACCAGTGTCATGAAGTGGGAAAAGCATGGGGATGGATCTCGCTGGAACAGTGGTTCTCAACCTGTGGGTCGTGACCCCTTTGGGGGTCGAACGACCCTTTCACAGGGGTCGCCTAAGACCATCGGAAAACAAAAAGATATTTACATGACAATTCATCACAGTAGCAAAATTATAGTTATAGAGTAGCAACAAAAATAATTTTATGGTTGGGGGTCACCACAACATGAGGAACTGTGTTAAGGGGTCGCGGCATTAGGAAGGTTGAGAACCGCTGCGATAGAACCTTCAAAGAGTGCGGTCCTGTGGCCACAATTTAGACTTCTCATATAACTATGCGTCATACACATGAATATATATTACAGATAGAATAAATGATATATTATATTTAATAAAACATAATTTATAAAATCGTGTTTTGGTATATGAAAAAGTTGTTATATAATAAAATTATGTTGCTTTTAAGGCACTAACAGTGGTAGTAAGAAATGATACAGCTAATAAAACTAAGAAAAAAACTCATAAGAAGAATTAAAATAAGAATGTATGGCTGAGATTAACATTAGTGGATCACTAAATATAATTCAATATTAGAAACAAAATGTAAGCCACAAATTGGAAATATATTTCAATATATTTGATCAATGACTGATGTTATTATATACATAATTTGTACACATTAATTATAATAATTTAAGACATATTTAAATAAATCAAATCACCAAACAGATGATTAAAGTAAATGAAAATGTCTAATTAACAATTATAAAATTATTCAGTCTCACTTTTAATGAGGGAAAGCTAAATTGATCATACAGCATTCACTACCCCCTCAAAAAAATGTTGATTCAATGCTTAATTTCTAACTACTAATGAAAAGCCTGTTAATTTTATTTATTTATTTATTTATTTATTTTTTAGCTGAGCCATCCTGCCACCTGTTGGCAGCTCAGCAGCAGCTCAGCTCGGGCCGGGACTCGAACCACTGTTGCTCAGAGCTTGCACTCTTGAGCAAGCTCTTAACCAACTGAGCCACTTGGCCGGCCCCTAATTTATTTTTTTAAGTAACAACTTTATTGAAACATGATTCACTTACCATAAAATCCCTCCATATCATAAAATACATTTGTTTTATTTCTTTAGAATTTTTTAAATTATTTTTTTGTATTAATCTGGTTATTGTTTCCTATGTTTTATGATGTTTTGACATCTGGGGTCTCACTGGGCAGGGAGAGACTGCCCCTCCCTGGGTTAGTTACTTTCAAAATTAAATTTATTGGGATGACATTGATTAATAAAATGATGTAGGTATCAAGTGTACAATTCTATAATACATCTGCATATTGCATTGTGTATCACTACCCAAAGTCAAATCTCCTTCCATCACCATATACAGAGGATGTCAAAAAATGCATACACATTTTAAGAAAGGAAAACTGTATTAAAATTGTAATACTCAGTATATACTGACAATAAAACATAAATACAAGTCATGTTTGACTTCTGTAATTACAAGAGGTATTCAAAGTGGTTACTGTCAGCGTCCAGACACTTCTGATTACAGCGAACTACTGCTTGAGCAACGTTGATCAAAGTGTCCACTTGTATACAATTTTTTGGCACCTCGGTATTTGACTCCCTTTACTCTTTTCTACCTACCCCTTCAACCTTCCCTTTGGTAAACACTCAACTGTTGTCTGTGTCTCTGGGTTTTTGTTTGTTTGTTTGTTTGTTTTGTTCGTGTGTTCTTTTCAGTTTTATATCCCACATATGAGTGAAATCATATGATTCTCTACTTTTTCTGTCTGACTTATTTTGCTTAGTGTTATACTCTCAAGATCCATCCATGTTGTCACAAATGGCAGTATTTCATCTTTTCTCATGGCCGAGTCATATTCCATTGTGTATATGTAGCACATCTTCTGTATGTAATCATCTAACAAAGGCCACTATGGTTGTTTCCATGTCTTGGCCACCATGAAAAATGCTGCAATAAACATAGGGGTTCATATATCTTTACAAATAACTACTTTCGAATTTGGGGGTAGACACTCCAAAGAGAAATTGCTGAGTCATAAGGAAACTCATTCTTAATTTTTTGAGGAAACTCCATACTGTTTTCCACAGTGGCTGTACCAATTTATATTCCCACCAGCATTGTCTGAGGGTTCCTTTTTTTCCACAACCACTCCAACACTTGTTATTATTTGTCTTATGTATTGATAATAGCCATTCTAACAGGTGTGAGGTGGTATCTCATTGTGGTTTTGATTTGAATTTTCCTAATAGCGAGTGAGGTTGAGTTACTTTTCAAATATCTGTTGGTCATTTGTAGTCTTTTTGGGAGAAGTGTCTGTTCAGGTCCTCTGCCTATTTTTTAATTGGATTGCTTTTTAATGCTGAGTTGTATGAGTTCTTTATATATTTTAGATATTAGCCCCTGATTGGATATTTTGTTTTCAAATATCTTCTCCCATTAGTTGGTTAACTCTTTGTTTTGTCGATGGTTTCTTTTGCTGTGCAGACACCTTTTAGTTTGATGTAGCCCCATTTATTTATTTTTGCTTTAACTTCCCTTGCCTTTGAAGTCAAATTTATAAAATCCTCCTAAGACTAAGGTCCATAAGTTTAATACCTATGTTTTCCTCTATGCATTTTATTGTTTCCAGTCTTATATTTAGGTCTTTGATCCATTTTGAATTAATTTTTGTGTATGGTGACAGATAGCAGTCTAGTTTCATTCTTTTGCATGTGGCTTTCCAATTTTCCCAGAACCATTTATTGAAGAGGCTTTATCTTCTCCATTGTATGTTTTTGGCTCCTTTGTCTAAAATTATTTCTCGGCTCTCAGTTTTGTTCCATTGGTCTCTGTTTCTGTTTATTTGCTAATACCATGTTATTTTGATTAGTATCTCTTTGTAGTATAATCTGAAGCCAAGAAGTGTAATACCTCTGGCCTTGTTCTTTTTTCTCAGGATTGCTTTGGCTATTCAGGGTTTTCTGTGATTCAGTACAAAACTGATGATTTTTTGTTCTCCCTTAAAAAATGCCATTGGGATTTTAATGGGGATTGCATTAAATCTGTATATTGCTTTGGATAATATAAGCATTTTAACTATGTTGATTCTTTCAATTCATGAACACAGAGTGTCATTTCATTTATTTGCATTATCTTCAACTACATTTAATACTGTCTTATAGTTTTCACTGTAAAGGTCCTTCACATCTTTTTTTAAGTTTATTCCTACATTTTCAATCTTTTTGTTGCAATTGCAAAAGGAATTTTTTTTATTTCTCTTTCTGAAATATCATAGTTAGTATATAGGAACACAATGGATTTTTGTACATTGATTTTTTTATCCTACAACTTTACCATATTTGTTTATTGTTCTAATAGATTTTTTTGTGGAGTCTTTAGGATTTTCTATGTAGAGAATCATTTTGTATGCAAAAAGTGACAATTTGACTTCCTTATTCCAAATTTAGATGCCTTTTATTTCTATCTCTTATCTAACTGCCCTGGCTAGGATTTCCAACACTATGTTGAATAACATTGATTAGAGGGGGCATCCTTGTCTTCTTCTGGATCTTAGAGGAAAAGCTTTCACCTTTTCACCATTAAGTATGATATTAGCAGAGGGTTGTTGTATATGGCCTTTATTATGTTGAGGTACTTTCCTTCTACTCCCATTTTATTAAGTATTTTAATCATAAATGGATGTTATCTTTGCCAAATGCTTTTTCTGCATCTATTGATATGATCATATGATTTTTATCCTTCACTGTGTTAATGTGGTATATCACATTTTTTCATTTGCATATGTTGAGCCATCCTTGTGCCCCTGGAATGAACACCACTTGATTGTGATGTATAATCTTTTTAATGTGTTGTGTTTGATTTGCTAGTATTTTGTTTAAGATATCTGCATCTGTATTCATCAGAGAACTATTGTTCTATAGTTTTCCTTTTTTTGTGTTATCATTGCCAAGTTTTAGTATTAGGATAATATTGACCTTGTAAAATGAGTAGGAAGTATATAGCTTCTCTTCAATTTTTTGGAAGAGTTTGAGAAGGATATGTATTACATCTTTGAATGTTTGGTAGAACTCACTAGGAAGCTATCTAGTCTTGGACTTTTACTTTGGGGGAGGCTTTTGATGATTGTTTGAGTTTCCTTACTGTTGATTGGTCTATTTAGATTTTCCAGTTCTTCCTAAGAAGGTTACATATTTCTAAGAACTTGTCCATTTTTCTAGATTATTGAATTTGGCAGCATATAATCTTTCATAATATTTTTGTATGATCCTTTGTATTTCTGCGATGGCTGTTGTACTGTTCTTTCATTTCTGATTTTGTGTATTTGAATAATTTTTCTTCTTGGAGGGTCTAGCCAAGGTTCTGTCAATTTTACTAATATTTTCAAAGAACCAGATCTTTGTTGCATTAATTTTTTCTATTGTCTTTTTGCTATTTCATTTAATTCTGCTCTAATATTTATTATTTCCTTCCTTCTGCTGACTTTGGGCTTCATTTGTTTTTCTTTTTTCTAGTTCCTTAAGATTCAATATGAGGTTGTTTATTTCGGATTTTTCTTGTTCCTTGAGATAGGCCTGTAATAATATAAACTTCCTTCTTATTACCATTATTGCAGCATCCCAAAAGTTTTGATATGTCTTATTTTCATCCTCATTTGTCTCTATGCATCTTTTCATATTTATTTATTTATGTATTTATTATTTATTTATTTATCTATTATTTATTTATTTTTGACCCAATCATTCCTTAGTAGCATGTTGTTTAATCTCCACATATTTGTGGTCTTTCCTACTTTCTTTCTGCTGGTGATTTACAATTTCAAAACATTATGATTGGAGAACATGCCTTGTATGTCTTCAATCTTAAATTTATTCAGGCTACTTTTGTGTCCCAACATATGGTCTACCTTTGAGAATGTTCCATGTGCACAGAGACGAATGTGGAATCTGGTGTTCTAGGATGAAAGGCTCTGTAAATGTCTATTATGTCCATTGGTCTAATGTGTCATTTAAGGCCGATTTTTCCTTATTAATTTTCTGTTTGGATGATCTAGCCATAGCTGCCAATGAGGTATTTAGTTTTCCTACTATAATTATGTTTTTGTCAGTTTCTCCCTTTAGTTTTGCTACTAGTTGCTTTTTGTATTTTGGTACTTTCTGATCGGGTGCATATATATTGATAAGTGTTATGTCTTCTTGATGTATTGTCCCCTTATCATTATGAAATGTCTATCTTTGTTTGTTGTTACCTTTTCTATCTTGAAACCTATTTTGTCAGATATAAATACAGCTACACCCAACCCTTGTGTTTCTGTCTGTTATTTCAGTTTGTTGGTATTCTGTGATTTTCCCCTGTTTCCTCTTTTCTCAAATGTTATGTATCTCAGTTCTGGATTTTTGTGTGTGTGGTTAACATTAAGTTCATGCAAAATAAAGTTTCATATAGATTAGTCCTTTTCCTTCTGAATGCATCTTATCTCCAGTCCCCTTTGCAAATTCAGACTTCTACACGCTCCCTTTTTATATTTTTGTTGTCACAGGTTATCCCTATTCGTGCTGTAAGTTTATTTCTGAATTGCAGTAGCTATTGTTTTCTTCTTTTTTAAAAATAGTTTTACCTTCTTTAACCTTTATCTTATATTTAAGTGTATAATACCCTATTCTGAATAAGGGCTGCAATTTACTACTTCTGTCTGCTAGTCAACTTAGTCATAGTTTTGTATCATTTTGTCTTTTTGTTGCAGGTAAATGGACCCACTTCAGCATTTTCTGTAATTCAGGTCTTATGTCAGAAAATTTCCTCCACTTACATATGTCTGGGAATTCTTTATTTCTCCTTCATATCTAAAGGGTAACTTTGCTGGATACATTATCTTGGCTTTCAATTTCTCTCTTTCAATAGTCTGAATATTTGACTCCTCTCCTGCTACCTTGTAGAGTTTCTGCTGAAAAGTCCAATGGTAATCTAATGGGCTTTGCTTTCTAGATTACCATCTTCTTTTGCCTGGTTTCCTTGAGAATTCTTTCCTTGTCATCAATTTTTGACAGTTTTAATATAACGTGCCTTGTTGAAGGCCTTTTTGGGTTGAGATAATTAGGTGTTGCTTCTTGGATTTGAGGATCCAGTTCTTTCCATGGGTTTGGGAGGTTCTCATCAACTATTTGTTTGAATAGACCCTCTGCTTCCTTCTCCTTCTCTTCTTCTGGTATATCCATTATTCTCATATTGTTCTTTCTGATGGAGTCAAATATTTCTCATACAGTTCTTTCTTTCTTTTTTTATTTTACTCTTAAGTCTCTCTTTTCTTCCATCTGTACCATTTCTAGATTTCTATCTTCAAATCACTAATTCTTGTCTCCATCTGGTCAGCTCTATTTCTTAAGCTTCCTAGTTCATCCTTCCTCTATTTTATTGATTTCTTCAGTTCCAGAATTTCTATTTGGTTCTTTTTTAAAGTTTCAATCTCTTTGGTAAAGTACTCTTTTTGTTTGTTGGTATTACTTCTGAGTTCCTATCTGAGTTTTCTTGTATCTTGTTGAGTTTTTTTCAGAACAGCAATCATGAATTCTCTATCATTTAAATTACATATTTCCATGTCTTTAAGTTTATTTTCTGGAGATTTTTCATTTTATTTCTGAGTTGCATTATTACCTTGGTTATTCATAGTATCTGATGGATTATTTCTCTGCCTGGGCATTTATGGAAATAACTTTGTTTTGTTTTGTTTTTATTTTGTTTGTTTGTTTGTTTAGCGTGATACCTCTTCAGCAGGTTGATTTTAAAAAAAAAGTCCTTTCTTTTGTTTTCGAGTAGGTAATGCTGAAGCATACTTCTTTTTCCTGGCACTGCTCTGGCTTCTTGGTTCTCTGCTAAGCAGTAGCGAATGCCATGTATTCCCTGGCAAGGTGGGCATCTCTCTGTGACCAGGTTGCCTCCAGTCTCAGGGCATCACTCCAGTTGGGGAATGTGGTAGGCAATGGGGTTCCAATTCCATGAAATTCCAGAACTGCCCTTGCAATCAGTGCTGGACTGCCTGGTATGTCCCAGGTGCCCCTGCTGGGATCAGCCGCAAATGGTGGGGGCGAGGTGGACTGGGAGAGGTCACTAGTGTGCTTGGGCTTTGTTCTCCTCCCAGTAATGGCAAATGCCAGAACTCAGCTCCCTAGCCTCTGCATCTCCATCCATGTCACTGGGATTCGCGGCAGTGTGTATCTGTCACTCAGAAACTGCCTCTCCTGCTCTCAGGACTACAGATAATGTGCTCTGTAACCTGACACTCACTACTACAGTTTTTTCTGGAGCCATCTACTAGCTCTGGGAGGGTGAGATGAGGTGAGCTCTGGGCGGGGGAGGGAGAGGTGGTTAGACTCAGTGACTTCATTTTCTGCCTGGAAATGGTGGCTGCTAGACCACAGCTGTCGCACCTCTGTGTTCCATCTCTTGCCCTGATCACTGGGTTCATCCTCAGTATATGTTGATTACTCAGTCAGGAATTCTCAGGGTTACAGGGAGTACACTTTGCAATCTAATTGCTCTCCTCTCCCAAGACCTGCCGTGAGCTCTGGGCTGCATCCACGGCATGTACATCAGCGTTTCTCTCTTGTTCACTCCAATTAGCGCATCTTCAGATTTTCAATGTGTGGATCTCTCAGACGTGTTTGTGTATTGAGTAGGGAATCCTTTGTTGAATTATAGCTGTTCCACTTGTTGTAACTTCAAAGGAAGAGATCAAGAGGACCTTTCATGCCACCATGCTTCTACAATTCAGTTTTTAGTATATTCAGTGTTATGCAGCCATAATGACTATTTTTTTAAATAATTTTTCTCCTCCTAAGAAATAATAACCATAAAATCACTGGTTTGACAGAGTTTATTTGAGTTCTTAAGATTAAAAAAATTTTCAATTACAGTTGACATCTAATAGTATGTTGCACAGCATATAACCACTATATAATTTTAGGACATTTTCATCACTTCAAAGAGGAAAAGTGTATCCATTAGCATCAGTCCCCCTTTTCTTCTCCCTCTTGTAACAATTAACCTACTTTCTGTCTCTCCAGATTTGCGTACACTGAACACTTCCTATAAATTGAATCATCATCCATCTGTGGTCTTTGTGATGGCTTCTTTCATTTAGTATGATGTTTACAAGGTTTATCCATGTTGCAGCATTAATCAGAGCTTTATTCTTATATATGGCCAAGTAATATTCCATTTTGAGGGTTTCCACATATTCTTTATCTGTTAATCAGTTGATGGACATTTGTTCTGTTTCCGCTATTTGGACTATTATTAATAATGCTTCTATGAACATTTTATGGACAAGTTTTGTGTGGATGTTTGCTTTAAATTCTCTTGGGTATATATCTAGGAGTAGAATTGCTGAGTTATACAGTGATTATATATTCCATATTTTGAGGAACTGCTGTAATGTTTTCTGAAGAGGTTGCACCTTTGACCATCCCATAAGCACTATAGGAAGTGCCAATTTCTTCACATCCTTGCCAAAAGTTATTAATGTCTTTCTTTTTCATTTTAGTTACCTTAATGGGTATAAAGTGATATTTCATTATGATTTGATTTTCAGTTTCCTAATGATTAATGATAAAGAGTATCTTTTCATGTATTTATTGGCCACTCTTTAGAGAAATGTCTATTTAAATCCTGTGCCAAGTTTTTAATTGGGTTATTTGTCTTATTGTTGACTTGTAAGAGTTTTTTTATGTGTTCTGGGTACAAGTTCCTTATTAGATAAGCAATCTGAAAATATATTTTCCCATTCTGTGGGTTGATTTTCTATTTCCCTGATGATGTCTTATGAAGCACAAAAGGTTTAATTTTTTTTTTTTTTTTTTTTTTTTTTTGAGGGCAGTGTTACTGGCCCTCACATGTGGGATCCGAACTGGGGCCCTCTGGTGTCCCAAGCCAGTTCTTAACCATCACGCCACTCGGCCGGCCCAAAAGGTTTAATTTTAATGCAATCTAATTTATCTTTTTTTGTAACCTGTGTTTTTGATATCATATCTAAGAATATATTGCAAACCCAAGGTCATAAAAATGTACTCCTAAGTTTTCTTCTAAGAATTTTAGAGCTTACATTTAGGTTTATGATATATTTTGAGTTAATGTTTGTATATTGTGTGATTTGGCAGTACAGTGCCATTCTTTTGCATGTGGATATTCAGTGACTCTGTGCCAATAGTTAAAAACACTATTCTTTCTTCATTGAATTTGCTTCGCACATTTATTTGTTTGTAGTTGTTGTTTAGTGACTTAACTGAACTAAGTTTTTAAAGTCTGTATTTTTTGTTGTGTTCAGGCACTAAAATCTTTGCTTGGTAAGCTTAGTGGTCAGTTGATGACAGACAGAGATTACCTTACATATCTTGAATTAATAGATTTCTCATACTTTGCCAAGTGGGTCTCTGTGTGTTTGAAAGCATGCCTTAATGCTTTAACAGGCAGTCTACAACTCTGCCTTAGTCTTCTTTTCCTGCTTGTGGAGAGCCTCAATGTCAGCTACACGTGAGCAATTATGGTGTTCTCGCTTTTTCTTGAGAGCTTGTGCATAGCTCTGCATGTGTCATTGGCATTCTAGATTCTCAGGAATATATTAGAACTTTACAGAGCCATTTATGAAAATATGATTCTCCAAATTCCCTTTTAAAATTTTTTTGTCAGCCTCATATTAGCACTGAATAGTGTCTCACATTAGGCACTTTGATATTAAAGAATTGCCACTGATTACTTTCAACAAATACTCTAGGACTATGGCTGTTCGCACCGAGCAAACTCTGAGTCACATTAAATGAAGGCAAACCGTGAAAATGAAGCTTTTCAAGGAGCATCCAAACTGTGATATTTCTCTGGATATGGGGCTTTTAGGGATCTCTAAATCCATCTGTCACTTCCAGTGGTTACTAGGTGGCTAATTTTTACAGACACCATAGCTGTGGTGCTTTTGGTTTTCAAGAGCTATGCACCTGAGAGAGAGGAATGGAAATAGGAAAATTAAAATGATACAAAGCTCACTGTTCTTACCAAGATTTAGCCATTTTTTTTCCTGATAAGTGCTCCTTAGATTTTGCAAGCATTTGGTTAAATTTCCTAGATCCTGAAAAAAAAATTATTTTGATAATTTCTGCAAGTGTTCTCGTGGCTTTTATGGAGGAGCAGATTTTCAGATGTCCTTTTTCCACCACGCCCAATGTGCTTCTCTTAATTTGCTTTTAACATAAATTACTCTGTTCTAAATTTAAATTTATTTAAACTATATTTAAACTGTGATATTTAGAATATGCTAGAAATTGCATAATTCACAGTTGCTTAAGCTTAGGAAAATTATGAAAAGTTGTAGCTAAAAACAAAAATTTCAAAGGTGGTACATTGTTTTTTTGCAATTTTGTGGGGTAAATCACTAAAACATATTTGAAAACTATCTTAACACAAAATGAGTTTGAAGGACCCATTTAAAAAAGAATAAGAAGATCTTTAGTAGTCATTATCTAGATTGGGACAGCAAAATACAAAGTTCTATTAACTTTTCTGCTTAAGACTCTGATAGTGTTGAAGGATATACATACATATATATATATATATATATATATATATATATGTCAAGAAAGAAAAAAATGTGAAGAAAGCAAAGAAGAGAATGAGGAGGGAAGCATCATGGTTGAAGATTAGAACCTGTGGAAAGAGGCAAGCAGGAAATTTCTTATGGCAGATGGTCAAATATCTTTTAAGGAAAGGGATTTCTAAAAATCAAATTTAAATTAGTTATATATGAATACCCAAGCTCTTAATTTAGTCATTACCAAAAGCACTATATATGCAAAACAAAGAAAACAAAAATAAAAGTGGAAAAGTGAGAGCCAGTACATACCAACTTATAGTATTCTCCAGAGGGTGTTTCCAACCCTATATCCCTGATGGGGCCTGTCTTTCAGTCTTACCATGCAACTGAATCACCAAATCAGATGGACAGCTTGTACCTTCTCTTGGAAAGATGTGATGTTTCTACCATATATTTTGGAAGCCTATCACTAGAGCCCTCTGATTCATTGAGAATTTCAAAGAATGCCCACTTGAAACCTAAGAAAAATTATGACGAATTTGAGGAACTTTAGTATTAATTTAGCATTGAGTTCCATGAGGTAGATGCTACTTATTCAAAAAGTTTGGCAAAGAATATTATGATCCTGTGGTTGGAAGCTTCTCAACAAAACAACACACGCCGATAAAAGAAATGCTTTGGTAGACTAGCTGAGAAGGAGCCTGTTCCATCTCCATCTATCACTGCATATTAACAAGGACTTCACAATTTAGCTAATGTTGCAAGATTGAAATTAGTTGCCTTGGTTCTCCCCATTGAATCCTAACTGGTGGACTGGATCCAGGAAGCATGGTGCCTTTGCATTGCCAGCCATGGTTTCAGCGTGACCAGCAGTGTGGTCCCAGAATACCAGCAGAGCCCCCAGAGAATCAGTAAACACTTTGGGAATAGTAACTGAGAACCTTTAGTGATTTCTCTTCAAAGTCCTTAGTCATGGAAAGCTCATTTTCTGATCTTTACTGTCAAAAAGAACAGTGGGTAATGTTTCTATGCCTATATTTGGTGGAATAATACTTTTCTTCCTTCTCTTTAGATATAAAACAACTAAGTTTCAACACAGGTACTTTTCTATAGCTATGGCATTTAAAAATTTTTTTATCATAATGTGTCAGATAAATTTGACTTCCCAGTGAGTGATTTACAACACAGAAATACTTCATTATATCTGAGAGTGAAATTAAATTGACTAACCACACACTACTAGCTTTAAACTTGGAATTTTTGTTGGAAATAAAAGATTATAAAATGTCTTGCTTCAGAGCCTATGGTAAATAATTTCAGCTATAATTATTTTATGCATTGTCTCCTTTGAGGCTCTGAAATACACAATATATTCCTCCACATAATCTACACTAGGACACAAACTCACTGACTCGCTTACTCATGTAAGTTTATATTTTACTCATCTTGTTCCTTTAGTCTAAATGCCATTCCCCTAAATTTTAAATCTCATGCTTTAAATGTGGTCTCTAGTGCTCATTCTCCCAGAATCTCTTTTCTCATTCTTCTTGTACTTTTCTCAAAACGTTGCTAGTACCTCTGAATTAATTTCTTTTGATATAGTATTTGTTATTGTCTGTTGGAGGCAATCTCCCCTCACTAATGCAAAACCCCTTGAAAGCAGGATTGTTTCTCACTTATTTAAATTTCTCAGAACTTGCCTCCTCAATATTTGGCAATTTGCATAGAGAAAAGAGACCAAAATCTAGGCTTCCGTGGAAAATTAGTGGAGGAAAAAATCCAAGTACTCTGTCTTTTTGTATTGTGTGTTATGATTTTATGGAGGAAACTCCTGAGAAAATAATGATGGGATGAACACTGGACTGAGGCTTACATTGTACTAAACTTACATTTCATGTAGAGGCTCTAGCTATGTGTAAATTTGCTACAGCCTCTTACTGGCAAAGACTAACACTGTGCATGAGGGTTTTGACTAACTGGACTAAATTGACAGGTTACTGTAATTGCACAAGTTGGTATATCATTTTGAGTGTCTAGAAAGCCAATAACAAAAGGAATTAACTGAACATTTCAACTTTTCACTGTTTATTTACACATTTTATAGACAAAGCCAAAATGAAATCTCTCCAAAAATACCTCAAAGAAATTTTTCTTCAACTGCGTAAGATCATGAGAAAATCAAAACCCTCTCCTCTCAAATGACACTTTAAAATTATAGGAGTGTAGTGTGGGGAAATCAGTTCAGTCACAGTCTATCAAAACAACAGAAATATGAACCAGGTATCAATTTCTAATACTTGCTGAAACAAATTGACTGTTATTGAAACTGTCAGCTAGGTTCTTTGACACTGAAAATAAAATACCAAACATTCTAATATGGGAAAATTTAGAAACAAAAAGCATGATCCTCCCTTTTATAATATTATCTTACTATGAATTGAACTGATTAATAAATGAACTTCAGGTTGTCTCTTTTTGCATGACTTCAATCCTGAGTCAAAAGTGTTTTCAAAGTTCTCACACGCCTTTTCTGCTGGCACACACATTTTATCCTTTGTAGAAACCATTTTGCAGTCATTCTTAATTAATTCCATTGAGCTCCATAACGCTGGATTTCTCTCTCTGTTCCTGTGGAAGAAAGTGATTAATTTGACATGATCTGGATCTTGGATGAGATGAGCACATCTCTTTTTAGTTTGTTAGCACTAAAAAGTCTCATTTGTGTGGCTAGGTTCATATTAAAATTAAAAACATATAGCAAATAAACTGGAAGAGATCAGGTGCAATAATTTTTTTTTAAGCAAGGTTTAAGAGTTCATGCAAGGCAGAATGCTGTGCCAGGATAGGGCTGTGTTGTGCAATGACTGGCATAAAAAATGGCCCATCCCCTCAAATGCTGTGTCTGCCTAAGCTGTGTGCAGACGCTTTCAGTTAGAGTGTTCCACAGGGTGGTGTCCTGTGGTCTTCCAGGTCCTAAGTTGTCCTATGGATACAAATCCATTTCCTGTTTCCTGTATGCCTCATCTCCCCACCCATATGTCAGGCATTGGTTTGAAAGAATGAAGCAAAGACCTTACATATGCTTAAAGACCAGAAATTCTGTCAAGGGGAAAAAGAAATAGAAAAGAAAAAAGGCAATAAATCCCCAAATCCCTGCACGTGCAAAAGCTTTCTTATTTTTTTCCCCACTTCTAAAGAAGATGAGTCAAATAAGAGCTTATTCAAAACCACATGAGTAAAAATCAAGTTGTGTGTTTTTCACATCCTTGAGAACAGGCTAAAGGATGAAAATGAGGGCGAGTTCCCTATAGTCAAACATGCCCAGAAGAAAAAAACTCTGACTTAGCCAAGAGCCAAATAAGCTACTCCTGAATAATCAGGTCTTGGTTTAAATCCATAGAGATGTCCTTTTCATGTATGTGAGGTGGACTTTTGATTTCATCTCTGAGACAAAGTAGGAAGTTATTTTGTGACTCTGGCATAGAAAATGAAGAAAACCCCTGTAATGGACAGCTCATGTAGGCTTATTATGACTGTGTGTTTAACTCCTTCATGTAAATTATATTTTGAATCATTACCATTTGAATCATGAGGTTTCATCTACTTAAGCTCAAGATACCCATGTGGAAAAACATTCTAAAGTGAACTCACTAGGCAAATATCACTTTAATACTTGAGTACTTAAATACAAATATTATACCAGAAAATAGAGCTTTCTGGTCTTCTTTCTCTTAATTCTATCACATTAAATTAACAGAAATAATAACAGTCCTACATTACATGTCAAAAAAATATATATATATTTTTAATTCATAAGAGAGGAAAAGAGCCAAAATTCAGCTCTTATGTCTTTTAGCAATATAAATAAAAACCCATGGATAGTGGGATGTGATCAGCCCTTATACCAGCATATGATGTAAAATGGATCAGAGGTAGCAAAAATAGATAGATGCTCAATGAACGCTGAAAGCAATAATAACACAGGATGCTGAGTCCTGTTTATCCCTTCCCTTTACCCTGGATTTACCACATTGGATTGATAATCTTACATGATTGTTTTAAGTGTTCCATAGAGATGGGCCATTCTCCATGGGTAATGCAATTCAAAGTACCCACCTTTACAAATGGATTCCAAACATTTAAGCTTTCTGCTGTGTCCTGAAGTTGAAGTGTTTTCTGTGATAAATCTTTCTGGATGTGTCCTGAGGAAAACCAGGGACCTTCAGAATTCGCTAAAGTATAAGATTAAACCCTTGTGCTCTGCAATAAGATTCTGAAAGGAGAATACCGATATACTAAGTTAATTTAGGAACGATAATTAAAAACAAACAAACAAACAAACAAAAACAAAACAAATCCTAGCCTGCGTGTTCATAGTGAAAACCTGAGTGACCGAACCAGGACCACACTCTTTTCTAGCCCAAGTTCCAATAATGAAACATCTTACACTGTAGAGAAAAGAGACTTTGTTATGGAAGGATAATGGCTCTGGGAGTTCATTATTCTGTAGAATTTTATCTCCAATAATGTTTGTCTATATTTGGCCATGTGAGCATTTGAATTTGACCACTTGTTAAAAAGAGTGAAGAGTGTCTAATTTGGGGCAAAAATAAATGTAGCAGTAATATTATCAAGGAAATTGTATTTATTATGCAAAGTATATTTTGCAAAATACACAGATAATTTCTAAGGTCAGAACTAATAAACTCCAGTCCAAAGTGTGCATGGCAGTGTCTTTAGCAAGAACATGTAATGCTTTTAATTTAATAGCCTGACTTCCACACTGGGAAAAACAAGCTTACTCTGCCTGACTAGGGTATAGTAAGGCCTAATTATAAGCCAGTCTTCCTGCTTTTTGAAAGGATAAAATAACAGATTAACACTAACTTTGTCTTTTTAGTGACAGGGATTTTGCTTCTGACAAAAACAAAATAGCTCTCACAATTCAGAAGTGAATGCCTTAATAATTCATTGCTAAAACAAATATGTATATACATAGGCATATGTATTAAAAGTATTATAATAGTGAAATACATTCT
>NW_017731580.1:858488-862424 GCF_001890085.2 Hipposideros armiger | reverse complement strand
GATATATAGCTTTTTCTGTGCTATGAAAGGTAACTATACTCCTACTCCACTATTGAAGGCATAATAGTTTGGGGGTTGTCTACCTCATTACCCACTTGGTCTGAAAGAAAGGAGTATTGCTTATTTAAATCCTCTTGGTTCCATTAGGGAGGCAAATAAATGAAATCTGTGAAAATGAAAATTAGATGCTACACTAACAGATTGTTGTAGATTTTTGTATTTCACAGGACAATTCACAGTATTTTACTTTGAAGATTTTGCAATGATGGCCATTCTTATACATTTAAAAGGTAACTAATACATGGCATCATGGAAAAATACTCAATTTACTTTGTGATATATATTTTAGTAGAAATATACTTAAATGCATTCACTTAAACATCATAATTGAATGAAAGAGGAAGTTAATCTTTCATCATGAAAACTGTAAGCTTTTTATAAAAACGCAATGTGATAAGTAAACTGCAAGAGGAAGTTATCTGTTAGAAATAATGAAGAGATGTAGAAAAGTATAGACTTTTCAAAATGGATTGGTTAAACACACTTCCTAATAGAGACACACTCCTATCAAAACAGTAATGATCAAGATTCCAAACAAACCATCAAATGTTCCTGTTTATATCCCTCCCATAGAGTTATTGTTGCATTATGAATTGTAAATATTTATAAGTGATTCATATTAAAGAAGTTGTCAGTTGCAGCTACAATTCCTCACCTTCTGTCCTCCCAACTATCTAGGGGGCTGACTCAATCACTTCTTGTCAAGCTACCTTTCTTTTCCTGAATACTCGATTCCCCAAACACAACAAATATAATTGAATGGAAAGTGCTAATGACGCCTGATTGCCAAGAGGTATTAAGTTTTTAAAGATCCTTGGCTCATGAAATTTTAAGTGAACAAAATCATGAAATTCATTTCCCAAGGCAATTATTATATTATTAATAGATGTCCACTGAAAAGCAATATATACTATTGTCTTCTGGTTTGCTTGCTTTCCTAAGGTAGGAGTCATACCAACCATTAAAGTCTCAAGCATATGTAGTTAGTCCATGTTTACTTATAAGACCTATGCTAATGAGAGCTAGGTTAATAATAAACACCTTACATTTTCATTAAAGGGAAAATGTCTTGAAATTATAACATTTGGAAACTGTTTGATATTATTTAGAACTTTACAGGTATATTTTAAAGCTTTAGGATCAGGTTGATGTCGTTTTCAAAAAATTAAGTCAAAATCTTTATGTTTAGCAAATAATATTGAACAGTTCCCAAATCTTATAATTTCAGGCCATTTCCCCTTTAAAGTGTCTTAAAAAATACCACCATGATGACAAAACCTCTCATTTCTAATGACTTTGATACGATCTAAACATGCAATTTTGGTTTTGGGGCTTTTCTTTTTTTTTTTCAACATTTTTTACTTGCTTTGGCTATGCCGTTTCTGCTGACATTGTGTTTTGTGGTATGTTTCATATCTGAGAATTCTTTCTAAGCAAGAGAGGTGGTCCAGAAATCACAGCTTATGGGTTCAAATATTTAGAACAGGTGAAAAAAGTTTCAGGTGTTTCATTTAATCATTATTTTAGAAAAATAAAGTTCTTAAAGTTTTTGTTATGAAAAATTACTTATATCTATATATAATTTAATATAGACAAAAACCAATAATGGAAACTTAGCAAAATAGTTAAGCAGTACTTCCTGATCAAATAATTGCATCTTCTTATTGAAAGCGTTCCCTATAAATAGGAAATCGGTGATTTTTCCCAGATTCTGGAATAAATAAGCTAACCGCAATGTGTTAACCTTTCTGTAAGTTTGTCTCTTTTTCAAATTTCTATATGAAATCACTCTTAAGAAACTTCTGGCAAATTGCTGTGATGTCCTTTAACATCCCTGTAGCACTGTGACCTGCATATGCTCTCACCGACGCTCACAAGCAAGCGGACTCTACATATGTACACACGTGAGAGTCGAGGCCGCTCTGCAGATGTTCTCTCATGTGGGAACCACATCACTTTCCCTGAAACACCAAGGCATGACTTTCATTCAAGTCGTTTTAAATTTCAAATCAGCTTAGGCCATATTTAATTTAGACATGTTGGTTTAACACCAAGCCACACCAGACCTTTTAAAGTTCAGTGGCTATGATATAAAATTCTTCACTGTGTCGCACCAATAAATTGAGAAGTGCGGTATAATTCTCCACTACCCTCGGAACCATTGTGAAGTGAAATAAAGACTTTGATATTGATCCTCACTCAGGTGCACACTCTTTCACAGTTATATTCAAAGTGTGTGTTCACAAAATTTAATAAAAACCCACATAGATGGTGCATAGTTTATGGAAGTGAGTAGTAAAAAAAAAAAATCAACCCCACCATTTTTTTCTTATTGGTCACTTTACATGGCAATAGATTAAAAGATGCTAAATTCCATTTCTCTGAGGATCACCTTTATAACTGAGTTATTTAGGTTTTTTTTTTTTAAACTAAGCAGCCAAAAGAAAGAGGCACTTGACACCTCCAGTAAGTATCTCAGTTCTTTTCATATTGTCAATAGCTCCACTGATAGCACTGTTCTTTTGACAGCTGAAAGCAGATGTGGGGGTTAAGTATGGGAGCAATTCAAATGTCCATAGTAAACTGCAGGGGGGCAGAGAGAGCTCAGAGAGCAGCAGCTTTAAAGTAATTGACTAATACAGTAAGGATATTAAAGTCATTTAGTGCCAAAAGGGAACACACTGATCCCTGACCCTCAGCCACTTTGGAGTAATCTAGTATTCAATCCAGCGTGTAATGACTGCCAGGCCTGTCAATCCTCCAGGCTCTCCAGTCAAATGCCTGTGGCTACTATTGGCTTATTTTAAAAGGACAGAAATGCCAGGAAATGCCTCTCAATCAGCCGAGATGTGATAATGTTATTGCTCCAATGCATTCTGTACTGTCCCTGCATAGTTTAATCTGTTGGGACCCATGTCAAAAATTGCCCTTGTTCCCCAGAGGTCTTTACTCAACCTTTTAGTAACACAAGTGGATTTGAAAGGAAAGGGGGTAACTTACTTGATGAATTGTTTCCAGCATGTATATATATGAGGTCAGCTGTGGCTTAAAGGTTATCCGTGCAAGGTGTAAATTAGAAGTGTACTAGTTATCTGATTTGTAAATCCTTGTTCTTTTTTTTTTTACTCCAATGGGCAAAATATTTTACAATAAAAATATTGACATAGAAATGTATTTACATGGCAGCTGATCTATATTCAGTGCATGTGCCAAAAGAAGTTTTAACAGGAGGAGATGTCAGAAAAAATAGATTTACTTGTTTCTGCCACTTTGAGCACATAAGAGTTGGGTAATTTCTGGGAAGTTTGCATTTTAAACGAGGCATTTTGCATTGAAAATATAATTATTGCTACAGGCTGAACTGGAAACAAAAACATAAGAGAGAGTACAGGAAATTGCCATTTTTTGTTATTTCGATTTTGCTAACTAAGGCACTAAAAATTGACCCAGGTAGAGACTCTACAGTTGAAAAATTAAAATAGAATAATAATTATTCAAATCTTATTTTATTACCTTACAAAGAGTCTTTGTATTTCTTAGTCATTCTTGCATTTACTTCTCCAAACCTACTATATAAAATCTTTGAAAAGAGAAAGTTCCAGTGACAATAATACATTATTAGTTTTAGAGAAGAGTAAGGTTACAGGGGAAGGCATGTAGGACTCCTCACAGTCAAGTTGCTATACAAAACAAGAAACACAAGTGAACACCTCTTTGCTTGTAAGTTTGACATGACTTTAGTGTCAAAAACAAATGACTTTCTCCCTCCATCAACTTGTCCTCTTGCCATTCAGCACTCTAAAATAATTAATCAGTGTATGCTGTATTCGAAAACCCATTCTGCACATGTTATCTACTTGTCCCTCTTGAGATGTT
>NW_017731580.1:807816-858160 GCF_001890085.2 Hipposideros armiger | reverse complement strand
TAAAGTTTTCAAAACTTTCTTAAGATGTAAAATAGAAGTAAAAATCAAATAAATCAAAGAATCCTAGGTCTTGACATTAATTTGTCTACTCCTATGTCCAGGCATCAAATAGCTAAGCTATTTCAGATAAAGTTAGTTTTTATACAAATTCCAAAATTCAGCATATGTGTATCTGCAAAAAATGGTAGGACTCTACATTAATAACTTGATTCTATAAGCAAAACAAAAAAGTCACTCTTTATAGCTGCATGTATTATAAGCTTCCTCGATGTGTTGAAACGTATTTCTTACCACATCTTCTTACGGAATCAGGGAGTCACTTTTCACATTTTGTATGACGGCCTCGTGTTCCTAACAACAGTTGTTAAGTATGTGTTTAGTTTTCTCTAGAATGAATGTGAGTAAAGCATCGTTCACTTTGGGTTGAGTAGGTTCTCCTTTAGCTTCAACAGAATGAAGGACACATACCTTCGTTTTTCACAGTCAATATGTGGTTGAAAAACTTGACTCTTTCAGCAAATATGGAATTTCAGCTCTGCACATGGCATTATGCCAAGCCCTATAAGGGGTGTAAAGAAGAATGAGATGTGATCCCTAATTTTGAAAAGCTTACAGACCAATATGGTGGATGAGACACTAGGCAAATAACTATAGCACAGTCGAAAAGGGAGACGGTAACTAAAGTTTATTTAACACCTACAGCCAACCAGTCAGTCTCTGTAACTCCATTAATGGATATGGATTGTAGATACTCATTTTCATCTGGTAAGCTGTCCTTACTGAGGCTCAGAAAAATCACCTTGTTAAAAAAGCCAGTAGTGCATTTGAAAGAAGTTCTTTCTGGCTCAGAGGCCCATGCTCACCCAACAAGACTGCATCTTTTCCATAACAGGAGCAATGATGCCATAATTCACCCACGTGAGGAAAGCCACCCTTATCTTCTTCCAAACTGAAATCACATTTTTCATTGTAAGTGGAGATAAGAGTCTGAAGGTGAACCACGCAATGTGGTTTAAGTAAAGTGATCTTTATGTGAGCTCATCTCTTATTAAATTGATCTCTAAGGCCATGGGATCAAAGACTATGTCTTATTTATTATTGTGATCAGAATATACTAGGAATTTAACACATGTTGAATTGGTTAAATGGGTGGACAGAATGTCTTTATTCTCCCTAGGCCTGAGATTTCTTCAGGGGTTAACACCTAGAACAATCCTCAGAGAATGAAGGTAATCCCACCAAGGTACAAAGTTGTGAAAAGCCATTAAGTTTATTAGCCATCAAAATGTTTAGTCTATTTATATTTATCAGGGTTTCTTCTATATTTTTAATTAAAACATGATGATAAAAAAGCAGAAAACTGTATATGAAAGAGTAAATATTATTTTCTTTGAATTTTATGATTACATATTTAATGGCAGAATTGTACTAAAAGGTTAAAATCAATGCATGATTAGTCTACCAACCAGTTATATGTATTTACATTTCTATTCTTAATCTACTGGCTTAGAAGCTACTCTTCTTATTAAAGGCCAATGTGACAACCTATGAAGTTTTTTTATTAAAGGATTATGAATAGTGTCACTTTATTTTCTCCTTTTTTTAACCTACCCTCTCTTGTTTTTAAAAATGTTTACTGTAAAGTATAACACACATTTAGATCATTTGCACAAAACATAAAAATAACACTCAAAGAATGATCACAAGTGAGCATGTGAGTAACTACTAGGCAAGTCAAAAAGCTCAAATTGGCAGTGATCCAAAAGGATTCTTTGGATCACTGCCAGTTACCATACCCACCTTTCCCCTTCCTCTCCTCCAAAGGTAACCACTATTCTGACTCCTAACTTTAAATCAAATTTTGTTTTGTTTCTATACTTTATATACATGAAATCAATTTTGTATCTGGCTTCCTTCACTTAACATTACTTTTGACACATTCTTGATTTTAGTTGTGTATATCAGTAGTTGAGTCATTTTCATTGTTCTCAGTGTTTTCAGTGTTCTCTTTCTGAATACCACTTGGTTAGTTTATCCGTTCAATGGCACATAAACATTTAGGTTTCCAGTTTGGGAGTATTAGAAATAATGCTGTTCTAAACACAGTGAACATACGCAAATTTTTGGTTGTGTGTATATTAATAGGTAGGAGTTGAATTGCTGGTCATAAATTACGCATGTATTCAAATTGAGAAAATGGTGCCAGTTTTCCAAACTGATTGCACCAAATCATTTCCCCATTAAAACTATAACAGAGTTCTGCTGTTTTATATCTTATTAGTAGTTGGTATGTTAAATTTTTTTATTAATTTTAGGCATTTTTATGCATATAACAATACCTTGTTGTTTAAATTTGTATTTCCATGATTCAAATGAAGATAAACATATTTTCATGCTTATTGAGTAATATTGGTAATTGCAAATTGTCTTTAAAAATTGCATAGATATTATCAACAATATAGAATGCATGTTTACTAACAACCTTAACAGTACTGAGAACTATCAGTTTTAAGTAAAAAAAAAAACATCAGGTTATTGCTGTAATGCATTTTTTTTATTATGACTGACTTTGAGCAAATTTGATGTTTGTTTTTACCATTTTTATCATTTTTTTGTACTTTGATCATTATCTTTCTGTTGGGTTGATTGTTTTATTGATTTTTAAAAAATATTACTTATTTACTAAGATTTTTGTCTATTTGGCAAGTCTTTCCTATAATTTGCCCTTTGATGCGATTTATACTTTTTTTAGCCATACATAAGTTTTTCATTTTTATATTGCCAAATCTATCAATCTTTTTTTCTTTATGGCTTCAGGGTTTTGACTATATTTATGATGGTTTTCTCTACTCAAATCACCAATTATTTTTTAATTAGTTGATGATCTCCTCTCGATTTCTTATGGTTTCAATTTTTACAACTAAGTCTTTGGTCTATTCTGGATTTTTTTGTAGTAAAAAATGCTGAAATCATTTATTGATCCATTCTCCCTGCCCAAATTGCTAGCTAGTTGTCTAAATACCATTTCTCTATTGGTATATCTAGTGCCTACTGCTTTGAATTGTCACCTTTGTCATTTGCTAAATTCCAATAAACGCTTGTACATATTTCTGGATTTTCCACTTGGTTAAATCTTTCTGTCCATACCAATGCTAATAATGAGCTGTTATAATTAAACTTGTTTTCAGTGTGGTTTTAATAGTAGTTATTTTGTGCTTTTAAAATATTCTTAGATTTTTTTTCTTTTTTTACATTAACTTTTCTGGATGAACTTTAGTATTATTTTGTTGACTTCTCATCAAAATTCATGTAATTTAAAACTTATATTATACATTAATTTGGGGGAAAATTAGCCTCTTTGCACTACTTGAGTGTTCCCAAACAAGAATAGGATGTCTTTTCATTGATTCAAATTTTATTTTCATCTTCCTTTTCTGTTTACTTTTCAAAAATTTTTCTAAGTCTGGCAAAGAGCGCTTACAGTGGCCAAATGGGTATATTAATATTAGGCTTCTATTAAAAAGTTTTTGATAAGCCCAGTTTAATAATTAGCTCATTATTGAATGTCATACACTCACAAATGTTATAGTTTAAAAATGCCCTTACGTTAATACATGTAGTTGTATAAATATGCTGCCCTGTATGTATTAAATGGAAATGTACTCTTTCTCTTCTAGCTAATGCTCCTGACCCACAGAAAAGTCACCCTGTACGCATAGCACACACACACCCATGTGCATATGATGCATGTGTGCATAGTGAGCTTCTTACGGGTGGAGGAAGGGATTCAAAGTAAAAGTTATATATACTTTCTAGCATATATGTGGCTACATTTAAGATACAATGCCAACAGTGACATAAGGAAAATTAAGTGCCTCAAGTAAGAATTAAAAGTAACATTTTTCTATGTTGTACAAGTTTGTAATAAATTAACTATAGAGTTAGGACTATATTCCCCCTAAGAACAAAGCTCCTGGCATGATCAAGTTATTCTTTGTTGAAGTAATCCAATGTCTGAAGGCCTCACTCCCAACGAATATAATACGGCAGTCTCCTTTTCCACATGATGGCACGGTCTGGTTGGATACCAACAGAATTGGGTGAAGTTGTATACAATCTCATCCATCTGTCAAATCAATAGAAAGCATGTGCTGAATGTTTATTATGTGTTTACTTAAAATATACTTCTGAAATAGCAAACGACAGAACTGGATGTTAACTGACTATAAAAGGTGACCAGAGAAATGAAAATTGCTGCAGGCTGGAAGGAAGAAGATGATTTCATAAATTCAGTAGGATTTATAAAAAATCTTTTAAGTTTCTTAAGAAAAAAAATGTTACCTGGAAAGGGGGAAAGCAGGACATTCTAAAGAGAAAAAAACTGAACAGATGTTAAGAAGTAGTGATCAAAACGTTTGAGAGGTGGAATATGGAGGCACTTGAAGACGCTCTCTCTTTCCCCTTCATCTATAACTCTCCAGTTCAGCAACTTTAAGCAAATAATAATAGGCTTAAGTTGTATACTTTTGTCCTGGTTCCCCTTGAGTTCAAAATATACCTCAGTGCTTAAAGATCAGGCATTGCTGTGATGCTTACAAGTCACAGCAGCATCTGCTGCCTAACTTCCGCTCTTCTAAATAATTCTACCTATTCTTCTTTCATTCTAAAATCGCAGAGCCCGTATGACAGCTACCCAAGGGGTTTTGTTTTTGTTTTTATTTTTTAGTGAGCTAGTACTTAAACCTTAGAGTCTTTTGCTTCACAATTCAAACTAGATAATTTTACCTTATATAATAAAGCTATGATTTCTTCTCTAATATTCCTTCAGGTGCATTTTAACCTAATAGAACAATTTTGTAAACATATTGTAAAATGACAGTGCAGTCTTCTGCAAGTTGGATTTGAAAGAAATTTATATCTATAGCTACACAATACATAAATACATAAATACACACGCATAAATGTACACACATGCACAATCTTTTATTTCCTCAGAATAAAAATGCAAATGAATTGATTAGCCGAAGAGAGGCACCAAATGGAAATTTATGCACATTTAAAAAACAGAACCCTTGAAAATAAGGCAGTTGCAGACTATTAATTTTCCTCTTTGACAGTTTTTTAAATTCCCCTAAAAAAATGAAACAGCATGAATACTGTCAATATATCACAACAGCCACATTAGGTTTTGTGATATACATCATAATATAAAGAGCACTATTAGAGCACAACCTGGGAACCATTAAATCATTCTAAATCACTGTTACATTCCATTAGTGTCAATGGTGAAACCACATAATAGGCTTTATTACAAACTTCACCTTGGTAGGCCATTGTCTCTAATAACCACTTCTCTATGATGTGGTATCATACCCAGAAATCCAGGGAGATAATAAAGGCTCCCTTATTTCTTTTTTATTGGATGGGTAAAGTTAAATTTAGCTGTAAGTAAAAAAAAAAAAAAAGAAAGAAAGAAAGAAAGAAATCCTGAAGCTTTGTTCACCAACTGCGAGTTGCTGCTATTTGGACAAAAAAAAAAAAAATTAGACAGACTTGGGAAGAACAGTTTGAAATAAATTTGAAACCTGGCAATGCTGAGGCCAGCGTAGGCTGGGCAGTGCCAGCAATTACGATGTCATTTTTGAAACGTGGTTTAGTACATTTGTGCGCCTCTTTACACTTTTGTGCAGGAGCAGAGTATTGATTATAGAAACACTGGAAGTTTCAAACCTGCCCTTTCCCTCATTCTCCCCTGGTTTGAGCTGTACCCTTTTAAAAAGTCATTTGGGCACTTTGTTGAGGTGAAGCTGGTGAGGACTTCAGCTCAAACTGAGATCAATTTTCAGATGTTTCAGGGAGAATTGTCGTGCAGTGCTCTGGGCACCTCTTCCTTACAAATAGAAGCATTTAGTTCCCTCCCCCTACTATGAATTTAGTCACAATCCCTTCACTCTGTTTCTTAGATACACTTACAAATATAGTGCTCCCCACAAAGACTTCTACTGCACAATAGACACCTTTGTTATTGGCTAAGGACATTTTAGGATAGAATAAAATAAGTGAAAATCAGATGCAATTGTACAGGTGAACAATAATCTTACAAACGATTGACAATTTATAATTTAATGAACTACCATATCAGAGTCAAAACACCTTATATTCTCTCTATGTTCGTCTTGATTAATTGTAAAGTGCATAAATAATAATTGAATATAAATAAGTACATTTATTTCTGTAAAATGAAAATCTACCCATTGGGGATCAGCTTTGAATCAGGTTAAGCCAGAACATTGAAATCAATGATTATCCTAATGCCCACACTTCACCCTTGGTCCATTCTTTAAGACCAGATTTTTTAAAAAGATACTATTACTATGTGTATCTCTATGATTAGCTGATGTCTTAGAAAGAGGAAGGGATAAAGCAAAGAGGAACAAATAAAAAATACATTATGGAAAGTAGAAATAAGTCACCAGTCGCTGAATACTTCAGAAGGATAAACAAACAACAAACTAGTAGTAAGGAATCTGGGAGATGTACTTTTATAAGAGTTATCTAATAAAATGAGAAAAGAATAATAAATTTAGAAATCATCAAGTAGATGAAGGATAGGAAATACAGGCATCCGGTCTCATACCTGGTAAAATTGAATAATTCATGCTGTAAAACTATTTTTGATTTCTCCATTAATCGTGAGGCTTGCGTACCCAAATCAGCTTTATCAGATTGACATGAATACATGCCTCTCCCTCACTCCCGTTTTTCTCCCCTTCCCTCCCTTTACCTCTTCTTCTTTCTTGCTCTGTGTCTGGTCTCTATCTTTCTACCCTCTTCCTTTCCTCTCCTTTTCCTGTTGTTTTCCCTTCTGTCTCCCTCCCTTTTCCTTCTCTGTCCTCTCTTCCTCTTTATTTCCTTCCCTTTGAAAATTAATAGTCCTTTTCAGTTCTGGTTCATGCATAATATGTTTGGAAATAACAAGGTAAGAAAGTATTAATATAGCACTCCATGGAAGGAAAATTAAAAATAAAAACCTGAGGTATTAGGCTTTTTTTATGAGGATTCGAATGGAAAAAAAAAAAAAGCATAAGCTTGATTTGCTGCCTCTGTTGCCTAAAAAAAAAGTCTTTTAGCTAAAGCTGCACCTCTGACCTTGTTTTCTCCTTTCAGGGTATATTGTATTTCCCTTTTTTGTTACATGTCTGGTTTGCAATGCCATTGATGTTCATAGGGAAGTGAGAGAATTGCTGTTTGAAAAGTCCATGCTCCACTTTATGAAGGCTTGCTTTATTTTCTATTTTTGAGATATTTTCTCTTTTGCTCTTGAAAAAAAATCATGATAGAGGTCAACTCTTAAATACATTGGAAAACTTACCTGAGTAAAAATTACACCATTTAAAAATAATAGATGCTCACTGACTTTTGCTTTTAATCTTTTGCTGGTGTCCAATTGGCACATCAGACATTCTCACTTCAGAGTTGAATCTCAGTGTCATGAATAAACCGGCATTAGAATTAGAAGGAAGACATTGTTAATGTTTGTCTGCTTGTTTTAAAGCTCTGATTTTAGGTTTCCAATGGTGAACACAGTAGGCTTGGTTTGTTTCACAGTTACCAGACAGAGTATCTTCCATATCAAAGATAAAAAAACAAAAAGCAAAAAAACAATTCAAACCAATATTATTGCTTCTTAATTTAATTTCTCTCTCTGAAATCAGAGAAGATTGTACTGAAGGCCTAATAGGGCTTGAATATCTATAGGGAATGTGTCATGTATGACTTTACCTAGTTCATCATTCCTTCTAGATAAAAATGGTGAAGATTGGAAGGTGTGGGGAAAACTTTGCGATAGAATTACCCTATGGTTAATCTGACAGGATCCAATAACCAACTAATTTCTGAATATGCTAACCGAGTGTCCATACTCTGTATATCCATTCTAATTTTAAGAAAGGTGCCTAAGGAAACTGGGTTAATATGTGATTGTACATCCTGCCTGGGAAACCAATGCCATTAAATACACTTTCGTTGACCTGGTTTATATTTTGTATGATATTTTTTGTTCAATACATATACATTAAGATTTTATAGCACTACAAATTCTGAAACATTTTCCAAGATGTATAAAGATTCAGAAAAGCAGACTTTCTAGATTGGGCAATGGTTAATCAAATACACTAAAATTTTTATGGTGACTAATCTTTAAAGTATAGTTTTGATATAAATGCATTTCTAGAGGTGGTATAATATCACTTATTTATGAAAACAATTTTCTTCTTCATTTGCTCAAATAAAAAGTGGGTCATTTTCTTTAAACTATCAGATAAATATAAATGAATTTTCTTTATGAGAATGATTAGGTCACATGATTTCCCTTATAAACCTTCACACATTAATGTGTTGTATATTTAGAAGCCTGTAACTTTTTGGAAATTATAACTACAAACTGAAAGATTTTTTTTTAGAAGATAGCCAGGAGTGTTTCATTTGGTTCTCTTATGACAGTATATTAGAAAGCTGCCTGCTAAACCGCAAATCTCATCCCATTAACTCAGAGTCCTATAACCGTGAGCTGCTCAGATGAATTTCAAATGGCCAAGCGAAATCCCCTACTTTTTACTTATTAGTAAATACTAAGGTATTTTAAGAAAAATGGTCAGAACAGTGCTATGATTATTGTAAACACAAGGACAAATGAGACTTACTGGTGTTTGATTTAAAATATATGGGATGAGAAGAAACTCACAACTATGTCATATATAGACTAAATACTAAATATATTTGTCTCCTGTCCTCAGCCCTCTTCCCAAAGATCAGCCCATGAGAGGTTCCATTCTTCTTTAATAGATTAATTGAAAATGTTTTAAATAGAGGCGTTCAGTTAAAAAATGGAAAAGAAAACAATGAAATGAACCTTTATTGAAGGCTTACTAAGCAGGAGGCACTTTATTTTCTGTAAAAATCTTATTTATCCACCCAGCAACTTTATGAAGAATGTGATGCAAATGGTGCTTTCCCATGTTTTAAAGTGATTGAACTAAGAATCAAAATTCCTTTCTCAAGGTAATGTAACTAGGCCTTGAATTTAGAAGTTATAATTATACTTAACTAAATGTAATACAATGGTTCTTGCCTTAGGAAATGTTTGATTGATTGATTGATTGATTCATTCATTCATTCATTCATTGATTCATTCATTCATTCTGCCAGTTTTTAAGGGCCTACAATGTCTAATACTCTGTCAGTTTCAGTGCCAATCCTCAAGATTAGCATATCCAGTTGGGGAGGGGATACCCAGATAGAAAAGTTCAATTTATTGTAACAGTTGCTATGATAGAGGCACACATAAGACACGGTGCTACCATCATATTAGGAGGGAGTTATGTACATCATTGGAAAGGGAGTAAAATCTTTCTCAGAAGAAGAAATACTGACACTCAGCCCTAAACAGGAAGTTACTTTGGTGCAGTTGTGGATCAGACAAAAAAGCAGCCATGTAATGAGAAGGAATAAAAAAGATCAGGGACTACCAAGCATTTCAGTGAGATCCGATTTTTCTGCAGTGAGCATCAAGTCACTGTGGACCTTAGGCTGTTTTTGAACATAAATATCATATAATGGGATTAACTGAAAAGATCATGACTGCCTTTTATTTTAAGATCCCTCTGCTATACATGGTGAATAAATTGTAGAAGGTGCAATAGTGAATAGAGAGACTAGCTAGAGAGCTTTGCAATGATCCAGGTGACAGAGGTAGAAAGATTCCAGGATAGATTTTAGAAGTAACATAGAAAGAACTGCTGATATATTACATGTGTACATAAGGGAAAGGGAAAAAAAAAACAAAGATGAGTATATCAGTGTACATTTGGAGGCATAAACACTAAAATGACTCTTTAAATTGCATTAGTCTTTTGAAAATACTTTTCTAGAGCACCCTAATTTTTACTGCATGAAAGAGTAAGAGAATGTAGAAACTTCTGCGATAGCAATTTGAAGAGATGAACTATACTGAGTTTCATTGCTAAAGCTGTCATGTTGATTTGTTTTCTATGGCTTGAGACCTGCTTCAAAAAGCCCATATTAATCTTTTGATGACACACGAAGAATGGACAGTCTTTTCAACAAATGGTGCTGAGAAAACTGGATATCCACATACAAAAGAATGAAGCTGGACCTTTATCATACTTATACCATATAAAAAAGTCAACTCAAAATGGATTGAAGAATTAAATGTAAGACCTGAAACTGTAAGATTCCAGGAGGAAAACAGGGGAAAGCTTCTTGACATTGGTATTGAAAATGATTCCTTGGGTATGACACCAAAAGCATAGTAGAGAAAAGCAAAAGTAAACAATGGGACTACATCAGGCAAGGTATTAATCAATTATTCAATCAATCAATCAAATAAAAATTTGTTTCTGTCTCTGCTGATTAGAAAAGCAAAGTTCCAAGCCAGTTCACGTATAACAGGAATCCCACGTACCCTTATGGTGTGGTCATAGGACCACTTTTCTCACAACAGCCTTAGATCTGTTTATAGAGGGAAGCCAACATTTGCAGAAATTAGTGAAGCAAGTTAATATGCAATAATAGCTTCAAATTATTGACCATCTACTACTGAAAAGTTTCTCTACAGCAAAAGAAACAATCATCAAAATGAAAAGGCAACCTTATGGAGTGGGAGAAAATATTTGCAAACTATTTATCTGATACGGGGTTAATATCCAAAATATATAAATAACTCATACAACTCAATAGCAAAAACAAACAAACAACAACAACAAAAATAACCTGATTAAGAAAATGGACGAAGGAACTCCATAGACATTTCCTCAAAGAAGATATACTGATGGCCAATGGTACATGAAAAGATGCTCAACGTCACTAACCATTTGAGGAATGTAAGTCAAAACCATCATGAGATATCATTTCACACCTGTTAGAATGGCTATTAAAAAAAAAAAAAAGACAAGTGTTGTCAAGGGTGTGAAAAATTTAGAACGCTTGTACCCTGCTGGTGGGAATACAAAATGGTACAGT
This sequence comes from Hipposideros armiger, assembly GCF_001890085.2. Lineage (NCBI taxonomy): Eukaryota > Metazoa > Chordata > Mammalia > Chiroptera > Hipposideridae > Hipposideros > Hipposideros armiger. Next base: position 847,120 of record NW_017731580.1, on the reverse strand, counting down.
GCTATGGAAAACAACATGTAGATTCTCAAAAAAATTAAAAATAGAGCAGCCATATGATCTCACAATTCCACTTTTAGGTATTTATACAAAATAATTAAAATCTTGATCTCAGAGAGAAGTTAGCACTCCAATGTTAATTACAGCATTATTTACAATAGCCAAGATTTAAAAAATGTCTTTTGGACTTTGGATGAATAAAAAATGTGGTATATAGACATACAATGGAATATCATTCACCCTTAAAAAAGAAAGAAATCCTGCAACATGCAAAAACATGGATGAGCCTGGAGGACATTATGCTAAGTGAAGTAAACCTGTCACAGGACAAATACTACATGATTCCACTTACATTAGGTACGTAAAATAATCAAACTCATAGAAGCAAAAAAAATAGAATGATGGTTGCCAGCAGCTGTGGAAAGAGAGTAAAGGGGAGTTGCTCATCAGTGGGTATAAAAGTTTAGTTATGTAAGATGAATTCATTTTAGATATCTGTTGTGTAACATTGTGCTAGAGATAATGATTCTGTTTTGTACACTTAGAAACCTGTAAGAAAGTAGATCTCATATTAAGTATTACCACAATAAAATAAAACAAAATAAAATGACAACTTCTGATGAAATAATGATTTTTAATGTTCAATTGGAGGGCATGATGGGAGTTGTAGTTTTTAGAGTTATTCATATGTGGTTTGTGTAGTGTTATCTAGCCTTGCAAAATTCCACTCACCTGTCAAAAATATCATTTGCTCCAGGCAAATGGTTGAATGCAATCCTGCCAGACTGATCTGTATACAGCAGGGGGTGACAACCAATTGTAACTTATAATTTCTAGGAAACAGTGCTACAACTACAGGTCTCCTCCTGTCTCCCTACACAAAATGTCCATGCGTATCCAGAAGGTTTTTGGAAATATAGTGAAGCTACCAGCAGGTAAATAATCACCACACACTGAGCATCATTGTAGATATTAACAGGAGCTTTCAGGGCATTTATGGTGTGCACAAAATATACCCAGAGAAATTAATACACAGGCTATGCTCTGAATCACATTCAGAAGTAGATAGTTCTAATATGGATATTTAGGGAGATTTTAAAAATACTTAGGATGACAGAGTTTCAATACTGGATCATGGTTTACCATTTTATTCTTTCTAAGAGTAAGCAATAATAAATGAAAAAAATGCCAGACCTAAGCAAACTCACCTTTAAATGATGAAGTAAAAAGAACAGTGATGCTCAAAAGCCTTGGTGACCACTAAACAAGTTACAGTTTGTCCCCTTGAGAGAAGCTGTGATGGGCTTTATGGGGAAGATTAAGTGTCAATGTTTTAGATTTGTTTAGTTATACACCCAAATCCTCTCAGTATATCACAGAAGCCGGACTTTTTGCCTTTGAATATCCGTATTGTGACTCTTTGGATCGCTTATTGGTTGGTTATTTCTCTTGACAACTCAAACCTGAACGTTAAATCCAATTGGCAACAACTACCTGTCAAGAGAAAAAAAAAAAAAAAGAAAAAAAAAGATTTGTGTATTTAGTTTTCATTATAGAAGTGCTTGTAGTTGAAAAAATATGTACCTGTCAAGTTTTCAACATCTCGCTGGGGATGCAATGCTGTTGTGATTTCAGAACCTGGCTGACAAATTCACGTTTCAGTAGTAAAGACAAATCAAGGGTTTTTCTGCCCCCCACCCCTTTTTTTAATTCTTTTTTTTCTTACCGCTTTGACAGTCATACATAACAATTGGAGACCTAAGTGCCACTTTGATGCACTGTTCCATTATTAAGTGGCACAGTCACTGTAGAATAGATGACGGGCCTGTACTCAGGCGCTGTGTGAATTAAACAGCTCTTTGCAATGGGGAACCGGAAGGGTCCAAAGAATTCTGAAATATTTAAAAAAAACAATTAAAAACTGTTTCAGAAACATCAAAGTATATAATTTTAAATAATCTCAGGTACTAAATGGTAAATTATGGAAAACAAAATATTTTTTAGCAGAATCATTAAAGTTTAGCGGAAACATTAAATACATTAACAAACATCTAAAAACCTATAATTACTAATTTCTAATATGAATGCTTCATGGGTCTTGGGGGAAAAAAAGTATGAACCTATGCAGACTTTAAGATAAGAAGAAATGAATGTTTATTATGTGACAGTAATTTTACACCATGTTAATACAACTGTGTTCTAAGAGTATTTCTTTATGCCTAAAAGGTAGTTTCCACTAAAGTAATATTGACTTAAAGTACTTAAATTAATTCTTTTGTCAATGTCGCTACAGTAAATCAATACACCTAGAATTAACATTTTTTTGCCAGAGGCAGGGTAATCTTGGTAATTTTTAGTTACAATTCATTAGTCAATTGGTCACTATTAGGGAAAAAAATCAGCAAGAATTTGATAATAATGCCAAATAAGAGAAGTTTAATATTTCTTCAGAGCTCCTTTTAATTCAGGGAATAAAAAAATCAAAAGCTACCCTATTACATTATATTAGCTTTACATTTTAGCTAACAAAATTAAGCAACACTTTTTCTAGAAATACATAAAAATTAAAATTGTAATGCTTATTGTAGTCCAGAATATAATAGGTCATGCAATATATTTTTTTCATAAAGTTATTAAAAGCAAAGGAATTATTTTACAAACAACAAGATTTTAAAATTCTATTACTCTATATAGTTCTGAAATATTTGCTACGATGCTTATCCCTTTACAGTTCTGACAGCTCAATTACACTGATGAGTATGGAGGATGTGATTACAATTTCAGTGCTCAGTACTCCAAATCTGTTTTTTCTTTCTTATTCTCCTGCACTAGAGAGACAAAATTGAATTATTCCTTTATCCTCTTTGACTAGTAATCCCACAAAACAAGAAAAATACATCAAGGGTAAAGGGGTGTTTTTATACTTTATACAGGGTGATGGTAGAGAGCTACAGCTCTGTGAAATAAGTTAAAAGTAAATATATTGCTTCTGATGTACTTGAAACTAAGTCATTTAAGAAAGAAAAAAATAATAATTTCATCAGTTTCTCACTTTACCCTTTTGAAGTGCTAAAGGAGTTAAAAAAAAACAGAGAGAGAAAATAATTATGGGAAATAAAATAAGAATTTTGTTAGTTATAATTCCTGGCCCTTTGCTGATTGCAGTAAATTATAAATTATGCAGTCGATGTAGGCCAACAAAAGAAGACATCTTCAAATCTCAGTCAAAGGTAATTACTTAAGTCGGCTGAATGTTCCCTTTTCATAGAGTGTGATCTCTGTCTGACAGCGCACACTGACAGATGACCTTCTCGGCAACGTTCTTATCCTTCGGATCATGAGCAGTGTGCCTCTCTCGCTGAATATCTCTATATATTTGTGACACTGAGCTTTCAAATACAGCTATTGACAAATCAGAACATCAGTCTAAGTGCCGGTCTTCCTATCACTCACGATAAAGTAGCTATCACTTGTGCTGGTGTACAGCAAGCACATCTCTGAAAAATGAGTTCTCACCAAGCGCTAATTTGACACAGCTCGCTTGCCTTCCCATAATTGCTCTGTCATTGTCAGTTGGCAGTTCGGGCTCATTCCTGGAAGCTGTGCCGTACAATTGGATACAATTACTCCCATTTACCACCACCATTATGCCACTGATGTTGCCCAGTCCGCATATTGACATGCCTCATTAAACCTGGATGCGGGCCATTAATGAACATTGTTAGCATTTCTCTTAAACTTTTTTGCCTCTAATAAACAGTCAGTGTTCCATGAAGGAGCACTGCCATCCTTGTGATATGATATTTATTATCGTATGGGGGGAAGGGGACTCTGCAAATGGAAACTATCCACATGCTGAGAGAGAGATATACAGTTACACCAGCAGAGAATAGGCTGATCAGCGGGACCTCTCTTCTCCAGGAGCATCCTAACCATTAACCCAGGGACCTCTTCCATCCAAAAGAAGACAAACAGCATAAACACGCGCACCCCAGAAGTCCCCACACCACCGCAGGCTTCTCAAGGTTGCATCATTGCCAACATCTCTCTCTAGCCCTCTCCTACCCCCAGGTGGTGCTATGTCCCATGTGAAGGATAATTTTGCCCTGGGTCTTCAATCCATTATGTCCAGCTAACTTCAACATGCATTTTTATTCAGAGATAATTATGTGTTGATCAGAAAAGTCAGCGGCTGTCACCCATATAGCAGGCACACCTGCGGTGTGACATAGGTGGTAAGGATGGCATGCTCTTGAGCTGTCATGGCACGGACAGAGACTTTATTATGTATATGTCATCATTTCTCTGAAGAAAATTATACTTTCCCACACAATGATAATAATGAACCTTTACGACACTCCCATAAACCTCATTTGCAGTTTTACTCCTGACCTTCATTAAATATATAGAAACACCTATAAATATACAGAATGCTTTGTGTATCTATAAATAAGTTTATATCTGCAGCCAGGTATGAGATATCAAATTGGAAATATAGAGCTTTTGATTAAAAACTTAAAATATCTTAAGTGAAAAGTCATTTAGCCACTTTAGCATTGTTAACTTTTCTACAATTATAATAAAAAATAAATATTTATACAGTTGAAGGTATTCATTGAACAGTTATATGAGTGCTACTAAAATGGACTTTACTGGATTACTAGTGTCAAGTTGTCATGTATATTCTGTAATTAAATTTATATAATAAAACTGAAGAGAAAATCTTCATGTAGACAATGTTGACTTCTAAATTTTATGCATATGTTTTAAATAATATTTCCTATCAAATTAATTGGTGTGTAATAATTGAGTTGACATTTATATGACTTTAAGGCATATAGAAATAGGCAATTTTCTTATTTTAGTTGAAAACCTTACTCATAACATATAGAATATATTTTAAAAAGATGTGAAATTGACCTGAGCTAAATGTTTGGAAAAGGTGATAAACTTGTAAAGTAATGGTTATGAGATAATTTTTAAAATTCTTTTGTTTTAATTTTAATTTTTTCTTTTTATATTAGTTTCAGGTATACAAAACATAGTGATTAGACGTTTATACACCTTACAAAGGGAAAACCCCAACAAGTCTACTACCCGTCTGACATCGTACATAGCGATTACAACACCACAACACCATTGACTATATTCCCTATGCTGCACTTTACATTCTGTGACTTCGTATTTTCTAAAATTATAGTTGACATTCAGTATCATTGTATATTATTGGGTTGTCAGAAAAGTCATGATGTATTTTTTCTATGTTTTTCTTTTCAAAAATGTGCCATGACTTTTCCGACAACCCAATAGTTTCAGGTGAACAGCATAATAGTTAGGCATCTCTTAACTCTATAACCCATAACCCTTACAGACCTGTAGAGTTTGAAGGGGGACATTGCATAGAGCTTCCATGATCTTGGGTAATTGGAGGTCTTTAATTCTTAACACCTGGTCTAAGATCACATCTGTACTTATTTCTTAATTATATTCTTGTAATGAAAACAGGAGTTTCTCTCCTCTTCTTTTAGCTAGGAAATGTAAACTGTAACAACTTCCATACACTCTGAGCCCTACCCTTCTTCCTCCTATTTGTCTGGCTGAAACAAAAATGTATTTATTGAACATTTACTGTTTCCCAGATATCATAACATTATTTGCATTATTTCATCTAAACCTCAGTCAACTCTATGAATTAGGTACTACTGTTATCCTCATTTGAGAGAGTATCCTGAGGAACAGAGATGTTATGTCACTCTCCTAAGGTCTCTGACCTCTCAGCAGAGGCAGGATTTACCAGTAAACCCAAAGAAGATGGCTCCAATGACCATAATCTTAAACATTATTCAACACTGCCTCTCAAAGGACTGACATTTCTGTCTTTAAAATACCAAGCCAGTTTGATTCATTTACTGCCACAGGATTAATTTTGAAGTTCACTGTTCGGGCATAGTGAATACATTATGAAAGCATAGACTTAATTAGATTAATTCCCTACAACTTTTAAAAGATTTTTACTTAAAATATAGCTAACATACAATATTATATCAGTTTCAGGTGTAGACCATACTTATTCAACATTTATATACCTAAAGAAGTGATCACCATGATAACTCCAGCAACCACCTGATGCCATACTACACAATCACAATATTATTGAGTATATTCCTCATGTTGTACATTACATCCCCATCACTTATTTGTTTCATACCTGGAAACTTGAACCTCTTATTCCCCTTTACCTCCCCTCCTTTTTAATGTTTCAATGACAATTGACATTTAATATTAATTTATATTAATTTTAGGTGTACAGCATAGTGGCTAGACATTTATATAGTTTAAGAAGTAATCCCCCTGACTAGTCTAGTATCCACCTAGCACTATATATAGTTATTACCATAACCACTCAGTACAGTACCTTCCAGGTTCACCAATTTTGGTGCAGATGACAAGAACCAATTCCATTCCATGGCCAAGCAATATCCCATTGTATATATGTATCACCTCCTCTTTATCCATTCATCCATCCATAGACAGCCAGGCTGCCTCCACATCTTGGCCATTGTAAACAATGCTGCAATGAACATATGGATGCGCAGGTACCCTTGAAGTAGCATTTTGGGTTTCCTTGGATAAATAACCAGATGTGGGATTACTGGGCCCTTTTTTGTCTCTTGTTACAGTCTTTGTTTTAAAGTCTATTTTGTCTGGCATAAGCATTACTACTTCAGCTTTGTTTGTTTGTTTCCATTTTCATGATGTAACTTTTTCCATCCCTTTACTTTTTGTCTGTGTGTGTCTTTTGATCTGAAGTGAGTCTGTTGTAGGCAGCATAAGTAAGGGTTTTGTTATCTTACCCATTCACCCACCCTATGTCTTTTGATCAGAGAATTTAATCCATTTACATTGAAAGTAATTGTCGATAGATATGTAGCTATTGCCATTTTATTATTTATAATTTTGATCTTTTTTTTTTCCATCTTAAGGATGTCCCTCTAGCATTCCTTGTAATATTGGTTTCATGGTAAACTCCTTTAGCTTATTCTTGTCTCAGAAGCTCTTTATCTGTCCTTTGATTTTAAAAGATAGCTTTGCTGGGTACAGTACCCTTGGTTGTAGGTCTTGCTTTTCAACACACTGAATATTTTGTGCCAATCCCTTCTGGCCTGCAAAGTTTCTGTTGAGAAATCAGCTGGCAATCTCATGGGGGCTCCCTTATAAGTTACTAGCTGCCTTTCTCTTGCTGCTGTTAGGATTCTCTCTTTGTCTTTAATCTTTGCCATTTTAATGATAGTGTGTCTTGGTGTGGGCCTGTTTGAGCTCATCTCGTTTGGGACTCTGCACTTTCTGGGCTTGTATGTCTATTTCCATCACCAAGTTAGGAAAGTTTTTAGTAATTATTTTTAAAAATAAGTTCTCAATCCCATGCTTTTTCTCCTCACCTTCTGATATCCCTGTGATGTGAATGTTGTTATGCTTGATGTTGTCCCAGAGGTCTCTTAAACAATCTTCATTTTTCTGGATTCTTTTTTTCTTTCTGCTGTTCTAAATGGGTGTTTTAGCTGCTACCTTGTTTTCCAAATCACTGATTCAATCTTCTGCTTCATCTAGTCGGCTGTTGATTTCTTCTAGTGCATTTTAAATTTCAGTTATTGTATTCTTCACTTCTGACTTTTTTTATGGTTTCTATTCGTTATTTTATGCTTGCTGTCTCTTTGTTGAAGTTCTCACTAAGTTCCTTGAATATCCTTATAACTGTTATTTTGAACTCTGTCTCTGGTAAGTTGCTTGTCTTTATTTTGTTTAGTTCTTTTTCTGGAATTTCCTCCTGTTCTTTCATTTGGGACATATTTCTTTGTTTCCTCCTTTTGGCTGCCTCTCTGTGTTTATTTCTATGTTCTAGATAGATCTGCTATATCTCCCAGTCTTGGCCAGGTAACCTTATGTAGTAGGTGCCTTGTGGGGCCCTCATACAGTTTCCCTGGTCACCTGCTCCTGGTGCTCCAGAAGTGTCCCTTGTGTGGGTTACATGTGCCCTCCTGTTATAGTTGAGTGTTGATTGCTATTGGCACATCAGATGGGGGAAATGGCCCTCAGGCTGATTGGCTATGGGGTTTGGACTTGTCCACAGCTTATGGGCTGCTGTGTGGGAGGCTTACCCCACTGAGTGGGATTTGCCTCATTGGGCTCTGGTGCCTGTTGAGACCACCCTTTGTGTGAGCCACTTATAGGGCTAATTGGGCAGTCCTCTGCTTTGATCTGAAGCCCATCTCCAAGTATGTTGGTTCTGAGGCTTATTGGGAGGGGTTCTGGTGCAGGTCCAGGTCAGCCACTGCCTGTGACTGGCTAGGGACTATCTGGTAAGAACTATAAAGCTATCCATGGTGTTCACTGCCTTTGCTAAAGTTGGAGGCACATAGGAGAGGACAGACTTCAAACCAAGGGTGACTGCTACTAGTACCGGGACTGGGATAGCTCCGCAGGAAGCCAGAACACCCGAGGCCTGCTGCCACCTGCTGGCTCCCTTAAAGTTCAGAGTCAGGTGAGGCAGGGTCTCAGGGAATCACTAGATTGGGAATAGCTGTGGTCATCAGGTTAATGTAGATTCTGATTTGGTTCTAGTGCTGAGCCTGAAGCTACTCAGCAAAAGTCTCAGAGCACACCGAGGCCAGTCATTGCCTGCCTGTGGCCCATGGACTCTGATAGTTTTCCAAGAAAGAGTGCATTGTGAGTGGGACTGGCTGCTTGCAAGAAAGTGCATCCAGCATTGGGAGAGTTGGGTAGGGCAGGTTCTCAGTGAGTCAGCAGAATGGAGCAGCAGAGCTCACCAGACCAATCAGATTCAGATTTGGCCAAAGGGGGCGGGCTCAACACAGGAAAGATGGTGCCCGCCTGCTGGCTGTACAAGAGAAGGACCCCACACAGGGAAAATGACAACTGTTCCCCAGCCCTGCCCTGAAGTCATACACATCAGTCTGTTCCCCATATGCCCCTGACACCTCCCAAGTCACCATCCCTCCACTGGATTCCCAGGTGAGTGACTGAGAGCAAGTGAGTCTGTGTGTGGGTCATTTAAGAGGCTGTCTGGGTTTTCCACAGCCTTTAGCCTCACTGCTTTTCACAGCCAGATGTTGTGGGGGCTCTTCTTCATGGCACCAGTACTCTGGACTGGGTGTCAATGTGGGGCTGTGGCCTCTCACTTCTCTAGGGAGAATCTCTGTGGCCAAGATATCCCTCTCGGTTCTCAACCACTACATGGAGGTTTGGGACCAGCCCATTCTGCATCTCTGCCCCTCCTACCAGTCTCAACCTTAGTTCTTTATAGCCTTAGTTATAAAACTTTTATCCAGCTAGACTTCAGATGGTTCTCTCGGTTGACTGTTCTATAATTTAGTTGTAATTTTAATGTGTTCACAGAAGGAAGCAGGCATAGTGTTTATGTACTCTACCATCTTGGATCACTCCTCTCTATAACTTTTAATATTGGGGGTTATTTTGTATTTTGATTGGAGCATAAAAATACAAAGTAAAATAATTAAATTTACTTTAATTTGAATGGAGGCCATTTTTGGAGTTCAAAAATATATGTCATTCGTCTCTCTCTTTTTTTTTTTTAATTAAATATAGGTCTAATTTGTTCTGGTCCACCCATTTTTTATCTATTATTTGCAAAAAGAGAAAATATTCTTTCATATGATATGGTTCACTTTTTTTATTCCAATGTGTAATCTAATTTAATCTCAAAGTCAGTTTACCTTTTGGTTTCTGCTGAGCCTTTCAAAATGTTTCAAGAGAAGTGACTTTTTCTGTGATATGGACACCTGTCTTTTACATGAAACAGGGCTAAATCTCTAGCTTACTTAATTTGCTAGTTTGCTAGTGGGAATAATTACTTGTAAAACTAGTAAACCCTATTTTCTTTCACATTTGATCATTTTCTTTGTGGGTTAATTAAAGCCAATAAATAATTTCATATTTGAATGAAAAAGGACATTTCTTTGGTTAGGTTTTATTTTTCAGCAAAGGGAGGCTATGTGACTATAATTGCCTTTAGTATGGATCTGTCAATATAATCAAAGTATTACTGTAAGAAATTCTTGGATTTGCTGATTATTTTAATTAATATTAAGCTTAAAATTGTACTGCTTTCTCTCTGCTCCCTGATGTTCGAGGAGCACAAAAATAGAATGAGGGGTGTGAGATGTGGCCAGCCAGGTAAACACAGGCTAGTGTTTTAATTTTATAAAGGGGCAGAATTATATTGCCTGCTTGTGTTCTTACCCCTTGTCCTCATACTACAAAAATGAAAGATGAACTCTGGTTAGCAACAAGAGTAGTCTTTGATGCATAGGCTAGAAAGAACTGAAACAGAAAAGATTATAAGGTTTATAAATAGAGAAGAAAAACTTATATGACTGAGTCAATGGTATACTTTGCAGTGTACTAATGGCATAGGAGTTTGGCTTAGTTTGCTTCAAGCTGTAGTACTTATACCTAAATAGTTAGAAGGAGATGTATTTTATATTCATGGTATTCTTTTGGGAGTAAAAATGTCTTCTGTTTTCTTCAGTGTGATATTTTAATGATTCACATTATTTATTCAAAAAATGTTTTACTGACTGCCCATGGATACCAGGCACTATTCTAGGACTGGGAATACATCAATAAACCAAAGAGATACAAACCCCTGTCCACAGGGAGCTTATATCATAGTGACTAGAAGTAGACAACAAATAATACAAATAAGTAAATTATACAGTATGTTAGATACATACATAGTACATACATACTATGGAGAAATTAAAGCAGGGAAGGAACATTGGAAGGGTTGGGGAAGGATTACAATTTTAAGGAGAGCAGTCAAGGAAAGTCTCACTGAGAAGTGGACATTTGAGTAGAGATCTGAAGGAGACAAAGCAAGGAACATCCACACATCCAGGAAGTGAGTGTCTTATGAAGAAGAAACAGTGATGGAGGGCCATGAGGCAGGACCATGATTGGTCTGTTAAGGGATAGTGAGGAAGCCAACAAGACAAGAAAGGAGGGAGAGACATTATGTGAACTAAGAGGGGTGTGGTGAGAAAGTATACCAACTTGTAAAAAAAAGGCTGTTCTTACAGTTGAGTCATTGGCTTTCCATTTCCCTTTTATAAGTGCTAATGGCATGCCCTTCTTGTGTCAAACAAGTTGGAGATCATCATGCCTGAAACAGGCTGCACATATTCTTATTTGGGTTCTAGAAGCAGGAATGTCAATATTAGGAATGAACCCAGCAAAAGTTTTTTTTTCTTTCTGCAAATACCGTGTTGGAGAAGGGCTGCATTGTCAATCTGTTCAGTGCATTACTGTGATGCACAAGTCCCGAAACAGCATTCACTGATTGGTAATGGTTTATGAATTTGTATTTTCCTTCAGAGATTAATTTAGTTGGCAGTGTTAAAGACATTTGAGACTAATTTTGCATAATTTTTGTTTTCCTATAGAATATTTAGCAAATATTTCTGTGAAGCAGAGAAAAAAATGTTAACAAACATAATATGTCTATTAGTCTCCCATTATTTGTTTATGTTATATATATACAAAAGAAACATTGTTTCATTGTACTAATTGGCTTAGAATTTAGTCACTTATTTAATTGCTTTTCTCACTGTATATGGTTAATAATCATTATGAACTAGTTGCTTTAGTACATCTTAATTATTATTAATGTAATATTAACATATTTTATTTATCTAATACATGTATATTTGAAACACACTCTGGCCCATTATTTATATGAACACTTATTACATTGTTATTTCATCAATGGTTTTTCATAGTTTCCACATATGGTGCTGTCATCTTTACACCTCTTATACTGTTTAAACTTTTGATTCAGTAAATAAGAGCTCAAAACACTAAGAATAACTGGTTAAATATATAAAAAAGTTCTTATGAACATATTCATACCCTATATTATGGTCCAAATAGATGACTCATATGGTTCAATGAAGATAAGTTAAATGTTTTATAACATCACTATCTGCCAATCATATTTTGTGTTAAATTTATAAATTAACTGAATGGTCTTGACATATCAACTGGATGTTTGTTTATTCATTAACTGGAGTAATTACATAAAGGTAATAAATCTCTCTCTCTCTCTCTCTCTCTCTCTCTCTTTGTATTATTAGTTTATAATAATAAAAGGTGATAATAATACAAAAATAATAGATTCTAATATATGTAGAATGCTAATCTATAATCCATAAATTTTTTTCTACTGTTTTTGTAGAAATGTGTTGTGATTGCTAAGATTGGAGTCTTTAATCACAAACTTGTCTCTGTGCAGAATGAAATCCCATGGAAATCTATATCTACTCCCTCAATGTGAAGCTCTTTATAAAATTTGGCATTTTGCATCCATTTGACTCTCACCCTTTCTCACCTAAAAACTGAAAGAGGGAACTCCTATTATTCTGTGTACACTATTTATGTCTGCTCAGTTATGGTAAAAACCTATAATTCACTTAGGGCATGAGTTGAATTATTATTTTTTTCTATTCCAAGAATTTCAGGCACTACTGAAGAGAGGTATTTGAATCAAATGGATCCAAAAACATTACCATAAAAAGTTGTAATGCCAAGGAAAAAATGGCAAACAGCCCCCTTTCAAAATGGCACTTTCCTAATTTGGCATACTTTTCATAAGAAAATAAAAAGAACAGCCAATATCTGTTTTTTACAAGACAGATATGAATATGAAATTTAGAATCAACATTTGAAAATGATAGTTGAAATAGAAGTTAGCATTTCTACACTAAAAAGATTTTGTTTAATTCTGAGCTTTTATTGTTATTTTAAGGTTTGGAAAATGGAGAATGAGGAAAGTTAGAATATAATTACGAAGAAGTTGTACACATAACTAAAATATGAAGGCAGGGAAAAAATCTTAAAAGAAGTGAAGATAAAGGCACAACAGCAAGTGAGAAGCTGTGAAAACAAGATTGCACCCTCTCTTCCAACTTCTCAAATCCCCGTTTGAAAGATTCTTTTGAAACTTTATTTTCAGATATTTTCTGCCTATTTCCTTCTTATTTAACATCTGATTAACAAAGTGTGTGGCAATAAATTTCTCTACCTGTATCCTTTAGCAGAAGGTTGAAAACTGTGGATATGGGATATAGAATACATATTTTTAAAGAAGGATTCAGAAATTCAATTGTTTGTACTTACTTCATAAGAAACTTGTACCACCGAATCTCATAATGTTGCAAAACTAATAGTCTGTAACTTCTTCCATAGACTGGATACATAATCAATGAATTAAAAAAGCTAAAGCAAGTGTGTTGTTTCAATGTAAATATCTCAGGTTACACCGATTACCTGTTTTATGTAACAGTATGTGTTAAAATGCATTAGTGTATATGATGTCAAGATGCAAGACACATGACTGAAGTGTAGACATAGTATTCATTATACATTATTCCTTATACTATGAGAAACCTGCTACAAAATTGAAATTCAAATATTTCCATATATATATATATATATAGAGAGAGAGAGAGAGAGAGAGAGAAAGAGAGAGAGAGAGAGTCATAAAACTTAAGACACTCTCAATACATGCCATACTATATTCCCAATGAAAGTTAATAAAACCTGCTACTTACAATAAAATTGTACAAAAAGATTTAAGTTGACCAAAAACATGAATGCTGCTTTTTTTCAGTAAATTATATGTGGCTGGGAGCCAAGCTACAGTAGTTCATGCCAGAAAATCTGTACACCAGAGTCTTATAGAGAATGATTAGTTAACATCGTTTTAATGATGAATTAATGAGCAGTAAAAGCATTTTAATTCCAATATGTACAAAACCTTCTATTTGAAGATACAGAACCAGGGAGAACAGATCCATGACCTTTGTGATACTGGCAAAGGTTGGGTTCGCTACAGTTAACACCCAATCTGTCTTTCAAGGTTAACTACACATGCCATGCTGGGAAATGAAACAATTACTAATGAATTTTATAGGTATATCCTGTCAAATTTAAAAGGCAATCAGAAGTCTAAATGAAAATTATGCCTGAGGAAAACATAAAAGAGAGAAACTAGGAAGGTGTGTGATGTACCTCTATGTCTACATGTATTTCCTAAAATAGACACCCTCAGGAAACAATAACATAAACTTTTCAAGTACACAAATGAAAATCCTTACACTGAACAAAGCGAATACCCAGGTATGGAAAGAGAAGTGTATTTCAGAAGGACAGCATCTAATCATCTGGACAACACCAGCACAGAAAGGGTAGATGATTCATTATTATGTAATTAACTTTTAATTAACTCTACTCTGCTTTACTTATTTTAGAAAATTAAATAAACTTCATTTTATTGCTCATGTTAAACCAATGAGCAGAAGCTAAAATTCTGCTCTAATTAAAATAAGCAATTGAGCAAAATTATGGGTAAAGCATAATGAAGAACTGTTTCTGTCCAACTGATATATTTCTTATGTTCTCAAACACTTTGATAAGCTTTCCAAGAATTCTATTAGTTCTATTCTATTAGGGACTGAAGTCTAAAATATGTGATTTAAGAAATAATATTATATAAAAAATAAAAATAAATAAAAAACAAGAAATAATATTATAGTCCAGTCTTAAATATGGGACACATAATTGATTTAAACTTATTAAGAAACACTTCAAATGAGATGATTAAGAGAAATTAGCAAGGGAGGGGGGAGGGAAAAGGAAAATGGAAAGGAAGGGAGAAATACATAATTTGAAATTATGCTAGTTCATTAGCCATCAAAAATTATATATATATTTAATAGAAGCAAAAAAGAGAAGTCATAGAGCTAACACAGCAAAGTTACATATTCTGGATTCTTTTTTAGATTTCAGCTCTTATTCATTTTTAATTTGTTACATGTTTTTGTGTTAAGCCTAAGGCAACGAAATTCAATAATCAAACCAAGAGCTAACATCATACTCAATGAGGAAAAGCTAAAAGCATGTTCCTTAAGATCAAGAACAAGACAAGGATATCCATTTTCATGACTTTTATTCAACATAGTATTAGAAGTCCTAGCCACAGCAATCAAACAAGGAAAAGAAATAAAAGGCATTCAAATTAGAAAGGGAGAAGTAATACTGTCATTATTTGCAGTTAATATGATACTATATGGAAAGAACCCTAAATATCCACCAAAGATCTATTAGAACTGATAAATGAATTGAGTAAAATAGCTGGATATAAATTGAGTATTTAAAAATTGGTTGCATTTTTATGCACCAGTAATAAACTACCTGAAAGAGGAATTAAGACAAGAATCCCATTTACAACCTAATAAAAAATAATAACTGAATGAAATACCCAAGGATAAGTTTACTCAAGGAGGTAAAAGACTTGTACACAGTAAATTATGACATTACTTTTTTTTATATGTCTCGTAGGGCAAAGACAACAAAAGCAAAAATAAACACATGGGACTACATCAAACTAAAAAGTTTTTGCTCAGTAAAGGAAATCATGAACAAAACAAAAAGGCAACCTACTGAATGAGAGAAGATATTTGCAAATGATATATCCAATAAGAGATTAATATCAAATATATGAAGAAATCATACAGTTCAATATCAAAAAACAAACAATCTGATTAAAAAATGGGCAGGGGATATGAATAGACATTTCTCCAAAGAGGACAATCAGACAGTCAACAGACATGAAAAGATGCTCAATGTGACTAATCATCAGAGAAATGCAAATTAAAACCATAATGAGATATCACCTCACAACCATCAGGATGGCTATCACATATAAATCAAACAAGTGTTGTTGATGATGTGGAGAAAAGGGAACACTTGTGCACTGTTGGTGAGCTTGCAAATTGGTGCAGCCACTATGAAAAACAGTACATAGGTTCCTCAAAAAATTAAAAATAGAACTAGTTATCTGTAGGGTGCCATGGTTACAGGTAATTCAGAGCCTTACAGACTGGCTCCGTTATTGCTTAACCTGTTTCTGCTCCTAAGGCATTGTCTCTGCCTTATCTGGAGGGTGCTTACAAGTTGCTGAGGTATGTGGTGAGAATGGCCAGTTCCTTAGGAGATACTATAGATAGATGGTTATCTGGGTTAATGGAAGAAAATGTCCTGGGAAGCTGACCCCCTAAGGTCCCTCTGATCGTTAAGTCTCCAGTAGATAGTTAATGATCTGCTTCTGAATGAGGTAATGCATAGTTGTCCCTGCAGTATTGCACGTACTCTGGATGTATATTATGGTGAGGGGAAATAAATTCGGGGCTTCAGCATCACTGAAGACCGGCCACATCAGCATTTGTGTGAGTGTCTCTTTATTCATTCCTGCTCCCCCCTTCAGGTACTGATTGACTTGTGGCGGCTGGCCCGCCATAGTTATCTAATGACCCTTCAATTCCACTCCTGGGCATTTATCCAAAGAAATCCAAAACATTAATTTGAAAAGATATATGCACCCTATGTTCACTGCAGCACTATTCACAGTAGCCAAGATACGGAAACAACCTAAGTGCCCATCAATAGACAAATGGATAAAGAAGATGTGGGACATATGCGGTCTGACAATTAAGTTCGCAAACTGGTTGCAACGATGTTGCTAACCTTTTTTGATATCATTGGGATTATTCATTATGAATTTGTAGCAACTGGACAGTTAACCACGTTTAATATTTGGAAGTGCTGAAAAGGCTGTGTGAAAAAAGGTAGATGACCTGAACTTTTCTCCAACAATTAGTAGTTCTTGTACCATGGCAATGCACCAGCTCACACGGCACTGTCTGTGAGGCAGTTTTTAGCCAGTAAACAAATAACTGCATTGGAACACTCTCCCTACTCACCTGATCTGGCCCCTAATGACTTCTTTCTTTACCCAAAGATAAAGGATATATGAAAAGGAAGGCATTTTGATGACATTGAGGACATCAATGGTAATATGACAATATTTCTGATTGCCATCCCAGAAAAAGAGTTCCATAATTGCTTTGAAGGGTGAACTAGGTGCTGGTGTTGGTGCATTGCTTCCGAAGGGGAGCACTTTGAAGGTGAGAAGGTGACTGTAGTGATATTCAGCAATGAGGTATGTAGCACTTTTTCTAGAATGAGCTTGCAAATGTAATTGTCAGACCTCACATATATAATGGAATATTACTTGGCCATAAAAAAATGAAATCTTACCATTTGTGACAACATGGATAGAACTGGAAGGTATTATTCTAAATCATATACGTCAGACTGAGAAAGACAAATGCCATGTGATCTCACTTATATGTGGGATATAAAGAACAAAATAAATGAATAAACCAAATAGAATCAGACTCATAGATATAGAGAACAACCTGATGGTTGCCGGGTGGAAGGGGGGTTGGGAGATGAGTGAAAAAGGTGAAGGGATTAAGAAGTAAAATTAATAGTTACAAAATAGTCAAGAGGATGTAAAGTAAAGCATAGGGAATATAGTCAATAGTATTGTAATAACTATGTATGTGCCAGGTGAGTACTAGACTAGTCAGGGGGATTACTCAGTAAATTATGTAATTTTAAACCACTATGCTGTATACCTGAAACTAATATAATATTGAATGTCAAGTCCAACTGAAAAAAGAGAAAGAAGGAAAGAAAGGAAAAAAGAAAGATAAAAAGGAAGAAAGAAAGAAATAAAGAAGAAAGAAAGAAAGAAAGAAAGAAAGAAAGAAAGAAAGAAAGAAAGAAAGAAAGAAAGAAAGAAAGAGACTTTAGTGCAAAGATGATATTTAAGGAAAATCAAAGGAGATGAGGCAAGCTTCATAGCTCTCTGGGAAAACAGCATATATTGAGGAAGTGTGACCCAGGCAAAAGAAACAGCAAGTGCAAAGGTCCTGAGGTAGAAGCATGCTTAAAGTGTTGGAGGAGGCCAGTGCTGCACCAGCAGAATACTTGAAGAGAGAGTAGGAGATAACATCAGAGGGAAAATGGTGAGTCATATCATGGAGGACCTTAAACGTTATGTGAGGACTTCGGCTTTTACTTTGATTGAGATGAGAAATCATTGAAGGGTTTTGAGCAGAGGAGTGATGTGGTCAGGCCTATACTTTAAAAATAACACTCATGGTTGCTATGTCGAGAATATCCTCTGTTCTCTGCTGGGGCAGAGATGGGAGACCAGGTAGGAGGCCATTGCAATAAGGTAAGAAGCGACAGAGGCTTGAAGTAAACTGATAACAATTGAAGTGGTGAGCCACAGTTGGAAATATGGATATATTCTGGAACTAGAGCTGAATGAATTAATTGGGAGAGCTGAGAAAAATACACAAGCCCAGAATGACGCTAAGATTTTTGCCTTGAATAATTTTAAGGTTGGACTTGCCATTTTGCTAAAACAAGGGCACTAGAGGGAGCTGTTAGGGCAGGTGGAAGACTAGGGGTTTGTTTTTGAGCATGCTGATTTGTGCTCACCTTGAACTTGAGATTTGTGGTCTGTGGTTAAGAGAAAAATCAACAATCTTAGGGATTTGAAATAAATTGACTTCATGTCACTTTTAGCCAAAACACCCATCAGAAGCTTTTAATTTTTAATGCAAAAAAATGTAACAAAGGAATTCATAAATATTTCCTTATAATATTTGGTGTTTACACTTAAATTGAGAAATTTGTACTTTATGCAAATCTAAACCCTTTTTGTTACCCAAAATGCCAAAAAAAAAAGAAAAATTTTATTTTATTTGTTTGTTTGTTTATTTATTTATATTGGTTTCAGATTTACAAAACAACATAGTGGTTAGATATTTATATACATCACAAAGTGAAACTCACAGGTCTACAACCCATCTGACACCATACATAGCTATTACAATACTATTGACTATATTCCCTATGCTGTACTTTATATTCTGTGACTATATATTTTTTTAATTATAGTTGACATTCAATATTATTTTATATTAGTTTCAGGTGTACAACACAGTGGTTAGACACTCGTATAATTTATGAAGTGATCCCCCCAATAAGTCTAGTACACATTTGACACTATACACAGTTTTTACAACATTATTGACTATATTCTCCATACTGCACTTCACATCCCTGAGACTATTTTGTGACTACCAATTTGTACTTCCTAATCCCTTCATCTTTCTCACCCATCACTCCTATACCCCCTCCCATCTAGCAACCATCAGTTTGTTCTCTGTATCAATGAGTCTATTTCTGATTTTTTTGTTCCTTTATTGTGTTCTTTAGATTCCACATAAAGTGAAATCATGTAGTATTTGATTTCCCTGACTTATTTCGACTTAGCATAATACCCTCTGGTCTATTCATGGTGTTGGCAAATGGTAAAATATAATTCTTTCTTATGGCAGAGTAATACTCCATTGTGTAAATGTACCACAATTTCTTTATCCAGTCATCTATTGATGGACATTTTGGTTGTTTCCATATCTTGGCTATTGTGATTGTGCTGCAGTAAACATAGCGGTGCATATACCTTTTCAAATGAGTGTTTCGGATTTCTTCAGATAAGCACCCAGGAGTGGAATTGCTGGGTCATAAGGTAGTTTTATTTTTAATATTTTGAGGAGCCTCCAAACTGTTTTCCATAGTGGCTGCACCAATTTGCAATCCCACCAGCAGTGCAGGAGGGTTCCCTTTTCTCCACATCCTCACCAAGACTTGTTTTGATTTTTTGATAATGGCCATTCTTATGGTTGTGAGGTGGTATTTCATCATGGTGTCTATTTGCATTTCTGTGCTAACTAGTAATTTGGGTCATCTTTTCTTTCTTGATGACTCTGGTTAAAGATTTGTCTATTTTTTTTGGTTTTCTTGGTTTTATTGATTTTTTTGCCTCTATTTTGTTAATTCCTGCTCTGATCTTTATTATTTCCTTCCTTGTACTCCCTTTGGGCTTTGTTTGCTGTTCTTTTTCCAGTTCCATTAGGTGTAAAGCTAGACTGTCTATTTGAGATTTTTCTTCTTTCTTTAGATAGGCCTGCATTGCTATGAATTTCCCTCTTAGGACTGCTTTCACTGTGTTCCATAGATTGTGGGTTGTTGTGTTATTCATTTTTGTTTCTCTCCAGGTATGTTTTGACTTCTTCCTTGATCTCATTGTTGACCCATTCATTATTTAGTAGCATATTATTTTGCTTGCATGTATTTGTGTGTTTTTCAGTTTTTTTTTCTTGTACTTGATTTCTAGTTTCATAATATTGTGGTCAGAGAAGACGCTTGAGCTGATTTCAGTCTTCTTAAATTTATTGAGACTTGTTTTGTGGCTTAGCATGTGGTCAATCTGGAAAATATTTCATGTACACTTGAAAAGAATGTATATTCTGCTGCTGCGGGGTGAAATGCTCTAAAAAGATCAATTAAATCCATTTGGTCTCATGTCTTATTTAAGGCAGCTGTTTCCTTGTTCCTTTTCTGTCTGGAAGATATGTTCATTGGTGTCAGTGAGGTGTTAAAGTCCTCTACTATAATTGTGTTACTGTCAATCTCTGTCTTTATGTCAGTCAATATTTATTTTATATATTTAGCTGCTCCTTTGTTGGATGCATAGATGTTTACTAGGGTTATGTCCTCTTGTTTGGTTGATCTTATCATGTAATGCCCTTCTAGTCTCTTATTATCATCTTCCTTTAAGTCTATGTTTCTAATATAAGTATTGCTACTCCAGGTTTTTTCTCATTTCCATTTCTGTGAAATATCTTTTTCCATCCCTTTACTTTCAATTTTTGTGTGTCTTTTGATCTTAGATGGGTCTCTTCTTGACAGCAAATGCATGGGTCTTGTTTTCTTATCAATTCAGCTACCTTATATCATTTACATTTAAAGTGATTATTGACAGGTACATAGTTACTTACTTTTTATTCAGATTTTTATCTTATTTTGTTTCTTTGTTTCCCCCTTCTTCTTAAAGAAGTCATTTTAACATTTCCTGTAATACTGGCTTTGTGGTAATAGATTCCTTTAGTATTTTTTTTTTTTTGTCTGGGAAGCTCTCTATCTCTCCTTCAATCTTAAATGATAGCCTTTCTGGATAAAGTAGTCTTGGTTATAGATCCTTATTTTTCACTACTTTGAATATTTCCTGCCAATGTCTTCTAGCCTGCAAAGTTTCTGTTGAGAAAGCTGCTGAAAATCTTATGGGAGTTCCCTTATAAGTTACTAGTTGCCTTTCTCTTGCTGCTTTTAGGATTCACTCTTTGTCTTTAACCTTTGCCATTTTTAATTATAATATGTCTTGGTGTGGGCCTGTTTGGGTTTATCTTGTTTGGGCTTCTGTACTTCCTGGGGTGATATGTCAATTCCTTCCTAAGGTGAAGGAATTCACCAGATGAGAGAAACTTTCAGTCATTATTTCTTCAAATAAGTTCTTGATCCCTTGCTTCCTCTCATCTCCTTCTGATATCCCTGTGATATGAATGTTGTAATGCTTGATGTTGTCCCAGAGGTCCCTTAAACTACCTTTTCCTTTTTTTTCAATTTAGTTTGTTGTTCTGATTGGGTGTTTTCTGCCACCTTGTCTTCTAAATTGCTGATTCAGTCCTCTGCTTCACCTAATCTGTTGCTGATTCCTTCTAGTGTATTCTTCATTTTAGTTATTGTATACTTTATATCTGTCTGGTTCTTTTTTTGTGGTTTCTATGTCCTTCTTCATGCTTACTATCTCTTTGTTGAAGTTCTCATTAATTTACTTAAATATTCTATAACGAGTGTTTTAAGCTCTGTCTCTGGTACATTGGTAGCCTCCATTTTACTTAGCTCTTTTTTTCTGGAGTTTTCTCCTGTTCTTTTATCTGGGACATGTTTTTGTGTTTCCACATACTGGCTGCCTCTGTGTGTTTGCTTCTACACGTATGTATTAGGTAGATCTGTCATGTCTCTCAGTCTTTGCTGGGTGGCTTTATAGAGTTGGTGTCCTGTGTGGTTCAGTGGCAGAGTCTCCCTGATCACCTGTGCATGTGTTCCAGGAGTGTCCCTTGAGTGCATTATGTGCATGCTCCTGTTGTAGTTGAGCCTTGATTGCTTTTGGCACTTCAGTGGGTGGGATTGACTCCCATGCTGGCTGACTGTGAGGATTGGCTACACCCATAGTGTATGAGCTACTGTGTATGGGGGGGTGATCCCTCAGAGGGGGATTTACCTCACTGGGATCTTGTGCCCATTAGAATTACCATTTTCATGTGCTGCTTGTGGGGATAAATGAGTAGTGCTCTGGTGTGGTCTGAAGCTGGCCTCTGGGTGTATTGCTTCTGGTGTCTTTTGAGAGGTTCTCCCATGCGGCTAATTTTAGCTTTGCCTGTGACCAGCCTGGAGCTACCTGGTAGGAGCTACAAAGCTAATGTTGTTGGTTGCTGCCTGTGCTGGACCTGGAGGCATGTGGGAGTGGCCTTCCTGTGAACCTAGGCCAGCTGCCACCAGTATTGGGCCTGGAGCAGCTTAGGAAAGGCCCAGGGCCCCCTAGCCCTGTTGCCACCCACCAGCTTTCCATAAGGCTCTGTCATTGAAAGAGCCTCCTTAGGTGTGCAGGCTGGGCTGGTTGACCTGGTGTTGAGAGTACCTCAGGCAAGGCAGCACTAGCTGGATGGGGTCTCAGCGAGTCACTAGGCATTGCTGGTATTTTTTACAGCATTAATGCAGATTGAGTTCTTGCACTAGTGCTGGGCCTGTGGCAGCTTCTCAAAACACCTTGAAACACCATGGCCTGCCTCTGCTTGCCTTAGGCCCACAGGTCTCTGAGAGCCACCCATAAAAGACTGCAGTGCAGGATGTAGCTGACTGCCCACCACGAAAAGTTCTCCAGACCACCGTGGGTCCTCTCCTACTGTAAAAGGCTTCCAAAGCTTGTGGGGCAGGGCTGGCCACACAGCAGCCAAGAGTGCCCCTGGCAATGCAGCACTAGTTGGGTGGGGCGGGGATTCAGGGTGTCACCAAGGTGGTGTGCATGTATGAATTTTACCAGATCACTGCTGTCTCAGATTTGGCCCTTTGCTGAAGGTTTCAGCATGGGAAAGACAGTGTTCTCCTGTAGGCTACATGTGAGACAGGCTCCACACAGGGACAATGGCAGCTCTCCCTCCGTCCCTCGGCCCACAGCCACACAACTCAGTCTTTCCCCGTATGTCTCTGGTCTCTACCTTGGCAGATGGACACAGTTCTTGCTGTTATTCACAGCCAAATGTTATGAGGACTCCTCTTCCTGGCACAGGACCCCAGGGCTTGGGAGTCCTGTGTGAGGCTGGGACCGCTCCCTCTTCTGGGTAGACCTCCGTCACCGAGGTGTCCCTCCTGGTGTTCAACTACTACCTGTGGGTTTGAAGTCAGCCCATTTCACATCTCTGCCCCTCCTACCGGTCTCAATGTGGCCTCTTCTTTATATCCTTAGTTATAGGGATCTTGTTCAGCTATTCTTCAGATGATTCTTGAGGTTGATTTTTCTATACTTTAATTGTAATTATTATTATTAATATTATTATTATTATTATTATTATTATTATTATTATTATTTTCAGGTGTACAAAACAATGCAATAGTTATCCTTTCCACCCCTCACAAAGTGACACCCCCTCCCCCAACCCACTGTTCTCCCACCCCCAATATCATACATATCTATTACAATTCCATTGACTCCATTCCTACACTACACTACACATCCCATGACTATATATGTATTAAATTATAGTTGACATATAATACTATTCAACAGCAGCTTCAGATGTAGAGTGCAATAGTCAGGCCTCTACACCATCTATGAAATAGTCTCCCTTACAAGACATGAGCCCATTTGGACCCCTAAAAAATCTTTACAACATTATTGATTGTATTCCCCAGACTGTCTTTTCTATCCCTGAGGCCATGTTGTAGTTACCAATTGATGTTGTCTCATCCCTTTCCCTTCTCCTTCATCCCCACTCCCTCCCAACTAGCAATGATCAGTTTTTCCTCTGTGTCTTTGAGACTATTTCTGTTTACATTACTCATTTATTCAGTTTTTTAGATTCCACATATAAGTGAGATCATATGGTATTTGTCTTTCTCTGACTGAATTATTTCACTTAGCATAATGTTCTCTAGGTCCATCAATATCTTTGCAAATGGTACGATTTCCTTCTTCTTTATAGATGAGTAATACTCCATTGTGTAAATGTACCAGTTTCTTAATCCAGTCGTCTGCTGATGGGCATTTGGATTGTTTCCAAGTCTTGGCTATTGTAAATAGTGCTGCAATGAACACAGGGGTGCATATATTTTTTCAAATTAATGTCTTGGGTTTTTCTGGATAAATACCTAATAGTGGAATTGCTGGGTCATAAGGTAGTTCCATTTCCAGTTTTTTTGAGATACCTCCATGCTGATTTCCATAGTGGCTGCACCAATCTGCAATCCCACCAACAGTGCACCAGGGTTCCCTTTTCCCCACAACCTTGCCAGCACTTGTTGTTTGTTGATTTATTGATGGTAGCCATTCTGACGGGGCTAAGGTGGTATCTCATTGTGGTTTTTATTTGCATTTCCCTAATGATTAGTTTTAGTTGTAATTTTGATGTGACCCTGAATGCAGCAGGCACAGGTTTACCTACTCCACCATCTTGGACTGTTTCCCCATCCCACTTTCTTTAATCTCACCTCAGTTCCATCTTGCAGTTATTGCAACATCCCAGACAGACGGCTATTGGAAACATGGCTGGAGGAGAGGAAAGCCAAGACTACAGGTCCAGCTGAAGCCACACTTAAAAATTTTCAAATATACAGTTGTTAATGGTAAGATAGGAATAACAGAATCAGTTAAATATTAATAGGTTTAGTGACTTTTATTTTTATTGAATAATTTTAAAGCAAATCCTAAACAGCATATCTCTTCACTTATAAATATTTCAGTAAAAATGTTTATATCTAAAAAATGTGTTTTATCCACTTACTTACCTAGTACATGTATCTTTCAATTCCAATTCCAATACACATGTACTACCACATTCAAGGCCTTAATTGACACCTTATCTGACAGGTGTAAGAGATTCTTAAAGCAACCCTTAAGAGTTGCACTAAACAAAGTGACAATAATAAAGTTAAATACAATTTCTTCAGTGAGATTACACTCTACATATTAAAATAAAACATTTCCTTTTCTTCATGCAAAATAAAAAAATAAGTTTATGTCAATCTGTTATTGTAAATTCCAGTTATCAATGCATAACTGCATTGCTGTTTGTCAAATACAAGAACATAACCAATAACTTGAAATTACTGAGTGTCAGAGTATAGTAGAATAGTTGGTCATCTTATAGGCTAAAATTTTCATTTACTTAAACTGTTTCCCAAGCTTTGGTGTAATTTGCTAGGATGAGACTGGCTGGAAAATCATACATAACAGAACAATTGGCAGCCAACACTCATCCTGAACAAGTGTATGTTCTAATCCTGTGAGCTTCACTGTTTCCACTTTTCCCCTCATCATTTCTGGTTTATTCTCTGTACTCATAGATACATCATTTTCAGGCAAGCTTTCTGTAAACTTTATGTTTTGTTTTTTATTTTTATTTTATTTTTTTATTTTTTTTTGGAGGGCAGTGTAACTGGCCCTCATATGTGGGATCCGAACCGGGGCCCTCTGGCATCCCAAGCCAGTTCTTAACCATCATGCCACTTGGCCGGCCCTTTGTTTTTTATTTTGATTTCTAATGGCAAATTCTGTTTCTGTTGCAAAATATTTCTTAATATAAGGCTGAAACATTTTCTTCTTTAGTTTCAGATCAGTGCTCCTTGTCCTTCTAGCTCCTGATGGTTTGAATAATCACATTGTTTCATTTATACAGATACTTGTAAGGTATGGGTAGACTGTGATCAAATCCCCTTCTATCTTTTTCTTTCTTATGACCCTATATCTCATTAAACACACTACTTATATAACTTTTTGCCCTTCTTATTTATTTTTAATTTTCTATTAACTCTCTCAATTCTTGTACAACTTTTCTATTGCCAAGATAAATAGAAATGCAATAACTCATTTAATTTTATCAAAGCTAAGTAGTGTTGAAAAGAAGGATTTGTCACTGTGTCAAGTTTTATAATCCTTATATGGACTGTACTTAGTCTTCAATTATTATATATTCAGTTGTTTCTGGATTATAGTATTTATAGCTTCTTCTTTAATATCCATATATTACTTCCCTGAGAAAGCCTCAATTCCCTGAATCACTAGAAATACTTATGTTGACTCTTGAAAGAGTATTATATCCTCAACAATTTGCTGATTACAGCTGCAAAATCCTTACCTTGAGATTGTATTAATTTATCATAAACTGAACTAATTTCAAATGTGATTATTACTACTGAAGTCTCTATCTTCACACATATAGTAGGAGTTTTTCTAAATAAATAATAATGCTAATTAGGTCTGTTATTTATTTCTATGCTGGTATGGGTGTTTATATGCTTAGATACATATTTACAAAAGTAGCTATAAGCATTCTACTCTACATACATATTTATAAAAAGCAGCTATAGGTATTCTGCTGAATTTTTAAATGCATTTCATAGTAAAGATCTTAAGAATTCAATAAAGGTATTTATTCGGCTCAGTGGTAAAAATGAACATGATAAAAAACACATAAACACCCCTAATTGAAGAAATGTGATAAAAT
Organism: Hipposideros armiger; assembly: GCF_001890085.2. Classification (NCBI taxonomy): domain Eukaryota; kingdom Metazoa; phylum Chordata; class Mammalia; order Chiroptera; family Hipposideridae; genus Hipposideros; species Hipposideros armiger. Next base: position 820,484 of record NW_017731580.1, on the reverse strand, counting down.
GATAAATAAGGCAGAAGTGTATGTGTGTGTGTGCTGGGGTGGGGTGATTGTGCATGTGTGTATTTTGGGGAGTTACTAGTCCTAAGAAGTCCACAGAGTATTTCCCAAAGGAACACAAGAAAAAGGTGATTCATTTAAGGGGCCCTAATTGTATGCATGCATGTATTCATTTTCTCTCAAAGTTTGGAAAATAAGTAAAGAGAATATAAAGTGTTGGTATTTAACTAGAAATTTTTTTATTAAGCTCAATTCCTTTTCTTGCGTACATTGGGGTTAGGAGCAAGCATCAGAAATCATAATGGGATCCTGATTTAATTCAGGACTTTGAGAATTATCAAAGGTCAGCTGTCTTTATTATACTATATGATTATAGTATATGATAAAAACCTATATTACTTAGTAAGAAAGATACATAACAATTTTATACTTACAAGTACAAATTTATATATTTACAAAGGTCTTTTCATGAAGATACCTAAAACACCACTGAAACTATACGTGGAAATGAATATAAAGTTTAAGACTCGCAGAAATAGTGCTGCTCTTGTGAAATTGTGTACTGGCTGACTTTATTCTCTGCCTCATATTTTGGTTCAAAGAAAATATACATTATGGCAAAAAGGTATCTCAAATGCAATTTGCGAGCTGTCAAGTCATACTGACATGGAGGCCTGGGGAGGTAAAGTCCAGTGATCACCTATTTTTCAACAATAGATTTTAAATGAACTCTTGTACTTTGGGTAATTTCTGCAATGATGGTTACTGTAGCAAATTAAACCTATTTTATGTTTGTGTATTTTGATGGGGCTACCAAACAATCACAGTGCAATTTTTCAAAGCACTATCATTATTTAATGTGTCTTAAGAATTGCAACTTTGCAAATTTTAATTATCAATGCCTCTTCAGTATGTACTGCCTAATTTTGTTTTGACCTGGGCCTAAAGTTCTCCATGTCAACAATAAATATATAAACTAAACATAATCTGAAGGCAGCCCAGGCCAATTTCACAGGGAGTCAAAATCTCCAAAGGTTAGAGGATAATGTATAAGGAAAATGTTATGATGGCAAAATGCTTTCTTAGGCAAATAGACATCCAAAAAACCCCTTTCCCCCATATTTGCTTTCCTTGGACCAAGGGAGCAGTCTTTGTAATATTGCTACAGGCAACTGCCATCCTAAAGCAAAAGTATCTATGCACACACCTCACTTTCTCTCTCATTCCCCTTCATGAAATCCCAAATATGCACATTTTTCTCTAATTTTATATGTTATTGTCGGTTTTATCCTCTTAGAGCTCCCCTCACAGGATCGATGCACAAAATCCCACTGCCCTACCTTTGACAGTAGAAATTTGCTCAATGGACATTGACAGTCCCCTTTCTCAAAAATGTTTTTGTGGGGCTTTTTCCTCAATTTCTTTCCTGATCTTAAATGATATCCCCTTCATGATTAAACGTGGCTCCAGATCCATTTTGCCATCGCTTTGACATCTTGAGGTCTTTTAGCAACTTCAATTTGGGCTCACAAACTTAGGTACATAATCTCAGGGCAAAATCCCTACCACCCTTTGCATTGATCACATGCATCACCTTCATATCCCAACCACAGACTCATACCAAACCAACTAAAACAATGTACTTACTCTAGTACTAATAATAACAATAATTAAATATTCACTATTAAAATACTAATGCTTTCCTTTGTAAAACCCATAAAGTTCTGACAATAAATGTTATTTTGTGTCATAAGTTCATGTGTAGAAAAACAACACATTAATGTACTCTAGTTCCATTTTACATGTTAGTAGTAGAATAGTAAACATCTTATTGTTGTTATTACTTTTTACATTAGATGTTTATCTTAAGCCATCTTTCAGCCCTTCGATATTCTCTGAATTTTCTTATACATTCTTGTAGATACCTTGTTTTTAAGTCATTTTTGCATGAGGGCTTAGGCCAGGTTTAGTCAGACAAAGGAACTCAGTCCAGGAAGCTGGACTGAGGCCTAACTCCAAGATCATGGAATTTGGATGAGGGTTCCTAGGATTGTTATAAAATCGGGAATTAGCCAAGGGTCCAGAGGACCCCAAGACAAGGCAGCAACCAAAAAATGTGGACTCTCAGTTATTGGCAGCAAGTGGACAAGCTAGCAACCATAAAGTCAAAGCAGAGGCCAGAAAACCAGTGATATTCATGACCTTGGCAGGTCAGAAATTTGGCAATTGTGATGTCACAAGAAAGGAAGGTAGGCTCAGTAACTGTAGAGTAACCAAAGTATGGGAAATGCCACGGCTTAGATGCCTTGTTGTGTAAGAGAACAGCCTCAATCATCAAATGTAGAAAAGAGGATGAGATTCCGTCTGGCCTCTTCCTGCTCAGCAATGGCTTTGGGTTTGTTAGCACAAGCAGGGAGAGGTGACAGGTCCCTAACGAATACACTATGAGGGACAAATATGTTCTCTGAAGTCATCTAGGTCATCATTCAACATGCATTTACTGAGCTCCTATTAGGTGCCAGGGACAGTTCCAAGCATTGGAGAGGCCGCGTCAATTAAAATATATCATATGTGTCCTTCCATTTATAATCTAACAAAGAATACAGATAAGTAAATGGGCACTTGCAGCACTGTAATGTGTGCTGTGAGGGGAACACACACCGAGCACTCCACTCACACATAAAGGGGCATCTAATATGACTTTCAAAATTATGGAGTTTCTAGAGTTACAGGAAGCTAAGTTGTCACTTCAATCATAAGAAAGAGGAAGATGGAAGAGATATCAGGAAGAGGAAAAGAATGTACAGAGAAAAAGTAACAATGTGAGAAAGAATAGGGAGTATGAATAGATATACCAGCAGTTTAATATTCCTGAAAGAAGCATTGGGACTCTGGAGGAAGTATTGGAGACCTCCAGGATATTAAACAGTGAAAGGACACTAAAGATTCTGTGCTCTGGACTGGAGAGATCTGAAACAGTTGCAGTATTTGACTAATGTCACTTGGAACAGGGAAAGGGCTCAGGAGGGTACAGTTCTGGACTTTCAAAAGCAGCTACCTCAAAATGTTGCACACTGGAATGTTCCTTAGCAAATATGTTACTAAGGTCAGACAATTAAGTTTGCGAACTCATCCTAGAAAAAGTGCTACATACCTCATTGCTGAATATCACTATGGTCACCTTCGAAGTACTCCCCTTTGGAAGCTATGCACTGATGCCAGTGCCTAGTCCACCCTTCAAAGCAATTTTGGAACTCGTTTTGTGGGATGGCCATCAGAGCTGTCATCGTATTAACCTTGATGTACTGAATGTCATCAAAATGTCTTCTTTCACTATTTCCTTTATCTTCAGGTAAAGAAAGAAGTCATTGGGGGCCAGATCAGGTGAGTAGAGAGGGTGTTCCAATACAGTTATTTGTTTACTGGCTAAAAACTGCCTCACAGACAGTGCCACGTGAGCTGGTGAATTGTCGTGATGCAAGAGCCATGCGTTGTTGGTGAAAAGTTCAGGTCATCTAACTTTTTCATGCAGCCTTTTCAGCACTTCCAAATAGTAAATTTGGTTAACTGTTTATCTAGTTGGTGCAAATTCATAATGAATAATCCCTCTGGTATCAAGAAAGGTTAACAACATCGTTGCAACAAGTTCGCGAACTTAATTGTTATACTTGTATATACTAGCTTTATTATCTCCATTTTTTTCCCAACCACTGAGTAATTGTCAATATACTAGGCTTAAGTCATTCTTTCTACTTATGTTAACTCAGTATGTAAAGCTGATCAGCCCTCACCAAACCTGCTTTTTCCAAGCCCAGAGAAAGCTGATGAGGAACTGCACTATGACTTGTCATTAGAGTTGATGAAGTTGGGGAATATTCCGAAATGAGATCAGACAGAGGTTGGGAATAAATTGTGGAAGTCACAGCTAAGATAGGAAATTTGATTTTTTTCCTATTGATAACAGGGATCAAACAAATAACTAAGCAATAATTTTCTTTTCTTATTTTAAAAAATTTAAAAAAAGTGAGGTCAATAACTCTGACAGCATTGTAGATGATTGTTTGGCCTGGAGAAAAACTGATGGCAATGAGTCTTGTTAGGTGCTTGCTCCAAAGTTAATGACAGGAGATGGTGAGTGTTGAGAAACGAAGGCAGAATTCAGGAGATCATTTTGAGCTACAATAGCTCAGACACCCGACTGAGTAGTGGTAGTGAAGCTGGAAAGAGGTGGATAGGTTCCAGAGATCTGTAGAGGATGAAGTTGACAAATCTTGAAGATTCTGTGGCTGTGGCTGTGGATGTGACTGTGGAAGAGTCAAGGCTTACTCCTGTTTCTAGTTTGCACAATGGAAAAGAGGGTGATACTTACACTAGGGTAGAGGAGGTGGACATGATGTGTGGGTTACTTTTAGACTTGTTCTGCCTGAAGTTTCTTTTGAGATATGGAGGAGGAGCTACAAGTAGGCAGAGGGCTATATTGGTCTGTATTTCAGAGGAGAAGCCCAGGCTAGCGATGTACAATTTGTGTTACTATTGATGATAATTGAAGCCAGAGTAATGGATCAGGATACCTTTGTAAAGAATGCAAGGTAAGAAGTAACAGAGCCTAAGATTTATCAAACAGAGTTTTGATAAATCTGAAACTTTAAAGCCTGAATAATGAGCTGAAGAGGTAGCTTTACTTAATATCAGTAAAAGAAACAAATGGAAATTATGATGTCACAAAAGCTAACAAAATGTATCCAGAAAAAGGAAATAATCAACAGTGTTGAGTAAAATTGACAGAGCAAGAAATGGAGTGGACAAAAACTTAACATAAAAGTAATTTATGACTAAACCAATGTTATTTTTCAAAATAGCTGCACCAGTAGGAGATAGTTTAAATAGCAAAATAAGCAAATGACAAATTGCTCACTATAAGTTTTTATATAAACTTTCTTATTAGCATTCTACAACACTGTTTTTCCAGTCTTGGAGGGAAGCCGGATTAGAGTATTTTAAGGAAAGTTTGGGTAGGGGAGTAATAGAGACAGTGAGGGTAGATAACATATTCAAAACGTTGGGCTACAAAGGAAAGAAGAAAGATAAACAGAAACTGGAGTAAGAATTGGGGTTGAGTCATTTTTTTAGAATGGACAAGAGTGGAGTATGCTGACAGGGGCCGTAAAGAGAGGTGATAATTGGGTATCACTGCCTTTATCTTCATACACAAGGTGTTCTCCTTCCCGACTTAGAGATGTCCTGTGTTAAAACAAAATGAAGTTGAATTGTAGAGGCCTGGAGATCATGGTGTTTGTGGAAGCATGAGTGTCAATAGATAGTTCATGGAGGGGAAAAAAACAACCCAATTAACTCAGGGGTGTGACCCTGTAGCAGGAAAAGGGAAACCCATGCATTTGCCCGTGGTTTTCATCCTGAATGATAAAAATGTAACTGAATAATAATTTTAACTGTCTCCTCTTAACTCTATAATTCACATATGGTTAAAATAGGATTCACTCAGCAGGTTGCAAGCTTGTGCCTCTAAACATATTTAGTTTAGACATATTTAGCAAGAAAGCACAAAACAGAACCATATGTGTTTTCTTTTAAGGTCCGCTGCTCCAGTAGTATTGTCAGCACTTCTGAGAGCCTCTTCTATGTGCATCTTGCATACTTTTTATAAATACTCTGTGTTGAGTCATTTTGATGGCATCTATTAAGCCCTCCTTGCAAATATTTATTCATTGTTTTATGGGATTTATGAAAATAATAGCCCCTACAATAGGATATATTGTAAGAATGTTAAATTACAAACAGATCTAACAAAGATATATTTCAGATATTCAGTACCACTTAGCAACAGCCATTTAAAACATATAAGCTTTGTATCAAGGTTCGATGGTCAATAAACATAGGTGTGTTTGGGACAGAAATGAGATTATTATAATAATGGTCCTTTGGGGGCAATCTCGAGTTTCTTGACCATGGAGTCCAAATCCTAGGGCTATTATTATTAATAACCCCCAGAGCTACTTTACTTTCTTTGCTTTATAATGACACTTTAAAATAGCATTCATGGATATTCTTGGCAATATTGACACTGATTTGGCATTTAACATTTACAAAGCAACCCTCTGACATATTTCTGTTAACACCGAGAAATCTATTCATGTTGGACCATGGCTCGTATGCTCAGCATGGTGCATTTTCACTGGTCTGTGCTTTGCGTTTCTAAGCTGTGTTTAACTCAGAGCCTGTTCCCCACAATCGGAGCCACACAGGTTACCCTGTCCTCCCCACAAGTCCTTCACTTGTGTTCTGCATGGAGCACATTCATAAATGTTCTTTACTTAGAGAACAGCCACACCAAGAGGAGATCAATAGTATAAACAGAAAAACAAGCAAATGACAATGTTTTGCCCACTGGAGCTTTTTGTAACTTATTTATTAACATTCTACAGCACTTTTTTTTCTGACACAAATGAAAGATTGTCATACAAATCTATTGGCTTGGAATGCTATGCTACTCACGTCTGTCTACGAATATATTCTTTCTTTTCCTTCCTTATGCTTAGCCTTGCTGCCTGGTTTCCAGAGAGATTAGTTGGCTTTTGTGCCCACACAGTTTTCCCTTCGTCAGTTGCACGGCAGCCAGATATTCTAGTTAGTTTATTCCTTTTCACACGCTGCTCTGTCAAAACTGCTCACTTACATTTTCTGCAGATCACTACTAGCCACAGACAACACTGCTCTGCAGAAAACCCGTGTCCTGCTCTCTGCACTAGCTGCCATTACACCCAGCATTTGCCTCCCTTCTCTGGGACGTGTCACTCATGTGTTTCAGCAAATGCCAGCTGTCCCTTATATCAGTACACTATCCTTCCATCAGGGATATTTTACAAGTATTCTGTATTCATTTTACTTGGCACTTTCTTGTATCTAGCAAATACCATTCATTCATTCACTCCTTCAGGCTTCTCTCACCAAGTACTGTATGCATTCCATAGCCCAGGAATAAAATTTCTAACGTATTTCTCTTTCTCCCTTATGAAAATATTATTATTTTTTTAAATCTGTTTTTCTGAATCGACCTGACAGTTGAGACTACATACACTCTAAAAAACAGGTAGTTAATAACTATCATTAGAATATTGCATAGTTTCTATGCAAATGTGTATTTCGTATTTTGTGGAAGAACATGGGATATTATACAAACAGTAAAGATATTCCCCTGTAATAAAATCTATGATATTAGAAAGTAACATTTATAGCTTTAATCTATGGCAATGAGTTTTATCAGTAAGAGTGTCAGAGAACATAAGCAGTTAAGATTCCTAGAGGCAAAACGTACCCAATTAAGGTGATTTACCACATTTCAAAATGACTTGACAAGTACATTTAACTCTCTAAAATGATATCTGTTCTTATATCTGTCATGGCTTAGAAAATTATGGGAATTCAAGATATCATCATCACCATCATCATCATCATCATCAAAGCCATTTATTAAGTATATTTCTATGATGGATCTGCTACTAAAACCTTTTAAAATATAGCTCAGACCATCAAAGAATTCCTAGTCTGCTGTAGTGATATAAAAAAAACTATACTGAATACACGCATTCATAAGTATATATAAATCCTCAGATTTAATAATACTTTGCTGTGTTATTAAGTTTAAGATATTTGTTATAAGATAAGTAAGTTGCTGATAATTTAGGTTAGGGGTCAGAAAATCTCTGTTGAAAGCAGACAATAAATATTTTCAGCTCTGTGGTTCAGATGGTCTCTGTGGCAACTACTGAACTCTGATGTAATAGCACAAAAGGAGCCAAGAAATATATATGTGAATGACCATGTCTGTGCTCCTATAACATTTTATTTATAAAAATAGGCAGTGGGCTAAATTTGACACACAGACCATATTTCCGCTGATCTCTGCTTTAGATGATGGAAGAATCTAATGTATTTCTAAAGTCTTATTTCTTTATAAAATAAATAAATAAATAAACAGATTTTGTTTTTACTGATAAAGAGACAATGATATGAGCCATTAAGCCAATGTGAGCTTTTTTTTTTAAAGATTTTTATTGGGGAATTGGGGGGATGGGAACAGACAAGTTGCTGTCGTTTTGTTCTTCAGTCTAGTTGTGGAGGACGTTGCTTCACTGGCCCAAGTTGGCACCATCAATGCGCTCTTCCCGGGCAAGGCAGATCAGTCGCCGGCTTCTGGACGGCCGCTCACTGCGGCTACTGGCCGCTCACGCTGGCTGCTGGCTACATACGGTAGCCCATGGCAACCCACTGCCACAGGGGCTGCAGCCTACGCCATCGCCGGCGACTCAGGGCAGCCCAGCTCCAGGTTGAGCTGTCGTTCAGCATCTTAGCTATAGAGGGCAGTGTTACTGGCCCTCATATGTGGGATCTGCACCGGGGCCCTCTGGCATCCCAAGCCAGTTCTTAACCATCGTGCCACTCAGCCAGCCCCAATTTGAGCTTTTAATAGAGAAAAGAAAATTCTTAGAGGCCAAAAATCATAAGAAATGACAAATCCAGGGAAGCAAACCAGTACTAAAGCCAGTTGCTCCTGTGGAATGTTTCCCAAACTCCAGCATCATGAAGCTTTGTTTTTGAATGATTCATGGGAGGAAGACTGAAAGCAAAGACCTGGGTCATAGTGAGAAAGGAAGTCACACTTCAAATTTCCATATAAGGCTATAACTCTAATAGACAATCAGTGAGTGATCTTAAACTTTAAAATAAAAAAATTTAATCTTTCAATACAGATAAATAGATTGCATAGACAGATTTAGGCCACAAAGGATTAGTAGTTATATATACTGAGAATTAATAATTCCAAGATACATGGGCTTGGGTTTTTAATTTTCATTTTCTTTGTATCATCGAAAAATACAAACCTGTAAAGTAATGAAAAGTAGTTTTTGTTTTTTAGTTAGGCATCTAGAATAAGCAAAAAGCCCAGACACATCAAATTTTCTCACACATAAAATTGCAAGGAATATTAACTCAGACTAGGGGGCAAAAATCACGAAGCACATACAGAAAGAAACAAGATTTAATAAAATCAACCCATGATATTGGACCAGCAAAATATGCAGATATTGGAATTATATATGAAATATAAAGTTAGTAAGTGTTTTAAGAAATCAAAGAGGGAATGAAAAGTGTGACTAATGAGCAAGACACTATTACAACTGTCAAGACAGCATTGTTAAAAAATACCATAAAATTAAAAACAAATTAGAAATGTATTGTGACAAAAGCAGAGTAGTCTCAAGTTAAGAAAGAACTAGTAAATTGGAAGATACAACTGGATCAACTTCCCATATCATCATAGAGAAAATTTTTTTAAAAAGGGAAATGCAAAAGACATTCTAAAAGACATGAAGAATAACATTAGAAGTTCTAAGATGCATGTACTGTGAGTTCCAAAAATAGAGAATAGAATGAATGGGAGAAAGGCAGTATTCAATGAGGTAATTAATGACTATAAAATTACCATATTTGAAACCCAGCCAGTCATTATAAGAATAAATCAAAAGGCATCCCCAACATGACTCATTGTAATGAAAAGAAATGTTGACTGAGAATAAAGACAGATTACAAAGGAACAACAATTAGACTGATATCTGACTTTGCAGTAGACTAACAATGGAAGCCAGAAAGCTATGGAATAATATCTTCAAAATTCAGAGAAAAACCTAATTTCCAACATAGAAGTGTACATCCTGTAAAATTATTTTTCAAGAATAAGAGTACAATAAACACTTTTTTAAGTCAGGGAAAATTGAGAGAGCTTACTACCAACAGATCTCTCTAAAGAACTTCTAGAGGATGAGCTTCATGAAGTCCAAAGTCTACAAGAAAGAAAGCCTGCGAGTGCTGGAGGAATGATAATTAGAGAAAACAGAAAGCATCAGAGTAATCCAAACAAAACTTGATGGTATATAACAAATTCAATATTCACAAGTTAGATTTGTACTTGATGGTGCCAATATCTAATTTGTGAATATTAAATGTTAGAATGAAAATATTGGATAAAAATATAAGTTTGGAGATAAAACATATTACGGTCCTCATAATGCTTGTGAAGAGAGAATAGATATTCCTTAACTCTGGATTTGTACCATTAAATATGCAAACTAACATTTTGGGTGTAACCAGTAATAGACTAGAGATACAGTTTGTAAATTAATGGAGTGGAAATATGTGGGGGCTAGGGAGGGGACAAACAAGCAAGCAAACAACAACAAAAATACTCATCAATTTTTAAAAAGCAAGCAAGAAAAAATGGCATATAGAAAAAGAGAACAAATAGAAAAACCAACATAATAAGGCAGAACAAATTTAAATTAATTATTATAATAAATATGAACGAAATAGACTCTAACATTAAAAGATAAAAAAGTATCAAAGCAAATTAAAAGATGCAACTATATTAATAGTAACCTAAAGAATAATAACCAGTAGAAATTAATAGTAACCAAACAAAGTTAGCATCTTATATTGTTATCCCACAAAGCAGACTTTAGGGCAAAGGTGTTGTTAGCATTAAAGAGAAGCAATAAATAATGATAAAAGTTTTAATTTACTAGGAAGACATAACAATTCAAAACTTTCATACTGTTAATAATACAGCTTCACATTATAAAATGAGAAAAACTTAAAAATTTCAAGGAGCATAGATTTTTAAATGCTATATATGATATTTTAAAAAAGAGATCTGTTGGGCCGGCTGAATGGCACGTTGGTTAAGAGTTGGCTTGGGATTCAAGCTCTGAGCAGCAGAGCCCTGGTTTGCATCCCACATGAGGGCCAGTGACGCTGTGCCCTCTACAGCTAAGATGAGGAACAATAGCTTGACCTGGAGCTGGGCTGCTGTGAGCTGCCGTCGATGGCGATGGCGTAGGCTGCAGCCCCTGCTGCAGTGGGCTGCTGTGAGCTACTGTGAGTGGCTGGCAGCCAGCGAGAGCGGCTGGCAACTGGCGTGAGCCACCGAGAGCAGCCGTCCAATAGCTGGTGAGTGACTGCCTCAGCCGGGAGGAGCGCAATGATAATACCAACACGGGCCAGTGAAGTGACGTCCTCCACAACTAGACTGAAGAACAAAAGGGCAGCAACTTGTCTGTTCCCCTTCCCTGATTCCCCAACGCTGTTCCCCTCCCCCAATTCCACAATAAAATCTTTTTTTAAAAAAAGAGATCTGTCAAAATTTATGAGGTCTTCAATAATATTAAGGAATTAATGAAAAATCAACTGTGACTGATTAAAAAAACCAAATAGATAATCTGCTATAGAATTTCTGAACAAACAGACAGTTTAAAGATTAGCTATTAAAATCACTGATTTTAAGAATAAAGAAACTGGGGTTCCAACAGCTTTGATAATCCACCAATGGCCAGACAACATGTTCTGGCAAAGCCAGTTCTAGAAGCAAATTAACTGATTTCCGGGCCAGAATGTTTTCTGTTTAGATATCATCTGCATTAGCCCTATTTGAAACTGAATTTCTTTTATAACATAAATGCACTGGTTTGTATTAGTTCAGTTGTCTGTGTTTTTTTTTTCTCCCTTACCTTATTTGGTGTGGAGAAGTAGATTGGTGCTAAGATCAAAAGCATGAGGCAAAGAGAGGCATAGGTAGTGGACATATGTGGGATTTCAGACAGGGTGAAATGAAGAAGTTGTAGATAGGAAGTATATAAGTGATAGCAAAACCCATTTGCAAAAAGACCCAGACCTAAAATTCTGGTATAGAATTCTTTCCCCTACCAAGTCAAATACAAGTAATACCCATACCCAGTCCTGGGAATAAATACCCCTAAATTCTTGTGGAAATCATGTGTGACTGGAAAGAATCTGGGCTAGACTCTAGAGCAGCGGTTCTCAACCTGTGGGTCGCGACCCCTTTGGGGGTCAAATGACCCTTTCACAGAGGTCGTCTAAGACCATCGTAAAACAAAGATATTTACATTACGATTCATAACAGTAGCAAAATTACAGTTATAGAGTAGCAACAAAAATAATTTGATGGTTGGGGGTCACCACAACACGAGGAACTGTATTAAAGGGTTGCGGCATTAAGAAGGTTGAGAACCGCTGCTCTAGAGCATCCTATACTTTGCTTTGCCATCCACATGATGTGATGAAGTTTCTAGGACTGGTGGAAGGAAAAAGACATTAACAGTAATTGGGGTCACATTCCAACAAATATCACATACATGAACAAATAAAAACCTGAGGGCAATTTAATTCTTCTAGAATTTGTCTAGCATGAAATTACCCCCGACCCTACTTTGTTTCCAATCTGTTATCATAATGTTACTCTTTACTCCTTGCATTATGTCAACAATATCTCTCTTTATCCATATTATGATTCTCAAGCCTTAACTCCTCTTTATGTTCCCAGTTTATGAGTTAACTCCTTCTGATGTAATTCCCTTCCCTATCCATTGACACACTGCCAGTCACTTTAACTGTCATCTCATCTAAATCCTCAACTTCTCCAAAAGCACTCTCTCCTGCAGTGATATGTCCTCATTTACTTTCTGTACTCCTGTACCTGGTCTGCTGCTAACATCAGAGAAAATCTCAGGGCCAGGAGAGATAAGCCCAATCCAATCCAACCCAACCCAACCCAACCCAACCCAACCCAACCCAACCCAACC
>NW_017731580.1:802978-807606 GCF_001890085.2 Hipposideros armiger | reverse complement strand
AACCCAACCCAACCCAATCCAATCCAATCCAACCCAACCCAACCCAACCCAACCCAACCCAATCCAATCCAATCCAATCCAACCTCATCTGCATCTTCAGGAACCTCTTCAGGAACCTCTTCATTTCTTTAAAGATACCTGGATTCTCATTCCCTGTAGAGACTACCTCAAACATTTATCACTGTCCTTAGTCTGTTCCCATGCCTCTACTGCTTTTCTCGCATATTATCTTGAACATATGACCATTGCAGGAAAAAAAACAGGAACAAGCTTTCAATTTTTCCACTACTCCCAAATTTGCTAACATCATTCAAGACAATGATGAAGGTCCACCATATGGCAGGCACATTTCTTGTCTCCTTTCTACTGTCTCAGATCAACTTTTATCTAAGGTTTATACAAGATAAACCTTTACCTGTACTCTTGATTCTCTGCATTCACACCCCAAGAATCTTCATTCCTTCCAGAAGCTTTAAAAATAAATTGTTTTCTTTTGTATTTCAACACTCCCTTCCATTTTCTTTTACTCTGCTCTACATACATTTCCATGTCTCTTACATGTTAAGAACTCACTTCCCTTAGGTCCAGATGCCTCTCAGTCAGTCATGTCATTTTTCCATCCAGGCCTTCAAGGCATCTCGAAAGGGTGGCCTGTGCTTTAAGCATCTACACTTTGCTTCCCATTGATTACTAAACCCTCTGAAATCTGCCTTCCATTTGACTACTCTACAAAAATCACTCTGGAAAATTATTACCAAAAAAACACACACAGAAAAGAAAAGAAAACTCATTCTAGAAAAATCTAATGAATATTTTGCACCACATATGTTGAAATTACCAAGAATCAGTGTTCAGACTTCTTGTTTCCTTACTCTATTCACTCTTCTTTTGAAAGATAAACTTGAGTCTTCCTTTACATTGACTGACATTGGACTTTCATTCAGATTAATTGGTAATCTCATCCTCTCTTGATTTAGCTACATAATAGCACTTTACTGATCTCTCTGCTTCTAGTTATTTTTACATGCAATCCTTTCTCCATAATGCAGCTTGATATATTTTTAATGTACAAATATAATCATCACATCCTTATCCAAAATTCTTTATTTAACTTCCTACTTCTTATAGGGATTTAAAAAATTCTCTCTTAAGCACAGCACACAAAGCCCTCTATGATTTGGCCCCAACTAAACTTTCCAGGGTTCTTGCCAAGATTTTACACCATATATATTATACTTGAGCTGTACAACGCTATTTACTAGTCTCCAAACATGCTATTTTCTTTTGTGCTTCCATAATTTTGGTGCTGCTCTCTCAATGTATCAAAAGCCTTTTGATTTTGTTGTTTTTCTGACATTCTCTGCCTGATAGACTACTGCTCATCCTTTAAGGACTGGTGCACATATTATTTTCTCAGTGAAGTCTTTCCAGGCTCCCTCAGGCAGGGTTAGTATTCTCCTCCCAATGTAGCCATTGTACTTTATTCCTCTGATATAGACGTTTCATAGTGTATTGGAATGCTTTGCTAACTGCTTTTTTTGCTTCGTATTGGAATGCTTTGCTAACTGCTTTTTTTGCTTCAATGGACTGTGCGCTCCTTGAGGACAAGGCAATCCAAAGTGCCTGGAACACAGCGTGTACTATTGATAGATCAGGAGTTGGCAAACTGCGGCTTGTGAGCCACATGCGGCTCTTTGGGTATGTTCTGTCTCAAAAGTTTGCCGACCCCTGGAAGAGCCAATCCTGTCCCTCACAACAATTTAAAAATTATTCGAGATCCATAAATACTATATTTTTACATAATCACCATTATGTGAATAATATCCTGTAAAAAATTTTATAAATGAAACTATGATAGTTTTATTTTCATTTTCAATTTTACTTCAGAGTCACAGTTCTCGAGCCGCAGTTTGCTGACCCCTGGCAGCTCTTCCATCTCAAAGGTTTGCTGACTCCTGTACTAGATCATTTGATACTGGCCGAAGAAGTGGCCTCCTCTAACAACTGATGCCTTGATAGTACTGAGGAATGTCAGAGAACTTGCAGAACTGAAGTTATAGTTCATGTTCGCTGCAGTGAGCATATGTGTAAAACAGGGGAAGGTATTTACAACTGTCTCAAATATAAAACATATATAATAAAAAGCCAACTCTTTTTATCTCTTTGACTTTTTTAATTTTACAATTCTATCTTTGATGCAGGATCTACTTCTTCCTTTGAGTCCTACTTCCAATCAGTCACTACCAATTAGTCTCCAATTGAAAAAAATCACCTTCTTATATATGCATTAATTTAATCCTTATTTTTCATCCTTGTCATTTTTACCTGAAGTTAGACATATCACACTTAATTGTTACCATAGTCTCCTAATTACAAGAGTTTTTAATTTCAGTTCCTTTGCCATAACCCACCCTATGTGTTGTACTTCTAGATTAAGTGGTAGCTTAAGCCCATCTTTCCTCTATTGCAAAAAAAAAAAACAGTCATATAAAACAAACACTAGCTTAGTATTCAACTTCTCTCTTCCTCTGGCCCTAGGGTCCCTTTCTGGCTACACTTTTTATTGTGCCCTTCCCTGATCTTTATCTGCAGCTAGACTGTAAGCACCATGAGACAAGAGCTGTGTCTCCTGTAATCAACATTCAATCATCACCACATAGTACATTTCCTAGGACGTTCTCGGTGCTAACTTTGTTGAATAAATTAATGAAAGTATGCAGAGTTTTTCAAACACGCTGCTTCAAGTTCTTCTGCCATTGGCACAGGTAGGGTGGGAAATGAAAAGTCAGGGTGGGTATGTAGATAGAGAATAGGTTGTAATTTGGGATGGCTGGTTAGCTCAGGTGGTTAGAGCGCAGAGTGCAGTGCTCATAACACCAAGGTTGCCAGTTGGATTCCCACATGGGCCACTGAGGTGTGCCCTCTACAACTAAATTGAAACAACTACTTGACTTGGAGCTGATGGATCCTGGAAAAACACACTGTTCCCAAATAAAAAATGTTAAAAAAAAAGAATAGCTTGATTTAAGCTGGTGTGGCTGAGCTCCAGTACCTACTTCTACTTCAACTAGAGTGAATCAACAATGCCACATAAATTAGCTTTGTATTTCAGGGTTGGCATAAGTTTTCCTAGAAAAAGCATGAGCTTTAAATCAGATGGACCATTTATTTTAATATAGAACAATGTGTGAGCTTTGGAAAGAGACAGGCCATTTACTTGAACTTGATGAATGAGACACAAAGTTTAAGGGGGTACTCTTCTCAGGGTCATGCACTTGACTTACCCTACTCCCAGCCCTAGTGGCCAAAGGAGACATCAGACCTTTCTCCAACATCTTGTCTATTCTTTCCATCAAGATTTCTTGTCAATTAAACCTGAGGAAAACTTACCTAGAATACAACCCTTTCTTCATGAAGTCTTCTACAGTCACCCGCCAAGAGTGTGTGAGTGTCTGTGTCTCTCTCCTCTGAACTCCAATGGATCATTGATTTACACCTTGTGGACTTAACCCTTGCTGGTAATAATATCATAATTCTTCTTAGCTGCCCATCATAGTTCATATATGTCTTAGCTCACCTGCTTGATGAAAGTTCTCTCTGGTATAGGATTCTATGTAATCCAAATTCATATGACCCTCTACATCTAATATGGTAATTTGCACATAGTAGTTTTTCCAAATAAAGTTGAGGATTTAATGAATATTCTTCCTATTTGGAGGGAAAAGTGCACTTCTTATATTTTGGCTTTGGAGAGGTAGCTCCTTGAGCATGTGGATTGAATCTATTTTCAAATTTCCATGAAATCGTTGCACTTTTTCCTTAACATTGAAGCTTTTATCCGTTTTGACCATTATTCACTCAAAGATTCCGCAGGAAGCCACAGCTCTCTTTCTGTTTTAGGGGAGCCCTGAGTGGGTCCCCCTTTGCCACCATGCATCTGGCTCAGTGTCCCCTGGCTTGTCCTCCTCCTGTCGCCCCCATGGCATGTTTTAATTGTCTGGTCTCATGTAGCCATGGACCCTTGGTTTTGTCTTCCTGGCAATGGTCACTCAGGTTTGCTGTCTTGCTTGATTAAGGATGAGAGTCTGTCTTCTCCCCCAACTCGAAGCTATGTTCCGCCTTGTAAATTAAAACACTCCTCCCATTACTCAGTCCTGGGAATTGGTGCTAGGCAACATGTGCTGCTTAGGGTAATTGATGGACCCTTAGAGCCTACACCTGTTCTGTGCTTACTTCAGTTCAAGGCAGGCCCTTCATTACCAATCAAGGAAACTATTGGAAGTGGAAGCAGGGAGCTCTGTGGGAGGAAGCTGGTTGGAGTTCATTACAGGGAGCACTGCTCCCACCGAGCTGTCCTGCCTACTCACACTTTTCAGAGATGTGTGCTGTTTCTCATTCGTGTCTGAATATCTACCAACAAGAGTTATTCAAAACTTAAATAAGATTGAGGTGTGCCTCACATGAGTCCTTCCACATCTGTTCCTTCTCTGGCCATAGCTCCCTAGCACTCTTACGGTAATGAATTTAGATGCCAAGTTCAAAATGCACTCACACCAAAACTTAGTCTTTTTTGTTTTTTAACTTTCAGCAACCAGGTTTGAAAACAAAACAAAACAAAACAAACAAAA
>NW_017731580.1:797978-800478 GCF_001890085.2 Hipposideros armiger | reverse complement strand
GGGCAAATAAACAAAAAGTCACACCAAGTTCACCCTCCCAAAGACACTAAAGCCAGACTGTGCTTGCGAACGTCACTTGCTACTCAACGACATCGGCAATTTATGGCCAGATGGTTATAAATTTACATTCTATAAAATTTTAGAGGATGTTATTTTTTTCACCCAGTTTGTTGATTACTTTCAGTCTTTTTATTTCCTTAAACATAACAGTTCACTCATTTTTTTTAATTAATGATATGGTATCATATTCTTGCCTCTTAGTACACCTATTCAACAGGACCTAAAACTTTCATGAAAAGGATATAAAAATAATTTGCAGCCACCCATGCTGGAGAATTTCTTTTTCTGAATATTCTTTTGCACTTCTGAACAAACCACAATGGACAGGGAATCATTAAAACATTCTGACAAAGTAAACTGACATTAAATCTAACCCTTTAAGTCTTCCCCATTTATATATATGTACATATGTATATATTCATATTACCAAAAACTACACTGCGAAAGCTAGAGTTGTTCCTATTTTAAAAACATGCTCTCTGAAATCTTCATATTACGAGTTGCATTTTTTTCCTACAGCACTAAAAACTGCTTTGTAAAAATATCAAGGAAATAAAAGCAATGAGGAAGAAAGGAACTCTTAGAGATTAAAGGTGTAGAAATTCCATCAGTGTCTGGTGAGTGTTTGACACCTGGCTGTTTTGAACTGGTTTTTAAATATATCTTTGTTTTATAGAATAATAATACTTGGTTGGTTTTTTTGTTTGTTTGTTTGTTACATACAAATGGAACAATAAAGTACCTTTTGATATAATACAGGTAAAATATGTGACAACAAATAGCTCAGTATTACTTCTGAACATGCCTTCTTTTAAGTGCAAAGCATGTAGGTATGTGGGGGAGCAGACATGTTTTAAGGAGACTTTTCTGTGAGTGTTTTCCAGCAATAATGTCTAACAGCAAGCTCTCTTCACAATGTTGACGTTTGCTGCATTTCAGAGAGATATACTGAAAAACATTTTACAGATGCTGTGTGTGCAGAGCGATTGATTAAATATTTGAAATCCTAAAGAGGAATATGTTGCTGGGGTCACAAGATCCTAAAGGTCACCTTTGTGTGTACGTATTTCTCTCAGCTCTGACTCTTACAGGTATATTGCAGGAGAAGGGTTCAAGTAAACACTCTCTGGGTATGGATTTATGCCAATATGGATCTACTCTGAATGTTAGCAAAAACTAAATGTGCTCATTTTCAAAAGGTTACACAGCACTTGTGTGGCCCATGGAGCAAACTGAGCAGGGGCTGTGCTGTTCTGACTCTGGTCCCCAGTTCAGCATCTCACCCGGTTACTTCTTCGTCCCCTTTACTGCTTACGTGGTTTAATGGCTTTCAAACACACATGACACCAGACATAACGTAGAGTAGGAAGCATTCTCTAAAATAAGTCTTGTTTCCTCAATAATTTTTTTTTCAATAAAGCAATTAGCTACGGAAATCTTTCAGTCTGGGTCACTCAGATAGACTCCCTCCCCTGCCAATGGCGGATATGAATTTTGTTCTCTGTGAAATTTGCGGGCTGAAATTCTGGGTAATTGCCTCCTTTAACCGGATCCCTTTGCCTGTGTAGACTCAGACAGCTCTTTCTTTTTGTCTGTCACAAATGAAACCCAAATCCAAATAATTGCATTCTGTTTCTTTTCGGAAAGAGGGAAGGAGACAGGAGAGGACCAAAGTGTAGTACATATTAAGGCAGGTCATTAGGGAAAAGAAATAGGCTATAAAAACCTGACGTGTCGGTGGGAGCTCCTGGCCACCTAACTTATTAAGGCAGCGTCCATTGTGAGATGCCGCAGTGCCGTGCAGTCAGAAGATGGCTCCAGAGCGTTGGTTTTGCTCCTGTATCTGGCAGGAGATTCAGGGGCAAGATGCACCTCAGTGCTATTATTTCTTTCTGATTTTGCTGTCGTCTCACTTGGTTCAAAACATCAAACTGAAGCATATATGGAGTTTTAAAGGGTCCGTTAATATAGATGGTAAGATTTTAAAAGAATTTACCTGCTCCCTCTTCTGAACTGGCCATTCTCTAATATTTTGCATGCTTTTGCTCAGAGAAAAGGTGCCACAATTGTACGTCACTGCTGAAAATACTACCTATCGAAGGTAGGACTTCCCAGTGACACTGTGTCGCTGGCAAATCAGTGTTGGCTGAAACTGTCCTCTCATCTTAGAAATACTGTTTTCTTAAGGAACGAGGGTTTGTGAAAATAATACTGTACAGAATAATGACGTGATGTCATTAGGTAGGACAACAAAGTCCAAAATCCTTTCACATTTCTAAATTCACTGCCTTTTAGAAATGTCTGAGTAATTATCTTTCCCTCCTCTCATATCTTTGAAACTCCAAATTCACTTTCTAAATAAATATTGATTGATAGAAACATGAAAATGGGCATTTAATCCAATTAAGAAGTCACAGTTTTAAATACTTTACTATAAAAA
>NW_017731580.1:792978-795478 GCF_001890085.2 Hipposideros armiger | reverse complement strand
AAATCATGTGACCTCCATCAGAATACTATGCACTGTTCCTGGAAATGGAACACATTGCCAGGCAACATTCTATCATAGTTTAGTATATTTTTTCTTGTCTTACGTAATTAGGCAGACTAAAAGAAAAAAGTCCTTTGGTAGCTCATAGGTAGCATAGGTCACACTTTTGATGCAGCCACTGTAGTAAGTGTTCATTTTTTACTTATTGGGTTTGGAAATAGACACATAAAGTTTATATAAATTATTAGAAACTAGGTTAGAGTTTTCCCAGGAAGTGTGATGGCATTTCAACCTTCTTATACTATTTATTTATTTTTTTTATCAACAAGCTATATTGTGTATCATAGTCAGACTGCAGTTTGATCCTCTCTATGAGACAGTGGAAAGGTCTGCCATTATCCAATCAGTTCAGAATAATTGTTCTCCTATTTATATCCCAGTTTTCTTATTTGCAATTACTGAAAGCACGCATGTTTACTCCTTAGAAATCAAAAGAAGCTTTGGTTTTCAATAGTTTATTTTAACTCTGTTTTCTTTTTAACTATTTAATAGAGTTTAGAATCTGCAACTTGTTTATGCTCTTTAGACAAGAGTTTAACTACTGAGGGCTGGAAGGATGAACTGTGTTAAACATCATCAAATGGAACTGAGCTGCAAAAATGTTTTTAAAAATTTGATGGCCAGAAGCAGATGCCTACTATAAATGAATGGGAAAGTGAAAATAAGTTCTAAAGAAAAATCTTTCTACATTTTCTCAAAGTTGACATTAATGTTAAGTATTTAAGCTGTTTGATGCATCTTTTGATGCATATTTGGGCATCAAATAAATAATATATTACTTCCAGTTAGAAATATGAGAATGGAAACATCTCTCATGGCATTTTAGTTCATTCCTGTTTCATCTTCATGGGCACAGTAAAAAGAAATACATATTGTATCAAACTGTCAGAACCTTAGAAAAGATTACTGCCCAGTTCAATGCTATGATTCAGTGGAGTCTTGATTATTGTTTTTCTAAAAAAAAATCTGACAATAAGGAGAAAAGAGTGCTTAGGGAGAAGTACAAGATGTGTTCAGATAAAACTTAAATTCTTTTTCCAAATTTTCTTTTGCATGTAGCAGTCAGAGAAGTGGCAGATCGACCCCACTAACATCCGGACAGAAGACTCTGTAGCAAGCCTCCACTCTCTGTGGCAGAACTCCCTTTTTACAAAGTTATTTGATGACATTTTCAGAAGATTCTATATTTAAAAAAAAATGTCTGCACATAAATATTGATTTACTGACTTGTAAATGGCCTTTAAAAGATAGAAATAAGACAGAGATAAATGACAAAGGTGACAATATGAGATGAGTGAGGGATAAGTTGCTTAATCTAAGAGACGTTAATGCAAAAAGATGGAACAATGGTGAAATTTAGCCCGTGTTACTGGTGTATTCCATTTGGGTTTGGGACATGGCCTGTGATAGACCATGGCTGTGGTCCAGTGAGAAGCTACCAGCCACGGCTGTACTGTATGGGAAGCGAATGCCCTGGAGCTGAGACTGACAAAAGCAAAGAAGGACAGGAGGAAGCAAGGGAGAGAGTAAGGAAATCGTTTTGATAGAAATTTTCAGAAGTAGAAAGGAGGAGAAGTGAGGAGCAGGAAGGGAAACAGGAAGGCAAGCCCTTTGGATCCACAGCCTCTATTCTGATCTCAGACTCCAGCTGGCTGCCTTATTTATGAGAGCAGACCAGTGGCCCTGGTGAAACAGCCTGATTTTAACTTCCAGTGTCCCAGAAGTGATGTTTTTCCTGCATTGAAGTATCAACTTTACCTGATTAAGCTTATTTACCAAAGATTAAAACAAAACAAGGTAAAAACAAACACAAAATTCTCCTTGCCCCTTTATCTTTCTTTACCCTTTCTTCTGGCCACTTCTACCTTCATTTATTTTCTCTCTCATGGAAAGATTCTGATGGCAGCTTATCTTGTGAGGTTGACTGACCCAAGCTAAGTGAGTTAGATTTCCATACATAATTTGGCCTCTAAGCAGAATAAATAAAGTAATAATTAGGTCTCCATAACATAGTAACAAAGGGTCTTGAATATTATAGAGACACAATTACATATTGATTGTTGACTAAAAGATGTCCAGATGAAAAATATATAAAATATGAAAATTTCCCAACATCATTCCAGAGAAAATTCTATATGAAGATATATTGTGCAAATTACAACCATAGTCTATTCTCTAAAATTTAAGCATATTAAAAACACAAGCACTTTTAAAATTACCTTATCATATTTTATATCTCTAACTTAAGTAATATAAATTCATTGTTAAATCTAACAAAAATTTTAAAACAATATTAAATAATGCCTCCTTTCCCCCCTCCCTTTGTGTATGTAACTGTCTATCAATCAATTAATCCAGCCAGCCAGCCAGCCAGCCAGCAATCCATTCATCCATTCATATATTTATCCATCCATATATCTGTCATCTAATATACCCATTA
>NW_017731580.1:787599-790560 GCF_001890085.2 Hipposideros armiger | reverse complement strand
GTGTGCTATGGGACTCTTTGGTGCAGTCTCCCTGGTCAGCTGATTTGGGTACTCCAGGTGTGTTTCTTGTGTGGGTTGTGTGTGCTTTCCTGTTGTAGTTGAACCTGGGTGGCTGTTTGCACATCAGTGAGAAGGATTGATCCTTGGGTTGATTGATTGTGAAGACTGGCTGTGACTACAGTGGAGGAGCTGCTGTGTAGGGGCTGACCTTATGGAGCAGAATTTGCTTTAGCAGGGCTCTGATGCCTTCTCAGTGTTCTCTTTGGGGGTGTCATCCCCAGAAGTGACCAGATGATTCTCTGGTTGCATCTGAAGGTGGCGACTGAACATGCCAGCCCTGAGTCATTTGAGAGGGGCTCCACCACAGGCCAAGTTCAGCCTCAGCCTGTGATCTGCCTGGGGCCACATGGCATGAGCCACAAAGCAATCCCCAGATGGCTGCCACCCACACTGGACTTGGAGGTGCCTCCAGAGGCCAAGCCACAAATGAAGGCCAGCTGCTGCTAAGCCCCAAGGTGGACTTGGGACTGCTCAGCCAGAGGTACAGGCTACACCAAAGCCATATGCTGCTATTTGGGTTTTGCAAACCTTTGAAAGGTTTCAGGAAAGTCCGAAGCATGAGCCAGCACAGGCTGTTTATGCAGAAAAGCCACTGGAAGAGGCTTGGGTGTACCCAAAAGTTGGGTTGGGCAGGGTTTCAGTGAATCAGCAGGACAGGGTAAACAAACGGTGTTAGTCAGGCTGATGGAGATCAGATATGGCAGCTGCCTGCATCTGCACTCTGGGAGCAGGGAGAGCTCAATTAAGAAACAATGGCTTCCACCAGCTCCTTCATCCAGGAGAAAGCTGCCCCTCCATCTCTCACACTGCAGCCAGACAACTCAGTTCCCCACCTCCTCCATATGCCCCTGGTGCCTTTCAAGCTGCTGGCCCAGTGCTGGAACTCAGAGCAGGTGAGTCTGTCAGTGAGTAAGTCCATGCATGGGCTTTTTAAGAGGAACTCCTGGAACTCCAGCCACCCTTGTCTCACTCAGCCACAATCTCTGCTGTTTTTCAAAGCCTGAAGGTATGGGCGCTTCTCTTCCCAGCACTGAAACTCTGGCCTGGGGATCTGGTGTGGGGCTGGGACCTCTCACTCCTCTGGAGGGGATCTCCACAGCCGAGATGTAGCTCCCAAGTTTTAATGGGCATACATGGGTGTGGGACCAACTTGTTTCACATCACCACCCCTCCTACCAATCTCAAGGTGGCTTCTTCTGTATGTCCTTAATTGTAAGGCTTCAGTTCAGCTAGACTTCAGGCAATTCTCAATGGTGGTTGTTTTGTAGTTTAGTTGTAATTGTGATATGGTCGTGCCGGGTGGTAAGCACAGCATTTAACTACTTCACCATCTTGACCAGATCCTCATTTAATTTAATACCAATGAAAAAATGTGTGATGTTATGAGGTAGGTGGCCTTGTTCATAGGAAACTAAACTTTGAATATAAATTTATACTGTTTGCTCCATGTTAAATTATGATTGATTATAGGAAAAAATAATATTTCAACTTAGATCTCACTTGTAATTAAAAATTGTGTTCACAAAATACCCATGATCTTGTATAGTTTTAAACCCTAGAAATATTTTCCTAACTCCCCTGTATGATTCTAGATGGAATTTTTTTAGTTAGTAAAAGTAAAATTGAAGAAAAACCTCAAAAGCAAATATGCAGCTATGATACTGAAATATGAAGTTGAACTGATTCTAGTAACTAAGGTGTGCTATTGGAAATATTTTTATGAGTTTGAGAATATCCGATTTTCACTTCCAATCAAAGCCATTTAGTTTACAAGTGTACAGAATTCATTAACATAAGCAAAACAGGTGTTTAGTATCAAGAAAGTGAAGACATGGATTTTTAATACAATTAATTATCTAATCCTCCAGTGATGCCTTTCAGAATGACACCTCCATCTGGAAATCCAAGGCTACATGACAAATTCTGTCATCAACAAAAACAGCAACAAGCATACACTCACTATTCATTTTAAACTTAGTAATATTATTTCTGACACAAATAGATGTTATTTATAATACATAGAATGTAACAAAAAGTTACATTTTAATGGCAAGAAATGATTATATCACCTTTACACAATAATGATGCCATAAAAGGTTGGCAATAAATTACATTTAAAAAATAGATTCAATAGAATGTCGTTTTAACACTCATTTTGAGGATTTGTCTAACACCTGCCTAATAGCTATGAGTGCTACAATGGCTCTTGCTACTTAAATCTTTTTAATACTCTAAAGAATTTCTTTCTTTTTAAAAAGATTTTTATTAAAATATATTTAACATTCAATATTGTATTAGTTTCAGGTGTATATCATAGTTATTCAATAGTACCCACTTAGCAATATACAGTTATTATCACATTATTGATTATACCCCATTGCTAAAGAAGTGATCACCATGATAAGCCCAGCAACCATCTGACACCATACCACACTATAACAATATTATTGACTCTGTTCTTTTTGCTGTACATTACATCCCCATGACTTATTTGCTTTAATCTGGAACTTCGAACCTCTTATTCTTCTTTATCATCCCCCTTTTTCTAATTTTTCAATTAGAGTTGACATTCAATATTATTTTATATTAGTTTCAAGTGTAGAGCATAGTGGTTAGACATTGATATAATTTAGGAAGTGATGCCTCTGAATAATACCATCTGGCACCATACATAGTTATTACAATATTATTGACTATATTCCCTGTGCTTTATATCCCCATGACTACCATGTAACAACCTATTTGTACTTCTTAGTCCCTTCTCCTCTTCACCCTCTCCTTATCCCTCTTCCATCTGGCAACCATCAAAATGTTCTCTGTGGGCAGGCTGAGTGGCGCGTTGGTTAAGAACTGGTTTGAGATGCCAGAGGGCCCTGGTTTGGATCCCACATATGAGGGCCA
>NW_017731580.1:767823-787179 GCF_001890085.2 Hipposideros armiger | reverse complement strand
CTTCTAGGTCCATCCATGTTGTCACAGATGGTAAGATTCTTTTTATGGCTGAGTAATATTTCATTGTGTATATTCCATTCATTCATTCATTCAGAGATACCCAGGTTTCCTTCATATCTTGGCTATTGTAAATAATGCTGCAATAAACATATGGATGAGCACACTCCTCCCCAAGGTTCCATTTTGAGTTTCTTCAGATAAATACCCCAAAATGAGAATACTAGGTCTTTCTTGGTCTCTTGCTATAGTCTTTGTTTTAAAGTCTATTTTGTCTGGCATAAGTATTGTTACCCTAGCTTGTTCGTTTGTTTCCATTTTCATGAAATATCTTTTTCCAACCCTTTACTTTCAATCTCTGTGTGTCTTTCAATCTGAAGTGAATCTCTTGTATGTAGCACATGTAAGGGTCTCATTTTCTTATCAATTCAGCCACTATATTTTTTAACTAGAGCATTTAACCCATTTATATTAAAAGTAATTGTTGATAGACATGTAGTTATTGCCATTTTGTTATTCATATATTATTATTATTATCATTATTAATTTTTTGTCATCTTAAAGAAATCCCTCTAATACTCCTTGTAATACTGGTTTGGTGGTGATGAACTCCTTTAGCTTTGTCCTATCTGAGAAGCTCTTTATCTGTCCTGTGACTCTAAATGATAGCTTTACTGGGTAAAGTAATCTTGATCATAGGTCCTTGCTTTTCATCACTTTGAATATTTCATACCAATCCCTTCTGGCCTGTAAAGTTTCTGTTGAGAAATCAGCTGACAGTTTTATGGGGGCTCCTTGTAAGTAACTAACTGCTTTTCTCTTGATACTTTTAAGATTCTCTCTTTATCTCTAGCCTTTGGCACTTTAATTATGATGTGTCTTGGTGTGGACCTTGGGTTCATCTTGTTTGGGACTCTCTGTGCTTCCTAAGCTTGTATGTTTATTTCCTTCATCAGATTAGGGAATTTTTTCATCATTATTACTTCAAATAGGTTTTCAATACCTTTCTCTCTCTCTTCTCCTTCTGGTACCCCTATGATGAGAATGTTGGCACCCTTGATGTTGTTGCAGAGGCCCTATAAACTATCCTCATTTTTTTGGATTCTTTTTGCTGTTCTGATTGGGTATTTTCTGCTACTTTATATTTTAATTTGGTGATTCAATCCTATACTTCATCTAACCTACTGTCAATTCCCTCTAGTGTATTCTTTATTTTAGTTATTGTATTCTTAATTTCTTACTGATAGTTTGTTATGTTTTCTATCTCCATTTTTATGTTTCCTATCTCTTTGTTGAAGTTCTCACTGAGATCACTGAGCTTCATTACAATCAGTGTTTGGAACTCTGTGTCTGGTAGATTGCTTGCCTGCATTTTGTTGAGTTCTTTTCCTGGAATTTTGTTTTGTTTTTTTCATTTGGGACATGTTTCTTTGTCTCCCCATTTTTGCTGTATCCCTGTTTTTGTTTGTATATACTAGGTATAGCAGCTGTGTCTCCCAGTATTAGTAGAGTGGCCTTATGAAGTCCCCTTTGGCACCCAATGACACAGCCTCCCTGGTCACCTGAGCTGGGTGCTCCAGGTGTGTCCCTTGTGTGGGTTGTGTGTGCTCTCCTATTGTAGTTGAGCCTTGGTTGCTGTTTGCATGTTAACGGGAGTGATTCACTCTAGGGTTGATTGGTTGTGAGGACTGGCTGTGACTATAGTAGATAAGCTGTTATGCAGAGGCTGGGTTCACTTTATCAGGCCTGTTGTGGCTGCCCAGTATGTTCTTTGAGTTTGTTGTTTGTGGAGGCGGCTGGGTGGTGCTCTAGTGTAGTCTGAAGCCAGGCATCAGTTGCGTTTGTTCTGGGACCTCTTGGGAGGGGTCTCTATTGCAGCCAAGGCCAGTCACTGCCTGTGCCTTGCCAGGGGCCCATTGGTGTAAGCTACAAAGTGATCTGCAGATGGTTGCCACTTGTACTGGGCTTGGAGCTGTGTTAGAGAGGCTAAACTGCAACCTGAGGCCTTTGAAAGCCTTTGGCTACTTAGCAAAATGTACAGGGCACACTGAGGCCAAATGCTGCTTGTTTGGGGTTTGTGAAACTTTGAGAGACTTTAGGAAAGTCCATAACATGAGCCAAGATAGGCCATTTATGTGGAAAAACCACTAGAAGCTGCTTGGATAGGCCTGCAAGTTGGGTCAGGCAGAGTTTCAGGGAATCACCAGGGCTGGAGCAAACTGTTTGCCAGGTTGATGGACACAATATGGTGGCCACTTGCTCATGCATGCTGGGAGGGGTGAGGGCTCAACAAAAGAACAATGGCTTCTGCCAGCACTTTTGTCTGGGAGAAAGCTACCCCTTCAGTACTTGTCCTATAACCAGTCAAATCAGTTCCTCCCCATATGAACCTGGCACCTTTTGAGCTTATACTCCAGCTCTGGAGCTCAGAGAGAGTGAGTCTGTCAGCAAGTAAGTCTGTGTGCAGGCCCTTTGAGAGGAATACCTGGGACCCCAGCCACAATCTGTCTTACTCAGCCACAGTCTCCACTGGTTTTCACAGCCAGAAGTTATGGGGACTTCTTTTCTCAGCACTGGAACCCCAGGCTGGGGAGCCTGGTGTGGGGCTGGGAACCCTCACTCCTGAGGGGGGACCTCTGTAGCCAAGATATCACTCCTGATTTTGAAGGGCCACAGGTGGTGTGGAACCGGTATGTTCAGTGTCTCTGCCCCTCCTACCAGTCTCCATGTGGCTGCTTCTGTATTTCCTTAGTTATAGGACTTTTTTCAGCTAGACTTCAGGTGATTCTCAGTGTGGTTGTTCTGTAGTTTAGTTGTGATTTTGATGTGGTAAGAGGAGGCGAGCACAGTGTTTACCTACTCCTCCATCTTGACTGGAATCCCCTCATCTCTGTCTTGATAAATGGGCTTCAGTAGTGACATAGAACAACACAAACTTATGTCCAACAACACTATATTTTCTTATTAGTTGTACACATTAATGTTTATAGTTGTGGACTACTTTTAAACATCTAAACCAATAACACACAAACATGGATCAAATATTGTTACTCTGATAGCTGGAATGAGGACATCATTACTTTTATCAAAATATTTTACTCATATAAAAGAAAAATATACCTTTTGAAAATCTCCCCTATGTTTCACACTTTAATATATAAGATCAAATTATTTTAAACACCTCTAAATACAACGAGCAAAGATAATGATTTTTTTATGACTTGCACAAGTTTTGTAAAGTTATCAGAACAGTCTTAGACTTTTTTTATTGTTTTTACTCTAGTATTTAATTATTTTGAGGACAAGGAGAGAAGGGTGCTGAGTGCAGTTTGTAACTGAATTCTAATGCTTGCTCCACCATTAAGTTTAAATTGTTGAAAGGTAACCCTACCTCCAACTCCCAATGTGTCTCTGGCCTTATATGTAAAAAGAGTTTGAGGGCCGGCCGAGTGGCGTGTTGGTTAAGAGCTGGCTTGGGATGCCAGCTCTGTGTGGCAGTGCCTCGGTTCAGATCCCACCATGATAAGGTGGGCCAGTGACGCTGCGTCCTCTATAGCTAAAATAGTGAACAATGGCTCAACCTGGAGCTGGGCTGCCGTGAGTTGCCGGCGCCGGCATAGGCTGCAGCCCCCGCTGCAGTGTGCTGCCATAAGCTACTGTGTGTGGCTAGCAGCCAGTGTGAGCGGCCAGCAGCCAGTGTGAGCTGCCAAGAGCCTCTGTGAGCAGCCATCCAGAGGCCGGTGACCGATCTGCCTCACCCGGGAAGAGCGCAATGATCACAATACCAACATGGGCCAGTGAAGCGACGTCCTCTACAACTAGACTGAAGAACAAAAAAAGGACAGCAACTTGTCTGTTCCCCTTCCCCAGATTCCCCAATAAAATTTAAAATAATAATAATAATGATAATAATAATAAAAATAAAAAGAGAATGATGGCAATGAACTTTCTTAATTCTACTATCCTAAATACAACCACTTGATATAAATTTGCAATGAATTCTAAAGCAGTTATCAGAAGTAAAGCAAAAGTTAGCAGTTTTGAGAATACTGTTATAGTTCAAAATATGAATTTCTAATTCTATCAAGCTTTTGAAAAATTTTAAAATGTGCCTTTCAAAGACTAGATGTAATTTTAAATATAATTTTAAAAATATTTTATGTGTGTTAATGTTAAATTCCAATGCATTATAAAGCACTAACACAGTGCCTTACATACAGTAGGCACAGGAAATTTTTAATGCAATTTAATTGTTTTTCCACAGTGCTTACTGTGCAATTTTTCAAACTCTTTGAATAGGTTGCAATATGGTTTTTGTTGTTGTTAATAACATTTATGCATTTCTCTATATGTATATATACATAATATGGAACTTATATTCCCATAAACTTTAAATCCAAAAGTTTATGCCATACTAGACTCTTAGCGACCAGTTGGAAGTTTTCATTTCTGGGTAATAGTGACTGATTCTTAGGAGGGAAATAAAGCAGTATCTATTTTGCCTCATTTAATGTAGAATGATGCTCTCATTATTCTTTTTTTTTTTCTTTTTTTCTTCCATCAAACAACCAGCATTCCTCTTGTAAATCCATAAATCCTGGTGGGTGAATTTCAGTTGTTTCTAGCATTGGCTGAATACTATAATGCTTACAACGTAATCTTTGGTTTGAGATTTGGATCTGCTTCTTGGTGGCTGTGTGACACTGGGTGATTTCTTAACCATCCTGGAAGATGGGGATAACAATGTCTCACGCACAGCTTTGTGGTTAAAGATTAAATACAATAATGCATGAAAAATACATAACACAGTACCTGGTACATAAATAGTAACTCACAGAATCATCAATTTTCAGTGGCTTCAAACAAGAAAGTCTGAAAAGATTAGACATAGAAATACAGCACAGAAACAAAACTCTCTTCAAACATTGTTGGCTGAAGAAGAGTGTCTGTTTAACATATTTGAAGCAAATGTGTTTTTCCTCAAAAGATCTGAATACTGGACTTTTTAGTCTGCTTTGAGGATATGTATATATGTTCTAAAATGTATTTCAGTGTTACTGATAAATATTATTTTAAATATTTTTCCCAAAGTTTTCTCCTTTTCACCCCTCACAAAGTAACAACCCCCTCCCCCATCCACTGCCCTCCCACCGCAGATATCATACTTATCTATTACAATTCCATTGAGTCTAGGAGTCTTTTTATTCCATATCTGTGCCCTTGTGTGCATGCATGCACACGTGCACACGCACACACACATGTATACTTTCATTTATAACACTCATATATATTCATATGAATAGCGTCACACATCAGAATTCCTCTTGAAAACCAAGGGTGCTTTGAAAGCAAGACTACTTCTATTTCCTAAAACTCAGGCATGCTAGCATTCATATTCAATGCTTCATTTTAAATTAAATAAGCAAAAGATAAGGCCAAACTAAAATTCATGACCAAGTACTTATTTAAATGGGAAACAATGAAAGGAAAATAAACACATGTTCATCTGGCCAGCTTGAGTCAGTGTGTGAAAGGATAAACTTTTCATATGTCAGAGGATCCGTAAAAAGAGAGGTACTATTAGAAGCTGAAACATTTTTCTTTCAAAGAATAAGAATTACACACTTGGAAATCTGGTGTCAGAGAAACCAAACCAAAGAAAACCAAAGCAACACCACCTTGCACAAGTGGAAGTATAACTGTCAGGAATTACAAAAATATTTAAAATAAGTTTACCTTCTTTTGCTATTTCTGTTTAAACTTTGAGAACACAAAAAAGCACATCAAATACTGAATTTGATAGACATTTACCAAAGAATTCTCTGTGCATTATAGTACAGTATGTTTGCAATAACACAAGCTAAAATAACTTTCTAAAATGCCTGAAAGTTGTCAGGTGAACAATATAAGTAGTCATAAAATTAAATTAATTCAAAAGAATTCAGATTATTATCATTTATTGCTAAATCCACTAAAAAAGTTGTTTAGCAATAAGTGCACTTTCAATAGTTTAGGTACATTCAAAAACAAGTACTGGTACCTGCTAAATAATTTTCAAAATCTATCTTGTTCGTTCATTTAAAAAAATGACTAAAGACTTACTATTAAAACATACACTCTGCACATAAAAATGTGCAAACTGTAAACATTTAAATTACTACTAATGAGATGGGCTACCTGCCTTCTTCAGTTCACAATAGCTGCACATATTTTAAATAGTTCATCTAAGGTTTATTCAGACTAGATAATTTATCCACTGTGGAGAGTGGTGTGAGCATTAGATATTTTATAAGGTTTAAAATGAAACAGAGGTTTTGCAAAATTTAAAAATTATTCTGATACTATTTTTTTGAGGAACAGAAAGAACTAAGCAAAGCATCTAAACAAAAAGAAAATATATACCTCACCATATTCTAAATGTTTTCTCTCAATTGTGAAACATAATACACCTGTGTATTTATTTAGTTTTATTTCTATTTTCAGATTTTAAGAATGACTGATTTACTCTTAATTTCCCTCTGTTAGCATATTTAACTTTTTATAAGTAGCTTTCTTTATGTTATTTTCCAACCAATAGTTGCAGCTTTGCTAAAAACAAATGCATTCTGGTGTCTTGTGACAGTACTGAACCAGCCTATGGCTTCATTGAAGGTTAGATCTACAAAGCAAATATAGACAAGAGACTGCTGATGTGCATGGACATATAAAATGTGTTACACGCATACATACCTATGTCAGCAAGAAAGTAACTAAACATTGTAGTTCGGGTCACACAAGAGATTTACATTTTATATATAAAATATGAAAAATTTTTCTATATTGTAAATATATTATATATACAGGATGTGTAATAGAAGCCTAAATGTGTGAATTTTGTATGCCTAATATCTGAAACATAGCAAGGAAACAAAATAAATAGTTTTGATTATGAGAAAACCATTATTTTTGTATAATTATTCCTTAATCTTTAAGGCAGATGATGAAAAACATTAATGTGTGTGTGTGTGTGTGGGGGGTGTGTGTGATTGGTTTGAAGTTAATTCATTATGAATTGTATGTTTTTTCTCTGATAACCTAGAAACTACTGCTCTACTATAGAGAGGAAGTAAAAAGAATTCACAACAACCTTTTTTTATTTACGGATTTAGCAATCTACTTTACTCAGCTGTCAAAAGCTGAATGCCTCTTTGGTTTTCCTGGATTGGAAATTCTTTCTTTCTTCACCATCTTTCATTTTGATCTACTAAGACTTTCTGGTGGTTAGACTGCTCCCTCGATGGGCCCCTCACTGCCACTGCTGAGGCCAGCTGCTGCCAGTTGTCCACCTTCCTGTCGCTGAACAGGACTCTGAGCCTTGTCTTTCTCCCTGCCCCGGCTTTCTCCCTGACAGGTCATCAGGTTTCTAAGCTTGCTGATGCACGGGTTACTAATTCACAGAACTAAGAAATTCCTTTGTTGACTTCAGATGCCTTAGCAACTATAGAGAGGGGTCTACAATATTTTTCATATTTTTTCTTTAAAAAAATAAAGAATTGAATAGGAAAAGAATCTAAGACTATCTCCTGAAGAAAATGCACAAATCAAAGTCTGCATCTACACTCACAACAATGTGTGAAATTTTACTCTCATAACTGATTTTCAAAGCATTGTTTAAAATGCACTAAAATCATTTCAATCTTTGCATGCTTAATAATTACTAACTAAACATTACTAAGGAAAGCACAATGAATTTTTCTCCTATATTTCTAATTTCTAAAGAAAATTCTGAGGCAGATATGTCATTCTTTCTACATTATAAAAAATAATATATGACATACAATAAAAAAACAATTTTTGTCTAATGCTTAGAGCATTTCTAGATCAAGTGTGCAAAAGGTTAACTTTGTTAGCACAGTATAAGAGAAAAGGAAAAATAAAAATAAATTTGGGGGTCATTTTTAAATGTAAAGTAGGAAAAGCACAAACTTCAGATCACCCCTTCTCTAAAGGACTATAACACCATCCTTGTCACTGAGCTTTGCAGCAAACATAGTCTACATTTAATCTACCAAAATGAATTTTATCACATATATTCAGAGCATTTATTCCCACACAAAATTTAATTTTGATGGAAGGTATGAAAGGCATATTTCATTATGTATATATCTATGAATATACACCTATATGTACACACGTGCAGTTCATTATTCTTGACTGTGAGGGCTTATGATTATTGACGTTGTCAATTTTTATCTCATTACTCATCCCTGCTTACTGTGGGTGCTAATAGTATATTCCATGGAGTTTGTGTGTGCTGTAATGTAAATTCTGACATTGCTGGTGTCACTCACTAATCTCCCTCATTCAGTTCATGTCAAGACGATACATCACGATGCTCAACAACTGTCATCTCAGCTTTAAATAGACCTACATTTTCTCAATTTTACAATTAATTTTTTTGTTTAAAATCTAGTTACTTTTTGAACAATATGAGCAACTAACTCATTCTAATATGTTCAAAGGAATTGCTTATTTGAGAACATTCCTTCTGGAAATTAATCAAAAAGAATAATCTTCTAGATGAACAGTAATACAAGTTATTACAGAATAAAACTTGATCAAAGCTTGCAGTTTGAAAAATTTAAGAATTGGAGTTCTATAGACTTTTAAATTTTACCTAAAATGGTTTTGAAAAGGATAATTTTACAATGTTTAAAAATACATTAGTTAATCAGGGTGGCGCTATTTCAAGTTGAACCTTCCCAGAGTTATACAGCTGGAGCACTTGGGGTACTCATCTTGATCGTCCGCCATGCATGCGTCCTTTCAATAGTTTTGCTGTTTCTGTGTAGTGTCTTCCCATCTCTGTTGTTAATATGATTTTTGTTTCTTTTCCATTCTCTTTTCTGTATTTTTCCTTATGCCTCTTCTTATGCTCCCTTTTTCTCTAGTCTCCTGAGTTATGTGTTCAATGGCCTTATAATAAAATTTTTGCTAATAATTTTAATAATAAAAATATTATTTTTCAATGAAATTACTTGCCTCTTTTTCTTCTTCACCCTAGAAAACAGCCAGTCCTACACTATAGAAGTTTTGAAATGCATGTCAGGACTTTTTCTCTCTCTTTCTTTTCTCTCGATGTAATCATCTCTGTGTTCTAAATGTCATTCTTCTCATCTAGTCATCCTTCTATATTATTCTTCTTAGTCCTCTTCCAAACATATCTTGCTTTTCTCCTGTATTTCCCCAAATAGTCTCAAAAGCTAGTGGAATTCCAGTTTTAAAAAAAAAAAAACCAAACAATTATTGTGAATCCTCATCATGGAAATTCCCTAAAATTACAACAACAACTTAACATTTTTTTTTGAATGGCAAAATAACTGAATTGTTTTGATAACCAGATTTTTATAATAGTATTTTATTATTTAAAAGTAATGAGATATTTTGGATATGATGAGATATTTTTAAAACAATTGGTAATCAATTAAGTCATTCACACACACAAAAAAATATAATTGACTTTATATGTATGTAAGACCAGGTAGACTGTATATAAAAAACGAAGATGATGATATTTCCGGGGCACTATGAGAGCAACGTTAGCAAGCCACGGAGGAAGAGCACCTACTCTAATCTTTGCAACTCCGAAGGAGAATTATGAGAATGCTCTCTGAAAATGAGGAAACTAATAACGTATTCCTTCTCCAAATCCATGCTTTGTACAGGCCTAACATGCAAATGTCTTCTTAACTTTCCATGTCGCGACCAGTCTTTTCTCACAGCAATCCACCCCAAACCACTGGCAGACTCATCTTCCCAAAGTGCAGCTGGATTATGTTACTCATACAGTCCTAAACCTTCATCGGTTCACTCCGCGCCTGTCAAGTGAAGTTCACTGTAAAAAGATGTTCCGTAATCGGGCTCCACTCCGTCCTTCTGACCTAGTTACCAGTGAAGTGGGAACATATCCTTAAAACTCCAGCAAAATTGACCTTTCAGTTCTCCGCCAATGTTCTCATTATCCCGGCTACCCACAGTGCTCTTCTCTCATTTTGGAGGAGTCTGAACTCCGCCTCTTCATTAGAATCACTGTCTTGAAAACGTCTTGGATTCCAACTAACTGGAGGTAATGTTTTCTTCCTCTGAATTTTATAACTGATTTGTTGTACCGTTTTCCTGTTTGTATGTTTGTTTGTTTTGGGGGTTTTTGTTGTTTTGTTTTGTTTTGTTTTTGTACTTTTAATTTCCACCATCAGACTCTAGGTGACACTATTAGATGCTTAGTGAAAAGAGCCTCCTGCCTGATTCATCCCAATATCTGTCACTATGTTTACCGTGCACTTTATATCAGGTAAGATTTATATGTATTTGATAAATAATTGAATAAATATGTCTGAAACTGTATGACATTATATAAGGCATTATATGAAGGAACTATTTGGTTAAAAATACTTCCAATTTAGAGGTCTCATCCCTCACTTTTTGCCCCAAGTCCTTCCGACCTTTTCTCTTTGAATGCATTTAGAGGGCAGCCGCAGACCTGCCTTTGTCGGGGGGCATCTCTAACATGGTCAGAGCTGCTCTCTGGCAGCAGAATAAACTACTGAGGATCAATTCTCTATAAAAGCAGCTTCCTATGAAAATGAATCACTTCATTATCAAATCTTATCAAGGTTTCCCTACCCCGAATACCTGTCTACTCCTTTCAGAGAGTCAGCTTATCAAGGCTGCTGGTAGCTTGGCGACAGGCTAGCCACCTCTCCACCATCCCTGATCCTCCTCAAGCAGCTGTGGTCCTGTGGGTGGGAAGAGCTTGCCTTCTTCCAGTTTCCCTGAAGACTTCCAATCTAGGCCCTGATTTCTGGCCGTGATCCTGCTGTTGCTACAAAGTCTAGGTTCTTTCTAAAATAAAAACAATCCTGTGAGGGAGCTTTGAGAGAAAATAGACAGGATCCTCTTTTGTTTTTTTCCCCTATGAATTGGTTCAGGTATAAAAGGAGACTCCAGGAGGTGATTATAATTAAGCATTCCTGCCATTCTCTGTAATATAAATGATCAACTCTGAGGACCTGCACCTCTGGCATTTATGACATTGGCTTATCATTGTGATCTTATCTCTGTGTGTTCACCTGGCACCTCTTTTCTGCTTTTCTGTCACCTTTGATTCATTAAACCTGACCCTACTTATCTGATGAGGCTGTGACTATTAAAGCTGGTACAAAAAAGGTCCTGATATTATTGTCTATATTTATAATCAGACCATGACCTGTTGTTCCACCAGGAGACAAAGCTCATCAAATCACAGCACTCCCAGGCTTCATAATCTCCATACACCTCCCTCCTTACCGTCTCTTTCTCACCAAGAGGACTTCCTCTCTTCTTTGAGTAGAGCCAACCTGGTGGCATGCTTTTCTATTACCCCCAACACTTTATAAAAATATTTTGTAAGCCTAACAGAAATCACATTTTTACTGCAATAAGCCTGTACAGCTCAAATACTGTTGTGTGGTTGGAATTATATCAACTTCCCCTACTCGTAGCGTACTCTGAAGACCAAAAGTAATTAGAACTCTTCCTGCTCATCTAGATTATTAGCAAATAACTTTAATTATTTCTCCATATGTTGTCATTCTCCTTTTGTTAAGTTCAAAGCACGATGGAAGCATCTTGTCTTTTACTTCTGCTACCTCTTCTGAAGGAACACTTAGGAGACCAGCAATGTGACCACTTCCTCCTGCATAACCCATCTCCTTTTCTTTTCATGATCTAGTACAACCATTACCAGAAAAAAAAAAAAAGAAAGAGAAAAAGAAAGGTATATTCATAACAGTTACTCCTGTTCCACTTTATGGATATAAAATGTGACACATGAGACTAAAGACCATTCATTGAGTTTCTGAGATTGAGACACAGAAAATAACAAACCCTATTTCAATTGCTATTGTATAACATGTACATGGGGAAAGTGACATTCAAATAGGCACTTTGTTTCACTTATTCAAATGTGTCAGGTTATAATCATGAAAGTAACTACTACATGGTTTCTCCTTTCATTTTTTTAGGGCAAAATTACCGAAAAAAAGTCTTGCTGTTAAGGATAGCTTATAAAGTAAGAAAATGAATGTTCAAAAAAAGAATTGCCAATACTTTTTTTTTTTCATTTAGAGAATTTATATGGTGGACTTTTGAATATCAGTGTAAACTAAAAATAAATTTTCTTTTAAAATGCACTTTGGTGGTAAGTGATATTTGCATCAACCTATTTTCCCATCATCTTGTAAAGAGGGAGGTCATACCACTTTTGAAGTATTCATTCTCAAGTGTTTAGTTCAGATGTTGAGTGTTATACTGTTGATAAGTGCTCTCTTGACTACTTCTGGTCATCAGGCATTTAAGGAACCTCCAGAATTGTATATCGACTTGTGCTTCCAATGTGGAACCTCATATTGGCTTCTAAAGAATTTCCAATTTTTGGCTGCCATAGTGAAATAGATAATTTGTTTCTTTCTTAGGTTACTATAAAGCATTTCCATGATATTGAGTACTTAATACAATTTTCCCCACTGGTTACATTTTAGACATGGGTCAAGTGACTTTTGTCTGTACTTGATATTAAAAGTATATAAATATTATGCACCATTGGAGCATACCACTAATGCTATATTCCAGCAATCATTAAGATCAGTGATCAGAGATGACTAAGTTGCCATTGTTAAGGATTTAGTGTTCTCCACAAATTTATCTGCTTAAACATATGTCTGCTTCAAATTATAATAAATTTTATATAAGAATTTAAGTGTAGAGCTAGGCCTACATAGATGATTCAAGGCAAAAATTTAGTTATGGCTGAAATATTAATATAAACATGAAAAAAAGATATAGGTATGAAGGGTTTTATACTTAAGTTACCCTGATAACTGTCAGTGTTCTTTCTTCATTTGTATTCACAACTATAGTTAGCCACCATGCCCAGAGGTAAATGTACTAAAGGATACTTCAACACAAACATTTGGGTGCATCACATCTTATGCTCAGTAAATAGCACCAGATAAGAAATTTCTCAGGTAACTTTCACATTTTGTGAAATCTGGAACAAGAGGAAAACTGTGGGTAAATTGGTAAATAAAAAAAAAAGAAAAAGAAAAACTTTACCCATATTATAATTTTCAAAAGTGTCCTTTGTTAAGGTGTCTAATCTATTTTAGTTTTAAGATGTTCCTTTCAAGTTGAATGTTTATGTATGATTTTAATTACATTTTTTTTTCTGGTGTATTCCCAAGTTGAACAAAATCCCTGATAATTAGAGATATAGTCTATGCTGAGTGAAGTGCTCTAATGAAAATGTTAGGATTTCAATACAACAAGCTCTGCAAAAGGTTTCACAGGCAATTCTAACAAGACTACACATGCGGTTATCCTTTATTTAGGATGACAAAAATTTAAACATATCTTCTTTCAGTACTGTCTCTCTTTTTCTCGCACAGATAGACTGTAAATCAGTAATCTCGACACCAAGTTATTTAAAGCTATTATTTAGTACCATAATAAGTAGTAATTTAAATACAAGGTAAAATCACCACATTGTCTTGTTTACTACTGATGTTAAGTTCAAGCTGACGTTCAATGCTTCCCAAAAAGGCAGCCTATGATTTGTTATCATTAAACTGTCAACTCTGCCTTGAGTTGGAAATAGATTCACACTACATTTCTTACAGCATATCACTTTATTTTCTATCAGTCAAAAAAAAATCCAGAATTGTTTTAATTATGTCTGTGCTATTTTTCTATTAACTGTTTCATGCATTTTTCCTGGCCTTTTAATTGCAGTTTAATAGTGGTCATTAACACATTAAGGGGTGTTAGAAGAACATTTGAAGTCCTCTTGACTTCCACTAAAGTTGACACTTCAATGCTAGAGTAATTTAAGCTATTCATTTATTTAATAGTGACCTATGCAAATGTGGAACCATGTCATTTTACAAATTGACTGTAATAATTAACTAGAAAGGCAGAGTAAAATGAAACAGGTTATAATTAGAATATAACAGCTACAGTATTACGTCAGCTAGAGTAAAATCTCAAATGATTAAATTGGTTTCAATTATTAAGAATCAGTTTAATGTACCCACTGTTCTGATTTTTACATTTCTCTTTTTTTGTGTGCATTAGATGTCACCTCATAAAATCTATGTATTTTATTCATCTTGGTAAAACAGGCATTACAAAAGTTTAATTAAGTAGTAAAGACTTCACATTCTTCTGCTGAATTCTAAATTAGTAGTAGAAACTAGTCAGAGAGCCTGCTACATACTACTCAGGATCATTGCAATTAGCCATATCTATTAAGCCACCCAACATTCCCCTTACATAGTAAATACATGTAACGTCACTAGCCATCAGAATATGTATCTTAATCACATAATTATCATGATTTTCCCAACTGGCTCTTGGATGCATCATGTTCATCTAAATGACTTTTTTTCATATAATAACTGAGCCTTCTTCCCCAAATCCCAAAACTTTTCTACATTCACGGTTCCTGTATACTTGGTGGCAGGACCTTTTTCCTGGGCATGTGACCCACACATTAGCACAGAACCTCTACGCGCATTGGGGTCCCACCCTTGGTGTAGTGTGCTGCTACTTCTGCTTTGAAATTCTTAAGATTTTTGAACAAGATGTCTTACATTTTTATTTTATGCCAGGCCCTACAAATAATGTAGCTAGTCCTGATTCAAGGATCTAGTACAGAAGCACAATAACTTGTTCACCTTTGACCAAATATTTAACATTTTACTCATCATTTACCTGATTATTAGGGATTGACTCTACCTATCAGGAAAACTTTGGAAAATTTTCCCATGGGGACAGTGTGGATAAGGAGATCTACTCAGCCATTAAATTAGACAAAAAAATAACCTTGTCTATCAATGGAGCCCAAAAAACACAACCAGATAATTTCCTAGCACCCAGACTGTGTTTTCATTAGAGTCTTCATATCTAAGTGTGTGTGTGTATATATATATATATATATATATATATATATATATATATATATANATGAATTGTATGAATATGCCAAAATTTATTCATCTACCCATCTACATTTTGATAGATGTTTGGGGATTTTCCAGTGAGGGGTGATTTGAAGAGAAGTACTATGAATATTTATGTATGTATCTTTTTGTAGACTTATGTTTATAGTTTTTCAGAGTAAATATTTTGGAATAGAATTGCTGATATATGTGATACACACATACTTAACTTTATAAGAAAATGTCAACTACTTTTCCAGAGTTGTGTTATTTTGTACTGGGACAAGCTATCTGTGAGCGTTCTCATTGCTCTTCATCTTTGCCAATACTTGAGGTTGTCAATTCATTTTAATTTATGAGTGTGTAAGGGTTTCTCAAAGTCATTTAATTTGCATTTCTCAGGTGAGTGATGATGAGTAACTTTCCAAGTGCTTATTAACCATTGGTATTAGTTCTTTTGTGAAGTGACTGTTCAATTATTTTGCCTATTTTTAATTTTATTGGGTTTTTTGTCTTTTTATTATTGGGTTATAAAGGATTTTTTAAAAAGATGTATTCTGGACACAAATTCTTTGTTAGATATATGTATAAGCAACATACTCTCCCATTCTGTAGCTTAACTTTCATTTTCATAAATGTTTCTTGTGAAAAGCAGATGTTTCTAAATTTTGGGAATTCCAATTTATGAATCTTTTTATGGTTAATGTCTTTTTCCCTATATAAGATTTCTTTGTCTATCCAAATATAAAAAGATTTTTTCTTCATGTTTATCCTACAGTCTAATATAGTTTCAGCTTTAGTGTTTAGTTCTATTATTCCTATCAAATTAATTTTTCATTCAGTATAAGGTAAGGGTGAGATATTTGTATTTCTTTACAAATGTCCATTTGCTTTATCAATATTTGTTGAAAATACTCATTGAATTAATATAGCAACCTTTTCTACCCTCAGTTACCCAGATAAGTGTGTGTATTTCTATTTTTTTTAATTGAACTGCGTTTTAACCCTTATCATTAACACACTGTTTCAATCACAGTAGATACACTTTAAAAATATTGAGTTATCGGAAAAGTCATGATGCATTTTTGCAACAAAAAACATANTGCTGGCCACTCATGGTAGCTTATGGCAGCCCACTGCAGCTTCACTGCAGCCTACACCGTTGCCAGCGACTCACGGCAGCCCACCTCCGGGTCTAGCAGTTGTTCACCATCTTAGCTGTAGAGGGCGCAGTGTCACTGTCCATAATGTGGGATCCCAACCAGGGCTCTGCTGCTCAGAGCTGGCGTCCCAAGGCAACTCTTCACCAACACGCCATTAGGCCTGCCCTGGGTTTATCTTTTACTGCCACGATAGCGTCTGACTTTCCTCATGCCAAAGGAGCTTCCCCTATAGCAAGGATTCAGGAATCCTGCCTGGCTGTGAGGGAGCCGATGATTATACAATAACTCCTTCAGAAATAGGATCCAGGGGAAAAGGACAGGGTTTTACTCAGAGCGTAACAGTAGCGAGTGTCAGCTTTTCCACAGGTGATGGGAAGAGGGCCAGATGATCTCCGCATTTGCAGTTAGGGGCCTTACAGGAGAGGAGCCCTGAGTTGGCAAACCCAGATCTTGGGTGATGGCTAGGAAGTAGCAAGCCTGACTTTGCCCCAGGGGTAGGGAAACGTTTTTGCTATAATGAGCAGTAAACACACAGCCCTTTGCTCCAGGGAGAGATGCATCTCTGTCTTCCAAGGCTGTTTGTTCACTTTATATTCTTGAAGAGACTGAAACAAGTACAGTCAGTGCCTATATTCACAAGGCATATTAAAGCACAAGAGACCCATGGAGAATAGACTCACAACCCTGTTATTTTCTTTCTTGATGTATAAATATGGGTCCCACCTCCCCGCATTTTTCATACTTACTAATTCTTTCACGTTGTTGTTTTCCTCAGCACTTATATTTTGGAAGTATGGTGATTTTTTAAAAACAAGAAGCATAAATTATTATATATAATATTCCATAAAAATAGAATACTATGATTACAAAGTACATACTCATATGTGCATACATGATATTGTCTAGTATATATACAATACTATGTGCCTACTAAACACTTAAAAATGAGCAACAAACATAATTATACTGCATCATTTTTTACATGGTGTAAAAATAATTTTTCTTTTTTTTTTTCAAGTTTATTGGGGTGACAATGGTTAGTAAAGTTACACAGGTTTCGAGTGTACAATTCTATAATACATCATCTATATATCACATTGTGTGTTTAGTGGTTACCAGAGTATTAAGGGAGGGAGATGGTAAATGAGGGTAAACAGGATCAAATATATGGTGATGAAAAGAGAATTGACTCTGGGTGGTGAACACAAAATAATTTTTCAATATGAATATTCCTCATTTGTCATGCCCCATGTAAAAACACTCCATAACTAAGAAAATGAAAGTGAGACACTCCTCAGAAAGAAACAGTGAAAGTGTTATTCATATAATGGCAATATTTTCTGATGATTATGGTGGACAAAAGTGAAAAGAAATAAAAGCAAACCTAGTTTTTTATGTTTATGCATTTTCAAATCAAGAAGTTTATGGTGAAATTACTGAATAAAGGGTAGTTGTAGCTAAAGTTAATTTTGAAAATGATATAGAAACATGCTCATAATAGTATGTATCTCCTGTGATGTAGTTATGACATTATAATCCATTGTGAGATGATTACAGAAGAAAGGGAGACACGAAGAAAAATAAAGGGTATAATGGCATCTGAAAGGCCAACAATGCTGCTGTTAAAAGTGAAAGCTGAAAACAGATCCTTTTTAAAGGGTCTTCTTTCTCAGGTACAATCCTGATACAGTGAGTGAAGGGGATGTAACCATATCCAGTGAGCTGAATAGCAAACAGACCATGGGTTTGATTTTGATGCCCTCCATCTTACTGGTTACTTTTCTTCCTAAATCATATTAATCTACTTAATTACCTACATAATTAAAGGAATCACAATGTGCAAGAATGAGATGCACTTCTAAATGATTAAATAAAAAAATAATTTCTATTGTGAAGTTTTACAAATAAAACAAAATTAATAAATAGACGTACTGTTAGCATTCCATTAACTAGATTTTTTTTTTTCTTTAGCTGAACCATCCTGCTACCTTTTGGCTGCTCAGTGGCTGCTCAGCTTGGTCAGGGACTTGAACCGCTGTTGCTCAGAGCTCAAATTCTTGAGCAAGCTCTTAACCAACTGAGCCACTCAGCCGGCCCTAGATTTTTTTAATAGCAAACAACTCAGGCTTGCCGAGTGTCTTTTCTTAAATAAACAAAGACTTTTTAACCTGCTTTTTTTTTTGGA
This sequence comes from Hipposideros armiger, assembly GCF_001890085.2. Lineage (NCBI taxonomy): Eukaryota > Metazoa > Chordata > Mammalia > Chiroptera > Hipposideridae > Hipposideros > Hipposideros armiger. Next base: position 768,820 of record NW_017731580.1, on the reverse strand, counting down.
CCTGCTGTTTCTAAATAAAAGCAGTGACTCATAAATTTTGGTCAAAACTGTTTTGGGTACATATCAGCACAATCATAAAAAAAGTTCACAGATGTGTAGGGACTTTTCTGGTTGGGTCATTCTACCCTCAAGGAAGGGCACAGAGAATTACTTTAAGTGTTTAATAGAAGGAACATGTGTACATTTCAAAATGTAATGACAAATATTTATTGAGGGCTTATTGTGCTTTTTCTTTATAGATGCCTAAAATAGAATTTGGATAACACTGATATAGCTCTCTGTACATCAATTCGAGGCTTCAGCTAATGTGTCGAGCCAAAGAGAAAACCAAAGGGAAACACAGCACCACAAGAGGAGGATAAAAAATGCTGGTCTGAATAACTTAACACTCAAGGAGTGGCTGAAAAAAAACAGGCTTGGATTTGGCCAAGTTTAAACCACACTTTAAGTATCCCAATAATTACATATGTAAAAGAAATGTCAACTATTCTTTCACCATTAAAACCTATTTTTGTGCGTGTGTGTTTGGTTGGTTGGTTGATTTTACTTTGGGTCAGTCTAGATTATATAGTTTATAACTTTAAAAATCTACTTTATTGAGATATGGTTTATTCATAATAAATTGGTCCTATTTTAAAGTACATTACAATTTCATAAATTTTGACAAATTTAAACACTCATATTACACACCACACAAAGTATAGCATTTCACGCCTTTTTGCAGTCAGTCACCTTCTTTGAACCCCTAGCCTCAGGTAACCTCTGGTCTAGTTTCAGTCACTATAGATTATTTTTCTTGTTCTAGGATTTCATATAAATGAAATCATATTGTATGCATTCTTTTGTATCTGGCTTCTTTTGTTCAGCCTGATGTTTTTTTTTTTGTTGTTTTTTTTTTTAGCCGAGCCATCCTGCCACCTGTTGGCAACTCAGCTCAGGCCAGGCCAGGAATTGAACTGTTGTTGCTCAGAGTTCAAACTCTTGAGCGAGCTCTTAA
>NW_017731580.1:764572-767103 GCF_001890085.2 Hipposideros armiger | reverse complement strand
TGGGGGAGGGGAACAGACAAGTTGCTGTCCTTTTGTTCTTCAGTCTAGTTGTGGAGGATGTCGCTTCACTGGCCCATGTTGGTGTTATCATTGCGCTCTTCCCGAGTGAGACAGTCGCTCACCAGTCATTGGACGGCGGCTCACTGGCGGCTGATGGTAGCTCAGGAAAGCTCACTCCCACTGCTGGCCAGCCCCATTGCAGCCTACGCCGGCACCGGCAACTCTAGGCAGCCCAGCTCCAGGTCGAGCTGTTGTTCACCATCTTAGCTGTAGAGGGCGCAGTGTCACTGGCCCACATGTGGGATCTGAACTGGGGCCCTGCTGCTCAGAGCTGGTGCTCCCAAGCCAACTCTTAACCAACAACTTGACCGGCCCAATACATTTTTAATTTAGTTGGTGATTTATAAAAAACACCTTTATTTAGATTCATTTCTATATTTACTCATATGTATGACATCTTGAATGACACATATTTAACTTTCCAGAATCATATATATCATAATATATCACAAATAGCATCATTAACATTTCAAATAGGGGTTACTTCTGTATTCATGAGTTAGAATTTAATAGTAGATTAAATATAATTGCAAGCGCATCCTCATAATAGTGCTACAGAGTTGTCAATTAGATGTTATTAATGGGAGGTTAAATTTTCTATGAGTGCACAGACAATGTTAAATTTCAAATTCCAAAGTTTATGCTAATATCACCCATATGATTTATTCTACTTATTTATTTTTTAATTGGGGAATTGGGAGATGGGAACAGACAAGTTGCTGTCCTTTTGTTCTTCAGTCTAGTTGTGGAGAACGTTGCTTCACTGGCCCAAGTTGGCACCATCATTGCGCTCCTCCCGGGTGAGGGAGATCAGTCGCTGGCTTCTGGACTGCCACTCATGGTGGCTGCTGGCCGCTCATGCTGGCTGCTGGCTACACACGGTAGCCCATGGCAGCCCACTGCAGCAGGGGCTGTAGCATACACCGTTGCTGGTGACTCAGGGCAGCCCAGCTCCAGGTTGAGCTGTTGTTCAGCATCTTAGCTGTAGAGGGCAGTGTCATTGGCCCTCATATGTGGGATCCGAACCGGGGCCCTCTGGCATCCCAAGCCAGCTCTTAACCAACGTGCCACTCGGCCTGCCCGAGAATAGTTATTTACATAAACTTTGTTGTAACTAATTTGACCAAAAATATGGGGGATAAGACAAACTAAGGAATAGACAGTCTGTTTTCACTGTGACTGTCTATTTTGTAATGATTCTCTATTCAAGTGTTAGCTCTTAATGAAGGTAGTATTATAAAAAAGATATTTATATGGATAGAAAACCAAAAAATGTTTTTACTTTAGATTTTTTTTTCAAAATTCCAATTTACTACTAAGAACTAAGGAAAAAAAGGACCTTAATGAACAAATCTAAACTGATGGACGATCCAGTCTTGGCATAATGTTGTATTCAGAGAAACAATACAATAACCAAAAACTTACAAAGAAAAATTCAAATCTTTACTCAGTCTTCCAAACACTGTGAAGATCTAGAAAATTCTCCTTGTTACTGTTTCTATTAATTTACTTCACAGATATGGTGGTTGCTTTCAGAAACCTCTCTATCTCAAATTTCTGACTAGTTCACAATCCAGCTTACTGTAACCTCATTCACTTTGTTATGTGGATTAATAGATCAATTTCATCTATATGGGTTTCCCCACTTTAGGATAATTCCACCACACAAATTCTCCGTAACAAATTAACTCACAGCAGAGTATGCACCCAGCAGGAAACTCCTTCTACTTTAGGACCTTTTCTTGAGGATAAGGGGGGGTGGGGGAGGTTAATTATGGATAATATATAAATTAATTAATCTCGGTAACAATTTCCTCTTGGTTGATAAACCGTCAATTGCACCACAGACAACACTCCTGATAAGTATTGCTCATTCAGTGGCTGCTTCTACCACCTAACCCTCCAAAGGTGCTGCTTAAGGAAGCTTGCCTGCTGCCCTGTTAGCCCGTCTAGCAAAACCTGAGCTGGAATGCAACGTTCTCTGCCACCTCTGCCCTGGTAACATTTGAGGAATATGTTCCTATACACATACCTTTCCAGCCAATGACTGCCAATTAAAGCAAAAGTAGCACTGTCACAGACCACCAAATATTTGGGCATTTGCCAATTGCCAAGTGTTTGTGTAATCTTGCTAGAGTTATTAAATTTGTACCTCCTTCGCTGGGGATACAAAACACCCAAGGCTGCATGCCTGAACACTCACCATGATTTCCCTGTTCCTGGCAAACAGTGGAGAGAGAACAATAGGGCTCTAGCTTGAGTCTGATTCTGCAGCTGGGGTGCAAGGCTCCTGAGGAGAAATAAGGAACCCATTTACTGCTATTCACCAGGACCTTGGCTGCGGGAATTTTGACTTTGGAAGGCAAAAGTATGGTTCAGTTTTGGCCTGAGTTTGTCTTTTTTTTAAAAAAGATTTTATTGGGGAACTGGGGGAGGGGAACCGCATTGGGGAATCGAGGAAGGGGAACAGA
>NW_017731580.1:730498-759141 GCF_001890085.2 Hipposideros armiger | reverse complement strand
ACCTCTCACATCAAGTTGAGGTAAAAGTGGGCATCTTTATTTTGTTCTTAATCTTAAAGAAAACATATTATGTGTCTTACATTTCATTATGAAAGTAACTGTAGGTTTTCAGTAATACTCTATCAGTTTTAAAGAATTAATTTTTATTTCAAGTAAATTTTTAGTCAATGGATATTAAATATTATCAAATGCATTTTCTACAACTCTTGTTATTATGATTTTTCTCCTTTATTCTGTTAATATGATGAACTTCCTAGACAGATTTTTGAGAGATAAACCAAGTCACATGTCTGGAATAGACTACCCTTGATCATGATGCATATTTCTTTACTGTAATGCTGGGTTCAGTTAGCTAATATTTTGTTAAGGATTTTGGTATCTCTTTTAATGGAAAGTATAGGTCTTTAATTTTCTTTTTCTTTTGCTTTGCTTCATTTTGTTTTTGGTGTCGTTTTGCTATCGGGATAATATGGTAAAATGTCTAGTAGAATGTACCAGTAAAGCTTTTTGTATACGATGTTTCTGAGTGACATATTTTTAATTGTGAATTCAATTTATTTAGTAGATATAAAGCTATTCCAGCTTTCATATTCTTATTTTAGTTTGTGTCTTATGAAGAATTTGTCCATTTCATTATAAATTGCCAAATTTCTTGGTGTAAATTTGTTCATAATGTTACCCGTTATCCTTATAGTTTGTGTAGCATCTGTAGTGATATCTTCTATTACATTTCTAATATGAATCATTTGTGTTTTCTGTTTTTTTCCTTAGTGAGCCTAATTGTATGTCTATAAATTTTATGGACTGTTTTAAAAATACAGCTTTAGTTTAATCAATGTTACTTATTATTTAAATATCATTGGTTTTCATTTCATTTTTATTTTTACTTCCTTGTATTTACCTTGAGTTTAATTTAATTTATGTACCTTTTATCTTTTTAATATGGAAGCTTGTCACATTGATTTTTAACATCTTTTTAAAAATAAGCATTTAAATTTATAAATTTTTCTATAAGTATTACTTTATCTGAATACCACAAATTATTATACATGTATATTTTATTTTCCTTTGTGTTTAGTTAAATTATTTATAAAATTTCCTGGAATATTTAGAAATTTAATAATGTTTGGAGATTTTCAGAAAGCTGTTCATAACCTAATATCGGAATTGGCATCATGTCTGTCTTATGTTTTTGGTTACACATGCCATCTTTAGCACAGTGTTGGAATGCACCGTAAACGGATATGAATTTCAGGAAGTAGAGATCACAGGGGTGGGAGGCAGGGCTACCTTTAAAGCTGTCTACCAAATGTGCATATATATTCCACATTATATCATCTGGAGGAACTAACCTTTTGTCATTATGTAAGATCTTTCTTTATGTCTGAAAATATTTCTTGTTTTGGTTGCTATTAGGGAAATGCAAATCAAAACCACAATAAAACACCACCTCACACCTGTTAGAATGACTATCATCAACAATACAAGTAATATCAAACACTGGAGAAACTGTAGAGAAAAAGGGACCCTCATACACGGCCAGCGAGAATGTAAATCGGTATAGCCGCTATGGAAAACAGTCTGGAGGTTCCTTAAAAAATTAAGAATAGAATTACCATCCAATGCAGCAATCCTTGTTCTGGGTATTTACCTAGAAAATCTGAAAACATTTATCTGTAAAGATGTGAGGTGTGATTACAAAATACAGTGAATGTTTAAATTAAAAAGAAAGGTTATTGCAGTAAGGGACACGTTGTCATTGGTCTCCCTTAGGGTACTCCCCTTTGCTTTGAACATAGTTGTTCATCCTTCTTGCCGCTGTCTGAGGCGGTTCTGGAGGTCCTCTTTTGCAAGTGTCTTTAGTGGCTGCTTTCATGTCCTGAATCGATTCAAAACGTTTTCCTTTAATGGTCATTTTGACTTTGGGGAAGAATCAGAAGTCGCATTATCTTCTAATTTACCTTTTCTTGTAGGAGTTATCAGTAGTAGTTCATATCTTTGCTCCCCTGTTTCTAATATATCTTTTTTTTTAATGTTTTAGAAGTGTTTCTTGATTACTGGTTTTCAATATTTTGATGATCATGTACTTTGTACTTTGGTGTAGATTTCTTTATGTTTATTCTATTTAGTATTTGTTTAGTTTTTTGTATCTGTGAATTTGTTGGTTTTATCAAATTATTAAATACTTTGATATAATTTATCAAGTACTTGTTTTAGTTGTTATTTGCTTAAGAGTGTTCCAAGGTCACTGAGACTCTGTTCATTTTTTAGCTTTTATGTTCTGTGCTTCGTTTTGCAGTTTCTCTAGTTATGTCTTCATGTTCAGCAGTCTTTGAAATGTCTCATCTGCTGCCTGTACAGTGAATATTTCATTTCACATATTACATTTTATTTTTGTTTTAAGTTCAATTTTTTAAATCTTCAATACCTCTGCTCTTAATATTCATGTTTTTATTTAAATTCTTGAACATATTTATCGTGGCTCATTTAAAGTCTTTCGCTACTAATTCCTTTATTTATGTCAATTCTAGTGGGTTTTTTAAATGGTTTTCCCTTTAATATTGGTCATATTTTATTGCTTCTTTACATGTCTAGTAATTTTTTAGTGGATGCTAGACATTATATAATTATATTTTTGAGTTTCTGGTTTTTTAACTGTATTGAGTATTTAAAAAACTAAGTTGTCTTGTTGATCATTGACCATTTTGATCCTTTTTAGGTTTATTTTTAAGTTTTCTTCTGGCAGATATAGTGTGGTTTTTAACTGTACTCTAGTGCCAGTTTAGCTTTGCTAACTAGGTATTGCCCATCTGGGGTATCTACCAAAATCTTGATTATACATTGAGGTCTTTCCACTTTGGTGGTTAAAACTTAAATCTATCCCAGCCCACTGTAAGCTCTGGGAATTGTTCAGGTCATAATCCTCAATGGTAGTTCTTTTCCTAATAGTTATTTGACTAGCCTCAAGGCATCTCACAGTATCTATCACATGTGTACCTTAGAATTCCGGAAAACCAAAACAAAGCAAACAAACAAACAAAAAACCTGGGACATCTAGGAAGCTTCATTGAACAATTTATTTGCATAGTTCCCTCCTCCCTGATATTTACATTCACAAATTTCAGCCAATTCAGCTTTGCTGAACTCTGCTTTTTGTCTCTTCAACTTTGCAAAGCTGCCATGATTTACTTGAGTTCCCTCTTCTAGATTGTGCCTTTAAAGAGAAAGCTAGGAAAATTATAGAACACAGCCCAATTTTCTTATTTCAGTGATCAGAGCCCTGGGCTACCAGTGGTCTAATATCTCAGAACAATTATTTCATATGTTTTGTTGAGTTTTCTAGTTGTTTAGAACAAGAAGTAATGTATGATCTATTAACTTCTTCATGGCCAAAAGTAGAAGTTCTTTTTAATTTTTGTATTTTGATCAAATGTTATGTTCAATGAATATAAATTATGCAGAATATTAACTAATGTACAATATTCCCTTTTGGGGAAACCTTAAGAACTGCGTTTGAAAGGGACTACAGCAAATGGTGGATGAGATTAATTTATTAGCTAATTTGCATCATAAGCATCAGTGCTATCCCTGCATGGTGGTAACATTATCTTTAGTCACTATAATTCATTGAATTTAACAATAATATTTTGAGACTTCCATATAATCAACCAACCAAAATATGGGGGAGGAATATTCTATTAAAACTTAATTTTTGTTGTTGTTGTTTAAGAAAACCATTCATGGACTATTTGTAACATAGCAACCTCAGTTTTTATATTATGACAATTTAATAAAGAAAAGAACCAAATATAAGAGTGAAGAGAATTGGAGAGGATGAAATAGCTCCTGAAGAAGATTGTAGAAATAATAAAACATATGATGAAAATAAGACAAAGAAAGGAGAGGAACTGTAAAAAGCAAAAAAAAAAAATTAGAGAACACTATAACCAAGATATTCAGAAGTGAATTATTTAACTATAGAATTCTATCCATTCCATTTGTGAAACACCCACATAGTGTGACTTGAAGCTCCCTAAAGAGAGAGGTGAGAGAAGACAGCAGGTCCGTGGAAAGGAAGGCAGGTCAGACTTAGCAGAAAGAACATGAGTAACACATAAAAGTGAGGAAGTGAAAAGTAAGCTCTAGGAATGAAAATAAAACCAGTTTGGCTACAAATACATGACCGTATTTGTACTATAAAATAAGACTGGAAAAAAATAAGACAAATTGGGGCCAGATTATACAGGTCTTTGAATGTCAGGCTGAGGATTTGCTGCTCTTTTTGGTTAAAAATGGGGAGTCACTGAAGGTTTTTGAGTAGGGGAGTGAACTGACCTTTGGGTCAATTACTCTGGCTGCATTGTGTAAAGTAGATTGGAAGAGGGAGAAAATAAAAGTGAAGAGACACCCTAGGAGGCTATTGAATTGGGTCAGGTGACAAGTAATGAGAACCTGAACTATGGGAGTAGCAGTAGGGCTGGAAAGAAAAGGATGAATTCAAGATATATTTCATGAGTCAAACCTAAGGGGCTTAGTGACTAATGAGATCTGAGGAAACTGTTAAAAAAAATAAAAAAGATTCTGAGATTTTTAAGCCTGAGTTACTGAGGAAGTGATGAAGTAGGGAAATAAGAAAATAAAGCAGGTTTAAGTGGTTGTAAGTATATGTGTGGGGGGTGTTGGTGGTGTATTTTGTCATGGTGGGAATTTTGTGCAAAGGAGATAATGAGATGGATTTTGACATGTTGCCCTTATAAGTAGGAGGATATAGCTGTTTTCTCTAAAATAAGTAGAATAATTAAATTCTGAAGTTAGAGGGACTGCACTTAGTTCAAAGTTGGCTTTTAATAAGTGTTGACTGAACAAATCCTAATTATTTCCAAAGGACATTTTTCAAGCATTCACGCAACAAATGTTTATTGAACAGCTACTATATGCCTGGCACTGGTTTAGGTATTGGGAGATATCATGGTTTTCAATGGAAATTATGTCTCCCTTATGGGAAACATAGTCTAATGGGAAAGAGACAATAAATGAGAATTTACAATAAACCACATATGCACATACTACTTTAAAGTTCCAATTAACATGCAAGAAAATAGCATGGACCCTTTCAAATGTGGGATGCTCAAGGAAGCATTCTCAAGTGATTTTCTCACTCAGGCTAAAGACTTAGTAGGAATTAGCTAGGCAAAAAGGTATGTGAAGGATTCCAGGCAGAGGGGAACTCCGATGCAAAAGTGTAGAGGTAAAATATTTCAGTCTTTTGAGAAATTGAAAGTTTATTATGGCTAAATCATAGAGTGTGAATGAAGAAAGAGAGAGAATTAAGTACGGACAAGTTCATGAAGGATCTTGTCCGCCTTTTATAGGACTTTGTCTTAAGAACAGTGGGAATTCACAGAATGGTTTCAGCAGAGAAATAACATGACAATATTTATATGTTTTGAAGATTTGTTAATTATCCACTCTGAAGAAAAATATTTACTGCACCCTCAGGAATTCACACATTAACAAATAGAAGCAATGTAATAAGGCTTACAATAGTTTAATATGCTATTTATACAGGCGTATACTCAATAGACAAGTACAAAAATTTGTAGGAACACAGATAAAAGGGCATTAGTATTGTCTATAAGAAGGGTAGTGTTAAATATGGCATAAGGAAAAGCCATTTTGAGCTGGGCCGGGAAAGTTAAATAGGCCTTTCAAATAAATAGTTTAAGTAAGTACTCTAGAGGTCTTAGTGTAAAACTTCATTTAGAACTTTCGAGGTTTCTCATTTGTGTCCAGTTACTGCTTTTTCCTGTCATCAGTTTTCTATCATATTATTCTTTTTTGTTTGTCTTTAATGTTGAGATAAATTTGGTTGAAGTATATAAGTATTTGAATGTGTGTAAGAGAAGCTATCTTATTCAATCACCAATGTGCTCAAGTCACAATGATTTATCAAGTAGTATAAAAGTGTTTCAGTATGATAACAATTGGCCAGCTGTATCAGGAAGTATGTATGTCCTGACCACTAGCATGGGAAGTAGGCTCAGTTCTTTGCCTCATCAGTCCCCTAGGAATTTGGCTCACTCACTTGCCTTTTCCAGGTCCTTTGCAATTAAGCTAACTATGACTACCATATTTGCCGGCGTATAAGACGATTTTTTGGCCCTGAAAAATATGCCTCCAAGTGGGGGGTCGTCTTATACGCGAGGTACACTTCAGATAGACTGCCCATAGTGCTTGCCCCGTGCCATAGTGGCCTCCCGATGCCCGCCCACTTCATTCCACATACCGTTCAGGCATCAGCAGCGCTGCTGGGTGTATGCTCGGCTGTTATGCGATTTTGCGAGTGTGGTAAATTCGGGTTACCATATATTTCTTTACATATGCATTGAAGATTCGCGATTTTGCGCTATCATGGTGCCTGTTAGAATGTTGAAGAGCTCGCACTTGCGCACTAGTGAGGTCCCAGGGAGATGCTGATGCAAGGGTGGACCAGACTGCTATAGTGACAGGGCGGGCAAACAGGGAGCAGGGACCAATCAAATCAGGCTTTGTATACAGCCAACAGCCAACCACAATACTGCACCATTGTACAGTACAGCATAGAAAATGTCGACCAGTCAAACCCCTATCATCCCTATCATGGCACCAGCCAAAAGAAAGAAGTATGATGCAAATTTTAAACTGAAAGTTATAAACTTTGCTAAGGAAAATAATAATTGTGCTGCTGCAAGACAATATGGAGTAACAGAAAAGATGGTTCGGGACTGGAAATCAAATGAGAAAGCATTAAAGAGTATGCCAAGGGGTAAGTGTGCATTAAGAAGAGGCACCCCACACTGGCCAGAACTCGAAAAACATGTAGCAGACATGGTGGCTCAACATCGCCAAAACGGTTATGTGGTGACACGAAATACAATACGCTTGTTTGCACTTCAGTGGGCCAAATCAAATCTGATATTGTTTTACCTTTTATTTGGTGTGTGGAAGGTGTGTGGAAGAAGGGGTAGTCTTATACGGCGAGTATATAACAAACTCTGTATTTTGAGTGGAAATGTTAGGGGGTCGTCTTATACGCCCAGTCGTCTTATACGCCGGCAAATACGGTAAGTTCAATGGAAGAACTCATAGGCTATCCTACCTCCAGACTTGGCCTGGTAAATGTTCCACAGAAATATTCACAGTTTTCTCTTTTCACTCGTTGATATGTTAAATGCAGATGATCCAACGAATGACTGCAGTGTGACCCTGGGGAATGATGGGGCCTCAAGACGAAAGGAGCTTGGTGACTGAATCACAGCTTACAAGACAGCTGCCATTGAGAAACACGTAGCTCATTATCAGACTATGAGGTTAGAGAGAAATTCACTTTTGTTGGGTTCAAGTCTCTGGAAATTGGGAGTTGTCTGCAAGTTGAAGATTGAGTTCAAGTCACTGAAATTTGGTAGTTAGCACAGCTAGTGTTAATTACCTTAACTTATACAGTCATATATTATTTTATTCAGTGCTTTTATGAATTTGAGTGCTCATCCAGGCTTTCTGTCTCTGGTATAAAACTTCACTGCTAGAACTCTGATATTATCTTCCCTGCTAAGGACCTATCACCCACACTTTACATAGTAACTGAGTATAGTTGTCAGTGCTGATTCTTAGGGATTTTGACTAATTTTAGAGGACTCAGATAAGCTTTTATGCCATTTATTAACTAGTTTAGCTAATGTAGTGTTTATTGAGCAGACTTTAAGTGATGCATAGTTTCTGCCTTGGTATGCCAGACATTAGGTTATGTGATAGGTAGTTTTGATCTTGTTGTTCTTCTAGGATAATACTACCAGAGAATCATAAAGAAAATAGCTCTAGCAGCAAAATAAGCTTACCTTGACATAAAACATAGTACTAATTTTTGTAGCTACAAAAGTTATCTGGTGAAAAACACTACCTGATTATAAATAGATGTGGGATCAAAATTAGTATTAGCTATCGTAAATCTTTCTCAAGTAACTAGACATGTTGTTAAGAAAAACAAAATTTTAAGTGCACAAGATAACTTTTTTTTTTTTAGCTAAAGGTTCTGAAAAAATACCACACTTTTTGAGTCTCAATCCAATAAGAAGACCTAAAAGCCTACCCAACGTGTTCATCATTCTCGCATTCAGCATCATGCATGGTTAACTAATACAGGCCTGAGCTAGAAACCTGTCTGATGCCTACTGCCTCTTTGACAGATTGTGGGCAATTTACATAACCTCTCTCAGCCTCATGAAATAATAGTACCTTATGCTCCTGTCCTTGCTCCCCTGCAGTTCTTTTCTCAATACAGCAGGCAGAGTGATCCCATTAAAACGTTTAAGTCAGATTGTTTTATGACTTTGCTCAAAATTCACCAATGGCTTTTCATCTCACTAGGAACAAAAGTCAGTCTTTACAATGGTTTACATGGCTACATGTGATTGGATAACCGTCTGACCTCATTTTCTATTCCTCCCCTTTTTCACTCTTCAAGTCCACTAGCCTTCATACTGGCTTTAAAAAGTGTCCAGTGAAAGAAGAACAAGTGAAAAACATGCCTGGTTTCTGTCTCTTCAGCACCATTATTATGTCTAATTTATCAACATCTTAGGTGAGAGTTTTCAAAATGTTCAGAATAAAATAACAATAATAATTAACATTTTATTATGCTCATCATGTTCCAATGTGATGTCATTCGGTCTTCATAGAAACCCAAATAGGTGGTAATACTTAGTGGTTTTAGAGTACAGTCTGGAATCACACTGAGTGGGTTCAAATCCCTGGTCTACCACTTATTAACTGTGAATTGGGGCAGTTACTTAACCTGTGTCTCAGTTTCTTCATTTGTAAATAGAACAAGAAGAAGAAGAAGAAGAAGAAGAAGAAGAAGAAGAAGAAGAAGAAGAAGAAGAAGAAGAAGAAAAAGAAGAGGAGGAGGAGGAAGAAGAAGAAGGAAGAAGAAGAAGAAGAAGAAGAAGAAAGAAGAAGAAGAAGAAGAAGAAGAAGAAGAAGAAGAAGAAGAAGAAGAAGAAGAAGAAGAAGGGGAAGACAAAAAGAAAAAACAAAGGGAAAAAAAGATAAAATAAAGATTAAAAGAGTAGCTTCTATATAACACAGGCATCATAAATTAATAGTTGTGAAGTGCATAAATTAATAGAAGAAGTCTGAGCACACAACATAAGGGTTTGCTACATATCTAAATAAAAATAAAGTCTTATTTTTTGTGCCTCAGTTTCATTATCTATAAAATGTAAAATAATAATACAGGATTTATCTCATAGGAATTTGGTGGGACTTAAATGAGGTAGCACATACCTATTATAAAACTGGCACATGGTAAGCTTTCAATAAATATTAACTATTAATATTTGTATTAATAAGGACATGGAGGTTTAGACAGATTAACTCACATGAATGAGGTTACACAAGGTGTAAGCAGCTGAGTTGAATCTTTTCCCAAGACTACTTCCTTCAAAATGACATTCTTAACCACAACTTTAAAAAGTCAGAAGCAAATTTTTTGTTTATGAGTCCCCAGCATTCAAGTGAGGCATAAAACTTTCAATTTCCTTTCCTTGACATAGAATGATGGATGTTTTTGTTGTGTAGTGAGTTTTAAAAATCCGTCTCTGTTGTTACTGTTTTCTCTTCCTGATTTGTTGACACAGCCCCATTTCTGAGCTCGGTTCTATAATAGATATGTAGATAAAAGAGAGGCCTGAGGTCACTGGAAGTTGGTGAGGATTTTCTGGATGGGATGTTTTCCTTCCCTCTACCATCACTTTACTACCAGTTGCCAAACTGTATCACATAACATGAAACTTCTTCCTGAAATGAAGAAGAGTGGGGGTTGTGAAACAACTTTCCAGATAACTCCTGGGGACACTGCTGCATATGGATGTAGCTAAAAAAGTCACACTGATTTCTGAACTGCAGACACGCCCCCCCCTTCCTTTTTGGTGTGTTTTCTTTTGAATTTGTGATAGTTGTTTGTGATAGAAATTAGAGAAATTGTTAGAGCACTTTAATATCAGTAACATAAGCTAGATTATTTCCAAGTCATGAACTCTACGTTTTTCACCCTTCCTTTGTTCAACCACAAAACCCAATAGTAAGCTGCATCCAAAAAGAAACAGTCATTGCAGAACAGCTTTACGTAAGCAAAGGCAGCCAAGTATATGTTTTAGAATGTTTTCACAGGGAAACATCTGCAAAATGTTCCTGCACTGGGAATAACACAAGGGTTTACATAACAATTGAGAGCTTATTTTCTTTTTTGGCAATGAGGAAACACCCATGCAGCATATTTAAAAATATTTGTGTATTTCAGCTACATTTTCATTGGCAATGGGCATACAACCACAGTGACCAGATATCAATCAACATTCTATTTTCAGCTGTTTCAAAAATGTGTAATCAGTCAAAAAATGTATTTGGTTCCACATATATGCATTCTTAACTTTTCCCTCTGTCTCATGAAGCACTCCACAGAAAACCTCGGCACATTTTGAATATCTACATTAAGAATCATCTGAATGAAATGATGTCTTTATTTTCTAAAACAAGCTTCATAAAAAACAAAAGCACTGTTTAATTCTGAGAAAAATATGAGTAACTTAAAGAATGAGTATTTAAATAAAATATAATTTGCTAGTAATACTGTGAAATAAACATTAATGTGTGGTTCTGGAAGAGCCATAAAGTGCTTGTTAGAAACACAAAGCGAGAATCTTCAATTGAACTTTAAATTAGAACTAATTGATGATACTTAACAAGTAGAAACTCTGTGTATGTAATGATAAATCATTAGAAGGGAAGATGGAAGTATAGCTAATTCTCATGGGTTTTTTTCTATATAAAAAACAAGCATATCACACACATATGTAATACATATATGAAGGTGGACTATAAAGATCTATGGGAAGCAGTCACTGCTGCTGAGAAGCTTATCAATTCATATTCACGAGTAATGGCTCTGCAGTCAACTAAATGCTGTGATGAGTGAGATTTGGGGTATAGTCCAACAGAAACAAAGTTCAAGGTGCCAGTCCCAGATACGACTGGATTACACTGAAGCAAACACCATTCAATACAGATTTTCACATACGATTAATGATTCATTATATAAATATCAAAAACTTGGTTCTGATGCCACCAAAACATACAGCCCCTAGAGTAGAAATGTGAAGATACTACTTATCAGCTCCAACTGGCCTGTGTGGGGAAGAGCACGTGTCTGTTGCCTGGCAAAGCACAGCCTGCTTCTTGCCTAGAGTGACCAATCCCAGGCAGATACTGAAGTCCAAAGATGAATAACCTAGTGCTATTTATGAGCAAAGACCACTTGATTGAATGAACTACTTCGTTACTTAATTAATTGACTGAATCTATATCCCCAAAAGTTGTAGGCAGCTTCAGAAAAATGAAAGAAAATCAAACAGAAAATAAGAATTACTTATAATTAGAAATCATTTTACAAATATAAAGTTAGGGCAAATGCAATTTTAAACATATTTTAAATGAGATCTTGTTATTAGATCAATGACTGTTTCCTCTATTCTTAGTGACTTAAAGCAACTACTGTTATCTACAAATTCCAAATAAGTTAAATTATATTTTGTGTATGTAATGAATTATTTTCAACAGAATAATATTAATAATAGAAATTAAATTCTCTATTCCTTTCTCTTTTCTACCTATCCTCCTCTTTTGCCAATATGTTAAAAAAATTTAAAGAGATTTCAACTCCAGGTACCTATAGGGACCAGTCAAGTCACATAAAGAGTTAACCAGGCCTTGTAGGGACTGTGTCCTTCTATAGATCATATGCACTGTCAATGGGGGTGAGCTAGTTTGGCTTAGACAATTGTTTCTTTGCATGTATTTGGACATTTGACAAAACTTATGAAATTATTTTCATTAAAAGCTGAACATGTTCATTTGTTAAGAATATGGGCACCCCAGTTGTAAACATTATTAGTTAATAAAAACATTTTACAAACACCATGTAGGTAGAATAGAACATGCTTTTTGTCTGATTCAGCAACTTGTGACAGCATATCTTGGTCTAGACTTAGACCTACTCAGGAGTATGCACTAGTATTATGAGACCACACAAAAGTCACTTAATCTAATCTGGGGATTCTTGGTAGGTATATCAGTTAGGATATGCTATGGTAACAAAGAATCCCAAACTTCAGGGACTCACAGAAAGAGATATTTATTTCACTCTTGTGCTATATTTCCATAATAGATAAAGAAGGAGGTTTTGCTCGTCAGATTTAGACCTAGACGAATGAAACAGCCCAAATCTAAAATATAAGGTAGAGGGAAAAGAGACATGAAAACCCCCACAATGACTTTGCAAATGACACAAACCACTTTAACTCCCATGGCATTGGCCAAATCTAATGACACAGTGTGACATATAGAATTTGGTCTTGCAGATTTCAGTCAAGATGGCAGAGTAGGTAAATTATGAGATAGCCTCCTCCCACGATCACAGCAAAGTTACAACTAAACTATAGAACAACCATCACTAAGAATCACCTGAAGACTGGCTGAACAGAATTCCTATAACTAAAGTTATAAAAAAGAAGCCACATCACACTGGTAGGAGGGGCAGAGACACAGACTGGGTAGGTCCCACACCCGTGGTGAGGTGATTAAGAAATGGGAGGGATAGCTCAGCTGCAAAGGTCCCGCTTGAGAAATGAATGGTCCCAGCCACACACCAGGATCCCCAGTCCAGGGCACCAGTGCCAGCGAGAGAAGTCTCCATAACATCTAGCTGTGAAAACCAGCAGAGATTGCATCCTGGAGAGACAAAGGGCTGCGGGAGACCAAAACATGCTGCCGTTCAAGGGCTAATGCACAGACCTACTCAATCTAAGCTATGCAATAGGGGCAATAGCTTGAAAAGCACCAGGGACATACAAGGAGAAACTAAATTGACTAAAGTCAGGGAGAGGGCTGGAGAGGCAGGGGTCAGGGTAAATGTCTTCAGAGAAAAAAGAGCTGGCAGGAGCCATTGTTCTTTGTTGAGCTCTCCTCTATCTGCTAAACAGTTGATGCAGGTGAGTGCCAAATCTGTGTGATCCATTAAGCTAAAATCCATTATGCCACCCTGGTGATTCCCTGAGACTCTGGCCCACCCAACTCGCCTGCCAGGCTGGAGCCTCTTCTGGCAACAATCACAGGAACAGCCTTTCTCAGCTCCTACTGCAGACTCATTCAAAGGATGGCAAACCCCACATGAGTGGTAGCTGTCCTAGGTTTGTGCTGCAGGCTTTCTCAGAGGTCTGCAATTCTCATGCAAGTGGTAGCCACCCACAGCTCTTGCTAAAAACTGTCTCAAAGGTCCACAAACACATACAAGCAGCAGCTGTCCTTAGTATACAATGTAGCTCCTTCCAAGTGCCCCAAGCCCAGTACAAGTGATGACCAGTCTCAATTTACATTGTAACTCCCTTCAGGTGGCCCCAAAACTGGTATAAGTATTGGCCAGTAATGGCTTGCAATGTAGCTCCAAAGAAGAGCAAAATGCCTAGTAGACTTGGCAGCTGGCCTCAGCCTGAATTGTGGTGCCAGGCACAATTGGCAGCTGACCTCTGTTCACAGTATAGCCTCTCCCAAATGCCTTCAAGCCCAGCACAAGCAGTAACCAACTACAAACCACTTGTAGCTTCTACTAAGATCCCCAGGCATTGCACAAGTGGCGGCTGAACTTGGCCTGCACAACAGTCCCTCTGAAAAGGCTCCAGACACAACAGACCTGGTGGCCAGCTTCAGATCACACCAGAACTTTGACCACCCAGCTCCACACCCGACACATTTAATGGGTGAATTTGGCTGGCACCAAAGCCCAGCTAAAAAGACTCCTGCTCTTTGAGCTCATTTGCCACAGAACAACTCATCTGCTATTGTTGCTGAAAGGCCTCACAGCCAGCCAACCTGAGGGTCAACTCTATCCCTGACATGCCAGCAGCAATAGAGTCCCAATAACAACAGGGGGACACAGACAACCCACACAAGAGACACACCTGGAACATCTGACTCAGGTGATAAGGGAGACTATGCCACTGAGCCCCACAGGACACCATGTACATAAGGTCACTCTCTCAAGACCAGAAGATGTAGTGGATCTACCTAATTCATAGAAACAGAGAGGCAGTCAAAATGGGGAGACAGAGAAACATGTCCTAAATGAAAGAACAAGAAAGAAGTCCAGAAAAAGAACTAAATGAAAAGAAGACAAGCAATCTACCAGATACAGAGTTCAAACATAGGTTATAAGGATGCTCAATAAACATGGAAGAAGAACAGGTAAACTCAGTGAGAACTTGAACAAAGACATAGAAAACATAAATAAGGAGATAGAAAACATAAAAAAGAATGAATGAGAACTGAAAATACAATAATTAAAACAAAAAACACAATACAGGACATCAATGCTATGTTAGATGAAGCAGAGGATCAAATCAGTGATTGGAAGAAAAGGTAGTGGAAACACCCTACAGGAAGAGCAAAAAGAAAAAATAATCCAAGGAAATAAAGATGTTTTAAGAGACCTCTGGGACAATATCAAGCATGTCACGTTTATATCATAGGGGTCCCAGAGGGAGAAGAGACAGAGAAAGCTATTGAAAAACCTATTTCAAGAAATGATGACTGGAAACTTCCCTAACCTGGTAAAGTAAATAGACATACAAGTCCAGGAAGCACAGGCTCCCAAGCAAGATGAACCCAAAGAGGCCAATACCAAGACACATCATAATTAAAAGACCAAAGGTTAAAGACAAAGAGAGAATCCTATAAGCAGCAAGAAAAGCAATTAATTACACACAAGGGAAGGCCCACAAAGCTGTCATCTGATTTCTCAACAGAAACTTTACAGGCCTAAAGGAATTGGCAAGAAATATTGCAAGTGAGGACAAGCAAGGAGCTACAACCAACATTATTCTACCCAGCACAGCTATCATTTAGAATCGAAGGACAGATAAAAAGCTTCCCTGAGAAGAAAAAGCTGAAAACCTTCATCACCACCAAAGTGACATTACAGGAAGTGTTAAAAAGACTTTTTTTAGGAAGAACAAGAAAAATATGTCAGAAAAAAGGATACACACAAACACACATATATAAAACAAGCAAAACATGATGAAAAAACATAAACGTGAAGGGGCTGAGTAAAATTAGAAGTTATTGTAGAGTGTTTTCAAACTTAAGTGACCATGAACTTAAAATAGGCTACTATAAAATAACTTGGTATATATGAAGCACATGGTAACCAAAACCCAGAAATCTTCAAGAGATAGACAAGAAATAAAGAGAAAGGAATTCAAACACAACACTAGAGCAAGTCAACAACATACAAGAAAAGAGTACAAGAGAATAAGAAAAAAATAGAGAACTACAAAAACAATCAAAAAACAATAAAATGGCAATAACTATATGCCTATCAATAATGACTTTAAAAGTAAATGGATTAAGAAGTGATACATATGTAAATGGAATATTACTCAACCATAAAAAAGAATAAATTCATATTATTTGCAACAACATAGATTGACCAAGAGGGTATTTTCTAAGTGAAATAAGTCAGACAGAGAAAGACAAATAATATATGATTTCATTTATACGTGGAATCTAAAAAATAAAAACAAAAAACAAAAAAAATCAAACAAAACAAAACAAAATAAAGGAACAATCAAGACAGAAACAAACTCATAGATACAAAAAAAAAATGATGGTTGCCAGATGGGAGGGTAGTAAGGGGGCAGGGTGTAAAATACGAAAAGATTAATAAGCACAAATTGGCAGTTAAAAAATAGTTATGGGGATGTAAATATAGGGAATATGGTCAATAACATTGTATTAACTGTAGATGGTGTCAGATGGGTGCAAGACTTACCAGGGGAATCATTTTGTAAGTTATATAAATGTCTAACCGCTATGCTGTATACCTGAAACTAATACAATATTGAATGTCAACTATAATAGAAAATTTTTAAGAAAAAACAAAAACAAAATCTATGGGACACAGACAAAGCAGTTCTAAGATGGAAAATCCTAGCAATACAAGTCTACCTCAAAAAATAGGAAAAAATCTCAAATTAACAATCTAAATTTGGAACTAATGGAAAACAAAGAAACAAAAAAGAACAAACAAAGATCTAAGTGAGTAGAAGAATGGAAATAACAAAGATCGAAGTGGAAATAAATAAAATGGAGACTAAAGTACAAAGAAAGGATCAATGAAACTAAGAGCTTGTTATTTGAAAAGATAAACAAAATTGACAAACATTTAACCAGACTCATTGAGATACCAAATAAATAAGATCAGAAATGAAATTGTAGTGATAACTGACACCACAGAAATACAAAGTATTATAAGAAAATATGACAAAAAATTATATGCCAACAAATTGGTCAACCTGGAAGAGATGGATAAAATCCTAGAAACATACAGTCTTGCAAGCCTCAATTAGGAAGAAGCAGAAAATCTGAACAGACTGATAATTACTAGTGAAATTGAATCAGTAATCAAAAAACTTCCAACAAACAAAAGTCCTGGACCAGGTGACTCCACAGGTGAATTTTTCTAGTCATTCAAAGAATAGTTAATACCTATCCTTCCCAAACTATTCCAAAAAAAATTGGACAGGAGAAAAGTTTACCAAATTCATTTTATGAGGCCAAAATTACTCTGATACCAAAACCAGACAAAGAAACTACAAAAAAACAAAACAAAAACAAACAAACAAAAATTTAGGCTAATATTCATGATGAATATAGATACAAAAATCCTCAATTATATATTAGCAAGCTGAATTCAGCAATACATTAAAAAGATCATACACCATTATTAAATGAGGTTTATTCATTATCTGCAATCAATTAACATGATATACCACTTAAAATGAAAAATAAAAATCATATGATCATAATGATAAATGCAGAAAATGAATTTGACAAAATTCTATATCCATTCATGATAAATACTCTCAGCAAGTGTGGATATACCTCAACATAATAAAGGCCATATATGACAAACCCACAGCTAACATCATACTATACCTTGAAAAGCTGAAAACTTTTTCTAAAACACCAGGAACAACACAAGGATACCCACTCTCACCACTATTACTCAACATAGTGTTGGAAGTCCTAGCTACAGCAATCCAACAAGAAAAAGAAATGACATCCAAATTGGAAAGGAAGAATTAACATCATCATTATTTGCAGATGAGACGATGCTATATATAAAGAAACATAAGGATTCCTCCCCAAAACTATTAAAACTGATAATGAATGAAGTCAATAGAATACAAAATTAATATTCAGAAATCAGTTGCATTTTTATACAGCAATAATGAACTATCAGAAAGAGAAATTAAGAAATCAATCTCATTTACAATGGCATCATAAAAGAATAAAGTACTTAGAAATAAATATAACCAAGGAAGAAAAAAACCTGTACTCTCAAATCTGTAATACATTGAAGAAAGGAGTTGAAGAAAATACAAATAAATGGAAGGAAATACTGTGCTCATCATGGACAGGAAGAATTAACATTGTTAAAATGTCCATACAACCCATAGCAATTTACAGATTCAATGAAGTCCCTACCAGAATACCAATGGCATTTTTCAAAGAACTAGAACAAATAATTCTCAATCTATATGGAGCCCCAAAAGACTCCAAAAAGCCACAGCAATCATCAGAAAAAGAAAAAAAAAATTAAAGGTATCACACTACCTGAAATCAAACTATATTACAAGACTATAATAACAAAGCTGCATGGTGCTGGCATTAAAATAGACACATAGGTCAATGGAACAGAATAGAGTGCCCAGAAATAAACCCACACCTATATGATCATTTAATCTATGACGAAGGAAGCAAGAACATGCAGTGGGGTAAAGACAGCTTGCTCAATAAATGGTGCTGGGCAAACTGGACAAATGAGTGAGACCCGCTCATCCAGTGGCCACCTGGCGCGTGCTAGCCAGGTACCTAGAGGGCCCCTGAGTGGACCAGGTGGGAGATTAGAAATGAAAGAAACCAAGTAGAGAAGAAAGACACAGAGACAAAAGCTGGAATCAGGAGGGACACTGCCGCGGGTCGCGGAGAGTGACACCATTTATTGGTCACACACTGGTTATATAGAGAAAGCAATTTCCTCTTTTGTAGGGAACAATTCCCTAAAAGCATAGGGGATTTTGGCAGGGGGTTTGGGGAATGAGGAACCAATATCCCTTATGCAAAATTTTGGGGTCTGGAGAAACAATTTCTCCTAGCAACAAGTTACATGATTACACAGCATAAACCAATGATATATTTTAAGCAAGGTTTAAACTGAGGCAAACAGACACTGTCAACAAGTCCATGGTGGAAAATCCCAAAGCATGTGAGTCCATATTTAGAAGGTATCATCCGAGGGTCCAGTTTCAGTTCTGGTTTCCCAACGGCACAGAAGATGAGCTGGCTGTTGTTGAGTAAGATGCTTTTCCAACAGGATCCTCTTTTTTGCTGTTCACCCATCATGGAGGCCTACAGCTTTCTCAGCTTGCAGTCTCACTGCTCTCAAATGGCTCCCAACAGACAAACACATTAAAGAAAAATGAAACTGGACCAC
Source organism: Hipposideros armiger (assembly GCF_001890085.2). NCBI lineage: Eukaryota > Metazoa > Chordata > Mammalia > Chiroptera > Hipposideridae > Hipposideros > Hipposideros armiger. The sequence continues at coordinate 740,498 of NW_017731580.1, read as the reverse complement.
CTTCTTACTCCATATACAAAAATAAATTTAAAATGGATTAAATACTTAAACGTAAGACCCCAAACCCTAAAACTTCTAGAAGAAAACATAGGCAATAGATTCTCTGACATTGCTCTCCGTGATATTTTTTCTGATCTATTTCCTCAGGCAAAGGAAGCAAAAGAAAAAATAAAGAAATGGGACTCCAGCAAATTGAAAAGCTTTTGCACAATAAAGAAAACTGTGAACAAAACAAAAAGGCAACCTACTGAATGGAAGAAGATATTTGCAAATGATATATCTGATAAGGGACTAATATCCAAGATACATAAAGAACTCATACAGCTCAACATCAAAAAACAAATCATCCAATTGCAATACCAGCAGGGCATATAAATAGCCATTTCTCCAAAGAGGACAAACAGATGGTCAACAGACATATGAAAACATGCTTAATATCACTAATCATCAGGGGAATGCAAATCAAAACCACAATGAGATACCACCTCACTCCTTTCAGAATGACTATTATCAATAAATCAACAAACAAGTGCTGGTGAGAATGTGGAGAAAAGGGAACCCTTGTGCACTGTTGGTAGGATTGTAAATTGGTGCAGCCCCTATAGAAAACAGTATGGAGTTTCCTCAAAAAATTAAAAATGGAACTGCCTTATGACCCAGCAATTTCACTGCTTGGTACTTATCTGAAGAAATCCAAAACACTAATTTGAAAAGATATATGTAATTCTATATTCATTGCAGTGTTATTTACAATAGCTAAGGTATGGAAGCAACCTAAGTGTCAATTGATAGATGAGAGGATATGGAAGAAGTGGTACATATATGCAATGGAATATTACTCAGTGATAAGCAAAAATGAAGTCTTCCCATCTGCAACAACATAGATGGACCTAGGTGAGTATTATGCTAAGTGAAATAATTCAGACATACAAAGACAAATACCATATGATTTCACTTATATATGGAATTAAAAAAATAATAAATGAACAACACTCATAGATACAGAGAAAAAATTAATGATCACCAGGTTGGGGGTGTTGGAGGGGATGAGTGAAAAGGGTGAAAGGGACAAAGACATACAAATTTCCAGGAATAGAAACAGTCACTGGGGTGCAAAGTACAGCATAAGGAAAATAGTCAATAATATTGTAATAACTATGGTGTCAGAAGGGTACTAGACTTATCTGGGTGATCACTTCATAAAGTATATAAATGTGTAATCACTCTGTTGTAAAACTGAAACTAATATAACATTGTATGTCAATGTTAAATAGAAAAATAAATTTAAATAAATAAAAATAAAATTCCCCCCAAAATAAAGAAAGAATTTGGCCTTTCCCAAAGAGAGGTTTGGCCTTCTTTCTCAGCTTCAGACAGAAGTGATTTTGTTTAGGGTGAGAGCTCGCTACACTCTTATAATCTTATGGTGGGAGATGGACTCACCAGGAAGACCAGTCTTATTAAGGAGGGAGCTTTGGGTCATGTGGTATCAGGTGGCTGGAACTGCGTTCAACCACCTGGGTAATCAATCAATCTATCTTTTCTATGTAATGAAGTCCCAATAAAAACCATGGACTCAAAGCTTAAGTCAGCATCCCTGCATTATGGTCACACTGACACCGAGAGAGTGATAGCTCCTGAGGACAACAGAAGTCTTGCATTGGGGCCCTCTCAGACTCTGTTCTAAGAGTGTCTTCCTTTGGTTGATTTCATTAGTATTAGTGTTCTTGCTTTGTAATAACCCATTACAGTAGCATTCAGCGAATTCTGTGAGCCTTTCAAGGGAACTATCTATGGATATAAAGAACATTCAAACCTGTAGAGAATTTTTATAAGAGTTTATTTGAGCCAAAATGATGGCATGCTGGGAAGCATGATCTCAAATCCTCCAGGGAATGACAGCTTTCACTTATTTTTATACATTTGGAATTAAGGAGAAAACATCAGTAAGATTGCATGTAGGTGGGAGAAAGCAAGGTGGGAAATCTCTATGATTGGATTACTACGGGAAGGTTAACAAGTTTATGTGCTTCCTTGAAGGTGGTTATTTCTCCTAGAGGTCTGGAGAAGAGGATTTCTTCTGGTATTTCAAAAGTGTGTTAACCTAGATGAACAAGAGAATGGACAGGCCTGGCTTAAAGCAAAGATAAAGGTTCTATAGGCCTGGAGAGTAACTAACTACCTTGCATGACCTGCCCAGTTAGGAATTTATGTTCCGATCACCCTGAACATAAAAAAAGCACATGAGGTTGCTTTTGATCACCGAAGTTGTCAAATTTATTACATAGCCCTTTTTTCATTCACATATCAAACCACACAGTGGTTTGGGAAATTCCCTGGATTTCAACTGGTATGAAAAGTGAAGAAAATATTGGGGACTGTTCCCTGTAGCTTCAGTTTGGCTGAATCTGGGTACATGGTCACTCCTTAGTCTAATTGAGTAGGATGTATAAGGTCACCTCAAGGAGCAATATAGCACAGGTAGGAAAACTGGAATATTCACTAATATGAATGCAATATACCACAGTGGTCTTCAGGAAGGAAATGATACTTGCACTCAGCCATAAATAATATATGGGAGATAGCTTACTCAATAAAGCTGAGAGGTTTGTGGCAGACATAAGGGAGGGTACACATACTCAAGAACTGTTGGCACAGTATGATATCAGCAGAGAACTACTATATGGTTTTATAAATATAAAACTTTACATATAGTTTTATATTCCCCAATTAACCAAAGGGACATGGTAGGCCTGGGCAAGGTCATAACGGGCTTTCAATGCTCAGTAAGATAAAGGTGCTTAAGAATAAGTGGGGCTGATCAGGCAGAGGGATCTTGGACGGGGTCAGCACTATCAGGGCAGCTCTAAAACTGGGCGTGAGGGGGGAGTTCATCAGGGGAGGGCATGTGTGAGAGAAAGCGCAGAGCGGGGTCTTTGAGACAGAACCTTCACGGAGTATGGCTTTTTATCCTGAGTCTTCATTGTTATTCAGTCCAAAGCGACCTTATAGTTTTAAGGGTTTAAAAATGCTGAGCAAAACTAATCACTCTTTTCTCACCAAGATCTTTTCATTTTATTGAATAAGTTTCATTCCATTCCTCAGGGTAATTTGAGGCTGTGATGGTATGCCTGACTCCTGAGGTGTATGGGTTTTGAAGAGGTGCTCTGGAGTCTAACTGGTAGAAACCTTTCTCCTCATGACCCCAGTCCTGAGGAATAGAGCCCATGATGGAATGACTCAGGATACTGACATATTACTTTTTGAAATAAATTCATAAAATGGTTTCTGTAAAATATACTCTAATGACATGATGACCCTTGTCTTAGTCCATCCAGGTTAGAATACCAGAGATCGTGTGGCTTAAACAGCAACATTTCTTTCTCTTAGTCCAAAAGGCTGAGAAGTCCAACATCAAGGCAGTGGCAGATCCTGTGTCTGGTGAGGGCCCATTACTGATTTCTAGATGACGGTCTTCTCACTGGGCCCTCACACAATGGAAGGGGTGAAGTTGATCCTTTGGGTCTCTTTTATAAGGGTATAATTCCATTCATAAAAGCCCTCATGACCTAATCACTTCCCAAAAGACCCACCTCCAAATATCATTACATTGGGGGTTAAGTTTCAATATACAAACTTGGGGAGGACACAAATATTCAGTCTGCAGCAATGCTGATTTTAAAAAGAGTGTTTGAATAATAATTTGAGCTAGTATTCAGTCAATTTTTTTCTTTTTCTTCAATGACCATCTCCATTTAAGCTTCCTGGGGGGACTGGCAAGGAAAAAAGAAAAGAGAAAAAAATGACAAATTCTTAGTTTTGGAATTCAAAAAGCACTCATCAGCTATAAGAAAGAAAGTTTATGGGATATGTAATCTGGGAGAAAGGGTTTTGTTTGTTTGTTTGTTTTATCCATACCTTAAATTACAAAAGACCATAGGAAATCAAAGATGAGTTAAGAGGATAGGTTTGACAGTGCAGGTTTGGGGGATGGTGTGTGCTGTGTTTAATTTTCTAGCCCCATCCTTTGGGAATAATAACAAGAAGGAAACCTTTTTTTACATTGGAGAGCACAGACTCAACTAGATCAGAGCCTGACATTTACTACCAGGATCTCTGGCTGAAGTCCCTCCTCTCAGAGAGCTGGTTGAAACCAATAGTGATCTTAAGTCAGAGTGAGTCCTTGCTGCTGGCTTGAAGTCTTCCACAGGCTCGCAGAGGCTTGAAAGATCAGCCACGTCTTCTGGAAGGGCCCATAAGAGCTAAGTGAGCATCGGTGGGTCCAAAGGAACTTGATGCTTGAAACAAGGAGAACCCAGGGAGTGGTTTGCTTGACCTTTACAACCTTGGATATGTCAATGAATTCATAGTGGACAGGTTCCGATAGCAAACACCTACACTGAGAAATTTGTCAATCCTGGTAAGTTTGGGAATGAAAATGGGCCTCACTAGTTGACACGAGGAACAAGTCATGGTAAACCAAATCAGAAGAGAGACAAACCAAGGCCAAAACAACGGAGTTCTCCCCACACATCCTAGTGTCTTGTGGAATTTAGCATGTCTGTAGAGGTCAGATGGGTGGCAGGGCAGGTCTGAAAGGTTTAAAACACCATCAGCACACTGATGACGCCCTCGTCGTGGCACTATCATGAACTGTCTCCTGATCTCCAGACTTGTGGATCCTGCTGCCTGCTCAACATCTCTGAGTCGATGCCTGATGGGAACATCAAACTTCTCATTTCCAAAAACAGGAATATTTTTCAACTCTAATCAGAATTGGCTACATAATCTGTAGGGCCCAGTTCAAAAAGGAGGAAAAATGCCATTAAGATAAAAACATAAAGGCTTTTCCTTTCTTCTACACATTCTCAACTTGTCCTGGGCTCTTCAAATTTGATATTTAATGTTGTGATCCTTCAAACACAGGAAAACAATCATGAGCAAGAGCAGAGAATCAAGGACTAGAGGAGATGCAGCCACAAAACCTATAGGCCGTGCCTGCGCTGGGGACAAGATAGTCAGGCTAGGAATGGACCACTGCTTTTTCCAAGGGTATTGCAACCTCCACGCTGGTCATGCGAGGTACCTGGATGTGAGATGGCCTGGGGAAGCCAGGGGATGGGCTTCAGAGATCAGTGGTTGGGTAGGGAGAGGGAGACTGGGCAGGTTCTGTGGTACCTGCTAAGAAACCATCGTAGGGAAGCCAGCATCAGTGGCAGGTAAAACCATGTGTGAGCTGAGGTTCTAGCATCCCGCCGGACTTCACTTCTAAAACACAAACTCAAAGATACAATTATTAAAAATTTCAGTATGGCCAACACAGAGCATTAGCGCCCAGTGTGGGGCCTGTCTGGGCAGGGAGAGCTGTGCACATAGCCTGGCCTCAGGCCAATGGGGCTGGCCCTGACTCCATCCCAGGCTTCCTTACTTCAATAAATAACACTGTAGCCTTCCAGTCATTCAGTCTTTATACCCAAGAGTCATCCTTAATTCCTTCAAAAACAACCCACATCAATTAGATTAAGGAACTGTATCTAAAATATAAACCCTTTCCAACCACCTCTTGCATTATCACGGTAGCCTCTTACCTGTTTCTCCTGCTCTCTTTCTTGCCCACCTAGAGTCAGCCCTCCACAAAGCAGCCTGGTAATCTTCTAAAACTACAGAGCAACTCACTTCACTTTTCTCAAAATCTTCCAATGACTTCACATCACACTTAAACATAAAATTCTTATCATGGCTTATAAGTTTTGTACTTACAAGATTTGGTCTCGGCCTATCTCTCATCTTATCTCACATTCCTTAAATATTGAGGTATTTTTTTATATTTAATCTTCTATAACCTTAAAATATTCTTCCCAGATTTTTACCCCCCATCAGATGTCACCTCTTTAGAGAAGTGGTCTCTATCCACCTGAGAGGGTGTACTGCACTTCTGACTAACTGGCTATAAATTGAGAGTTCTCATGACCCCTTTTCTCAGATTTGGTAGTTTGCTAAAATAGTTCACAGAACTCGGGAAAACACTTCACTTGTGTTTGCTGGTTTATTAAAAGGATACAAATAAATAACCAGGGCCGGCCAAGTGGCGCGTTGGTTAAGAGCTGGCTTGGGACGCCAGAGGGCCCCGGTTCGGATCCCACATATGAGGGCCAGTGACACTGCTCCACAGCTAAGATGCTGAACAACAGCTCAACCTGGAGCTGAGCTGCTGTGAGTCGCCGGCGACGGCGGAGGCTGCAGCCCCTGTGGCAGTGGGTTGCCATGGGCTACCGTGTGTAGCCAGCCCCCAGCGTGATTGGCCAGCAGCCATCGTGAGCAGCCGTCCAGAAGCCGGCGACTGATCTGCCTCATCTGGGAAGAATGCAATGATGGTGCCAACTTGGGCCAGTGAAGCAACGTCCTCCACAACTAGACTGAAGAACCAAAGGACAGCAACTTGTCTGTTCCCCTTCCCCGATTCCCCAACGCTGTTCCCCTTTCCCTAATTCCCCAATAAAAATCTTTTTAAAAAACCCCAAATAAATAACCAGATGAAGAAGCACACAGGAGGCCCAGAAGAATCTTACGCACAGGAGCTTCTGTCTTGGTGAAGCTGGGGTGTACCCCCTCACATGTGGCTATTTTTGTCAACCTGAATGCTCTCTGAACCTCTTCATTCAAGAATTCCTAGAGACCTCAATCCTGAAGGTTGGTGGGTGGGGCAGAAAGTTCCACCTCTGTAATCACTGGGTCTTTCAGGTGACTAACCCTAGCCTGAGGCTACCTACCTTGGGGCCCCACCCTAGGTTACCTCAGCTGCAGGAACTCAAATGTGACCAAAAGCTGCTCCTGGTGAATAATAAATGAGTTCCTGTTACTCAGAAAATTCCTAGGGTTAAAGAGCTCTGTTCCAGGAACTAGGGACAAAGGCCAAAAACATTTTTTAATTATACTACATCTACCTAAAATAAAATAAAAACTTGCATTATTCTATTTCTGGGCTTTATTTTTCCTCCTTGCATTTAGCACAACTTTCTCATTAACAATTTATTTGTTTGTATATTCATTTTCTGTATCCCAAGAAGAATACCTGCTCTAAGAAGTTAGAAGCTTTGGCTGTCTTATCAACTCTTATCCCCAGTGCATAGAGCAGGAGCGCACAGTAAGCCCTAGGTAAATATTTGTTGAATAAAATAATATATAAATATGACTGTGTATTTAACCTAAATTTATAGAATAAATCAAAATTTAACTGATTATACCCAGAAATGACAAGATTAAATTTCTCATATAAGGTAGAAGCAGGGCTTGTAATTAGAAATTAAATTCAGTTCATGTTATATATTTGTCTACTTGAATCTTCATTATTTAATTTAAAGCCCTATGTCAATATCTCTATAAACTCTATAACTACTGCTTCAGGAACCTTGAATTAAACCATGCTTTACATACATGTGAGATACTGTATTAGTTTTCTTGTGCTGCTGTAACAAATTTAGTGACTTTAAATAATTCGAATTTGTTTTTTTTTACAATCTGAATGAATGTCAGAAATCTGCAATGTGTCTCAGTGGGCTAAAATGAAGGTATTGGCAGGACTGCGTTCATTCTGTAGGTTGGAGAGGTGAATCGGTTTCCTTGTTTTTTTCTCGCTTCTAGAAGCAGCTGATGATCTCCTTTCTCCATATATTCAAAGCCAGCAGTGGCAGGCGGAGTACCATTTCACTGCCCTGGTCTTGTGCTTTCTTTTCCCTCTATTAAAGAGTCCTGGGATTAGATTGCGCCCACCTGAATAGCCAGGATAATCTCCCCATCTCCAGGTCCTTAATTTTAACACATCTGCAAATTCCCTTTTACCTTATAATGTAACATTTATATGCTCCGGAGATTAAGACTTGGACATTTTGTGGCCCAATATTCCGCCTACCACAGCTAGTAATCAGTGTTAGTGCCTGATGAATCATTTTTATAGACTAATTTTTAAAAGCCTTAGTAAAGGTGTTGCTAAGTCAAATGACTACAGCAGTCAGGCAGCTAAATGAAACCCACCAGGTGTGGATCTTGGTACATGGAGCTAAGGGTCTTAGTTCTGACCAGATTGATGCCATTCAGAGATGTAAGCCCAGATGGTTGGGTCTTTCACTTTTTCAAGACAACTTGGAAATGCAAATTTATATGTAGAACCCCCTGATTTTTGAAGTGTGGCCAGTGAATTGCATGATGTTTTTAGGCTGGCTAAACCAAAACATGTTTGTGAGCTGATTGACCCCTGAGCTAGCATGCTGCCTCACTACGTGCGGCTAAGAGGAGCCCTCCTTGGTTAACCCCTCCGACAAACTCTTTACAGACCCTTATTTATGCCTGCCTAGTGGGTTAGGTTCCAGGTATTAGGAGCTCATGTATAACATTTTAATTCGTCAAACAACATCTTTTGTGGAATGATATTGCTTGGAGTTAAGTCATAGAGTGTTCCATGGAATGACTATGTATTGCTAAATAAATATTTTATTAAAACAATTTTTTCTTTATTTACTCACTAAAGAATATTTCATAATACCTATGTATTGAGCAAGTCCTCTGTGGGGTGCTAGGGGAATGTGAGGGTCAATCAGACAGAGTCCCTTACTTGAAGGAACCATTAAGGGCAACTCATTCAAATTCTGACAAAGGCTATTGAACTTCAGTAAAAAAACAAAAACAAAAAAAGTCACTTTTTTTGAGGAGAAACAGGCTTTACTTGAAGACTTGAAATAAAGCATATTTAAGTTGTGTCTTAAAGGATGGATAGGAAATACTTCGTTCCTTTTATACGTTTTTTTCCTGTGTATAACTTGACAGTTGTCTCCAGGCTCCAGGTTTATATGGATCTGGCTACATAAGTACATAGCTTATTAATAAGGGCAGTTTTTAAAAGATGTACTTACTGAGAAATAAATCACTGATTAAAGAAATTAATCCAGTTTTCCTTGGATTTCCTTTCCTTTTCTTTCCTTGTCTTTCCTTTCCTTTCTTTTCCTTTCATTTCTTTAATGCAGCTTTAGGAATGCCTAGAGAGATGGAAAATGTAGTGTATTGTCTTAGTATTTGAACTAAAAGTAAAAGTTAAAATAAGTGCTAGTGCAGTGAGAAATGGCAAATGTGATGGGCAAACCAGCTGAACAAACAGGCTGGAAATTTGTTTTATGAAACTCACCTTACAGAATTTCACCCAATAAAACACATGGGCATGCAGTATTAATTTTTTCTGTGTCTATGTATCATCACAAAAGGCCCTTTTTAATCATATTCTGGGTGCACATTTGGTCCCATTTGAACACAATTTATGAACACTAACTTTCTTATTTGAATTCCACCTTTTGACAAAATGGGCAAGAATCCAAGCACTGCAGCATGGTTAACTGTGAGTCTCATACCCAGAGACCTGAATCTTAATGCAAAACAACTCAAATTCACCAGAACACAACTTACCATGAAATTGTATCCTTTTATTGATTTGATTGTCCTCAGTATAATTCCATACCTTTTTCAAACTTACCTAACAAATAAATACTTTGAGCACAACTCAAAGGAAAGAGAAGTTATCTAACAGCAACAATAACACAAATCTCAGACTTCATCTTACCCATAAAAAATTAATAAAGCAGGAGTCAGAAAAACGATGTTTTAACCTGTGGATTCCTCATTGTATAAGATTATCTCCAGGAGCCTGCACTCTACCATTTTCCCAGCTCAGATATAGATGTGGTCAGAAATGAAGAAATACAAGACAGCATGAATTAACCCATTGCAGCTTTGTCAAACAGACATTTAATTTTTTTCTCTTTTATTCTTTCCTATAACTTCCAAGACATTTGTGAATGGAAATAGACAAAAATCCTTTGTTTCATACTCTGCGAATTTTGCCTATTGAGGCAGTAATCGAGAACACTGTTATAATGCTACTTGAACAATTTAGTGTGTATAACTACTGTTTTCAATACCATGACAGTTTTCTTCTGAAAGATTTTTGGATGTCCAG
>NW_017731580.1:722998-725498 GCF_001890085.2 Hipposideros armiger | reverse complement strand
TCCCTGAACACCATCTCTAGTGCTGTAATGTTAATTATTAACTATCCTGTACCTACCAATGTAAAAGAAGTATGTTCTCTCTGTTTTATTTTTTATGCAATCCCAGAGATTTCCCTGCTTTGCTTTCTCCCACCCCCTTAATCTACCACCAGTGGACTTCATATACCCTCATGTCTCCCCTTTTGATTCTAATGTATAAAATAAGCTGTGAAACTGCCCTTCTTCAGAGCGTTTTCTCAGTGCATTGAGGTTTCGCTTCCCAGCAATTGACATCAGTTTGGCTCAAATAAACTCATAAAAACTCTCTACATGTTGGGATGTTTCTTACATTGACAAGTGCATACCATGTACTAGGCAGTGTCCTCAGCACATTACATATCATAAAACAAAACGAAGACCTCCACCCTCATGCAGCTAACATTCCAGTGAGTGGAGACAAACAGTACATAGCAAACATATGTGTAGATTATATCATATTTTAGAAAGTGCGTTGCTAAGGTAAAGGACAAGTAGAGTAAGGAAAAGGCAATTGGGAATGTTAAGAGCATGGGATGGGAGTCGGGGAGGGGATAATTTTTGTATTAAAATATGAAAGTAAACAATAAGGAAGTCAGCCAAAGGGAAACCTGGAGGAAAAGCTTTTCAGGCTAAGGAATACCATGGGAGGGTTTGAACAGAGGAGTGACACGATCTAAGCTTTGCTGTTTAGTCGGGCTGCTGCATTGAGAAGAGATTGCCGGTACAAGAGTAGTGACTAAGGGAACTAGCTTGACTAAACTTGAGACAGTTTTCTACCTGACTGTAGGTAGACTATGCTTTCCTAGAGCATTTACTTTAGAAAACTTGCAATTGCAAATTCTTTCTCTGCCCCTTTGAGATGTAAATCTTTTTCCAGCCTCTTGCCAGTTTTATAACCCGGGAATGTCTCTCTCAAGGACCTGAGAGCCAGCTCTTTGAAATGTAATCATCAAGAAAGATTGTGTCCCCACCTCCCAGTCTCTGTGGGAGAGTGGGAGCTGAACTTCGATGAGCACCAGTCAGCAAACACAGAGGGCCTAATCAGGCTGACAGCCTCCCCGCCCCACCCCCACCCCCACTGTTTTTCCACCAGCCCACTCCAGCGGTTCAAAATTCCCCCACCTTTTGTTTTAACTGAGTCAGAGTTGTGCTCAACCTCTGCTCCCCATTTCAATATCTTAAATAAAGTCTTATTTGTCATTTGAAATAATTTTTGAAACCAAGTTTTCTTTCACCGTTCCAGCAGGACGCTCTCAGCTAGCCTTTACTCCTAGGACTTGCCCACAGAAGGAGCGGGGCTGTGAGAGAGAGAAGCGCATCTTGAAGGCGTTGGAAGGAACGAGTTCCCAGCAGCTGTGATGAGGAAGGCCATGGGCAAAGCGTGTCAGAGTGTTGGTCTGAGTAGTCCATTTCCATATTCACCATGAGTCCTTGTACAACCAAAGAAAACCATTTAATTTTTCGTATCTTCTGAAACAGCAATTTCTCTTTACCTTCACATATTCATGCAAACCATTCTTACTGTTTCTTTTCTAAAGTAAGAAATGCAGTACTTTGAGTGACAGAAAATGGTTATTTTTATTAGATTTAGTGCCAGGAATAATTTTATTTAATTAAAAATGTACCAAATGTATTCCTCCAGTTTAAAGTATAATAAAATAAACAACGGTTCTCTCCTCATGTAGGTTGAAAAATGAAACCTTAGCTGTAACTTTGGGGATCCCACCACACCTTTCCCAATCATATTTCCCTCCTTCCCCACAGAGGAAAGCAACAGCCAGAATTCTGTGTTGATTCTTTCTTTCTTTATTTTCTAAGTCGTTTTGGCAATGTAGTGTGATGCTGTGTGGTGCCACTCAAATCAGACTTTTAGGACAAAGGGATTCATTCTGCTTGCTGCCGAGAGTGTCAGCCAATTACAGGTCATATCTGTGTCCCTTTCCAGGAAGTACTGGACTTGCTGGGGGCAGGGTAGGGGGTGGAACAACTCTAAGTCACAAGACAGCATGCATAGGAAGGGTATTTATGGGACCAGATCTTAAGGATACTGACTAATGAGAGGTAGAGCATGAAGTTGAATAAGGAAGTTTCTCACTATAGGAGACTTGTTTGTGGTAAAGGAAATAACAGCCTGGCTAGGAGAATGTGGGACTCTTAGAAGGTTGGAACAAGTGATGACCTACTATGTGCACTGGAAGTGCCAGAGTGCTGTGGCAGGTGGTGGAGAAAGGGATCCAAGACTTAAGGAAAACTGCATGCCAGAAGGACTAGATTTGTGTAAGGCTTGAAAACCCACCAGCCAACTATGTTCCAGAGAAGAGATTAAAGAACAACCTATTTGCCAAATCAAAAAAATATGTGCTTGTGGGCCGGCCAAGATGCACGTTCGGCCAAGTGGCAGCAGAGCCCCGGTTCAGATCTCACATGTGGGCTAGTGACAGTGTGCCTTCTGTAGCTAAGACAGTGAACAACAGCTCGACCT
>NW_017731580.1:709953-722658 GCF_001890085.2 Hipposideros armiger | reverse complement strand
TATGTGCTTGTGACAAGGGTCAAAGAATTATTAAAAGTTTTGGTGTGTGATATCTAGAGGCCAGAGCTGATGGTGGAGATGTTGTTGCTGAACCTGACGTCCTTCAGCAGTGATGATGGTAGGTCAATAACCCCCAGAATGACGCTGGAGGCAATCAGTGTAATGTGCAGCAAGGTTGGAGTAGTAACCAAAGCAGTATGACCTACAGAACAGTGTTCCTGGAACAAGGCTGATGAACAGACAACAAAAGTGATGCTCAATTTATGTAACCAAGAGAAATCAAGGATAGGGGATCAGGAGGCTGTAAGCCTGCCTTAATAAAAAGGCACAATTTCGTGCCAGTTTCCAGACTTGAGCCATACCTCTGGTCTGGAGTTCACTGAAGGAAGAAGCGAAGTCCTGTGAGAAAGGAATCTGCCACTCTGTGACAAATGTGTATGGAAATAGTTTCTCCCACTTCTTCCACAAGGGACCCATCACCATTTACTCAGGTCATTGCACACTGAGGGAATGAGAAAACACCATATTTTGAGAACTGTTGGATCTAGGGTCTGAAGAGACATTGATTTCTAAGGATCTGGAACATTATAATGGATCCCTTGTTGGAGTTGGGAAATATGTAGGTCAGATAATAAATAAAGCACTGGCATATGTCTGACTCCCAGCGATCTACTTGATGAGATGTGTGAACCCACCCTTGATTCTCCAACTGTAGAACTTGGTAGTTGTCAGGACCCACACATTGGGTCCTTGGCTTATCTGTGGGATTAGAGCTATCATAACAGAAAAGGCCAACTGGAAGCCTCTATATTCCACCCCCACCCCCCCAAATCCACCCCCTCTGCCAAAATAGTAAATCAAAAACATGTTGCATTCTTGGGAAACTGGCAAAGGTTTGCACCACTTCTTAAGACCTAGAAGGTATGAATCACTCCATTCATCACTCTGACTCTTACAATAACCAGCTGCATCATGGCAGACAATGAAAGTTCCTGTAAACTCAAATACAGCTGCTGGGCTGTACATGGCATTTTGTAGCCCCAACCGCAGCTGGTGCTATTTTCACTGGAGTAACTGAACACAGCCTCAGGTACACTGCATACAGTCATTAATTCGGTAAGTGTGTTCTTTTCCATCCCAGGAAGGAGAACCAGAGGAAGTCTGAATTTATGTGAGGTGGACAACAGCGTCTGTGTCGGTCTTCTCAGGCTGCCATAACAAAATACCACAGTCCTGGTGGCTTAAACAACAGAAATGTATTTTCTCACAGTTTTAGAGGCTGAAAGTCTAAGATCAAGGTGCCAGCAGGGTTGGTTTCTGGTGAGGCCTTCTTCCCGGCTGGTAGAGGGCTGCCTCTTTAGTCGTCTCACAGGGCCAGTCTTACGTGTGTGCACACTCTTGGCATCCCTTTCTCTTCTTACATGGACACCAGTCCTGCTGGGTTAGGGCTTTGCCCTTATGACTTCTTTTAACCTTAATTACCTCCTTAAAAGCCCTATCTCCGAACACAGTCACACTGGGGTTAGGGCTTCCTATGGATTTTGAGGGGACACAATTTAGTCCATAATAGTATCCATTTATAGTCTTTGCCCAAGGCTACGTTAACACTTTCATCAACGAGATCTTTATGAATCCAAGGCATAGGCTATGCAGGACACCCTCTATAATAAAGGATGAATTATTGCATTTTGCAATTTTCATTGCTAAGAAGAAGCATAATGATTGATAGGCTCCTTAGCGTTCTGAAGGCATATGTTTGCACTCTTGGGTGGATTGTTCCAACCCATGCACTGAATGAAACAGAAGGGTGGCACATCAGACATTGTGTACAAGCAGGGCCAGAGCACACAAGGATGATAAATGAGCATTTGGCCCAGATTCCCATACCTCCATCACCTCTGCACTAGTGCTTCTTTCTCAGTTCACACCTACGACAGCATGAGGGAAGATGATTCCTTATTACCAGCTGATGGAGCTAGAAAATAGCCAAGTGTGGTTCAAAAATGTGTGCAAAATGAGAATGGATTGCTGCTCAACTTCAGCCCCACTCATAGGTGGACTGGAAGTGCTGAAGAGAAATCACCACTGAGCAGAGCTTGGGTTAAAGAATGGGTAATTCAATTTCTGTAGAAAGAGAAGTGACCTGAAATAAGAATATTCATGAACTTATGCACAGAGGCAAATGACTTGGCTGTTTGGTTAATAATAGTTAAGAAGGTGAAATAAATGAAAAATTTGGGACATGGTAGACTAAGAAAGAAGCCTGTAGATGGATCTATGGGAACGTGTACAAAGTTTAAAGATTTTGGTATCATATTTTAGTGCCCACTAGAGAGTATCCATTCATAAGAGGACTAAACAACCAAGGAGACAAAGCTACTTGCCAGTTGAGATTAGCCAGCTCCTTTCATCTTCAGTGTTCCTCAATGCTGGCACATGAGCTCAAGGATATACTAGCCATAGAGGTAGGTATGGATGGATAAGCTTGAGATAACAGTATGGGATCACACCGAGGCTGATCTAGTTTCTTGTGCTTCTAAATGTCTAACCTATTAACAGGGACACATTTCAATATTAAGACCTTGATATGGCTCCTTCCCTCAAGGAAATCAACTAGCCATTTTGTGGCAAATGATTACAATAGAACGTTTCCACCCTAGAAGGAACACAGTCTCTTTCCTATAATGCCAACTCCTGTTACATAAATCCTCACAGGGTGTTTGATCTACTGACATTGGGATTCCACATAATATCTCCTTGGACTAAGGGATCTATCTACTTAACACCAAAGAATGTGTAAGAGTAAATAGGAAACCACATGATTCAAGAAAAATATTTTTAATTAAACTAATTAACATTTTTAAAAGAAACTAGACAAAGAATAATAATTTATCCATGAATCACTGATAAGTTTATGTAAATTTTAGCCTAATACTGTTTTTCAGTACATAGCATACACTATCAACCTTGGAACATAAGAGTTTCAAATTAAAATTAAAAACTTTACAGAGCAGTGTTGCCAAATGCCAACTGATCTCCACTGCCGGAAAAAAAGAGGATGCTTTTCTCAAACTCCAGTGATTTTTTTTTTTTTAGCTGAGCCATCCTGCCACCTGTTGGCAGCTCAGCGGCTGCTCAGCTCGGGCCGGGACTCGAACCGCTGTTGCTCAGAGCTCAAACTCTTGAGCGAGCTCTTAACCAACTGAGCCACTTGGCCGTCCCTCCAGTGACTTTTATAATAAATATGTTTAATAGGTACACAAATACAAGCAAATGTGTGGAAGAAGTTGCATGTCTGTCACAATTCTATAAAGGTCTGTTGATATCTCTTTTCATACTAGCCACAGGCAAATGTCTCTGAGCCAAACCCAAACATTTACCATTCTATTGGCATCCCAGAAGAAATCCATTCTGAGATATAAATCAGATCTTAGAAAATTCCTCCTGATTTATTCTTCAAATGCCAAATACTTGTAGTAAACTAATTGTATTTCAATCCTCAGTGGAATAGAAGCAAACGGAACACTTTATATTTAACCAAAGAAATGTTAGTACATGTATTTCTAACAACAGAGGGAATATTGAATGGATACCGTACTTACAGACTGCGTGCCCCTGCTTTCCTCCATGCCCTTTAGAGGCAGTTGATATATCAGTTAACAAAATATAATACACTAAAACTGATGTTTTAAAAATATTTTAAAAAGAGAAACAATGAAGTTTTTGCATTAATGAGAATCCAATGTTTTGTGAAAAAAATTGTGTTAGTAGCTTACAGATAATCATTCTTAACTATGCATGTATTGGTTCACTTGCCTTTCCCACACTATTTATATATAAGAATAATATATAATATAGTTCTAAATAAGACTAGATAGATTATACAGCATAATTCTTAGATTTCTAGCAGAAGGCAAAGCCAATGCATGTTGAGACAGTTTCCTATCTTTTAAATATATCTTCTAGAAAAAAATCATTTTGAAAAATCTTAATTGTACAGATTAGTGATTAATTTAGTGCTTATGCCTATTAAATTTGTAATGTCAAGGGACTGACAAAATCTATCTACACATACACAAGAGAGGTTAATCTTTCATAGGTTTCCATTAAAGTGTTTTGCAATGGCTATGTGACAACTGGGTCCATTTTTTTGGGCAACTTTCCATGTTTATTTAAAACTTTTCATTTTGTACATTAATTTTGAAATGAAAATGTCTAGTTTCCCGATTTTCTTCTGATAGTATATCAAAATTCAATTCTGTATTTATTATTAGCATTCACCATGTTTAATAAGGATATATTATGGAGGAGTGATTAGAGTATGGACAGTGGAAATCTGGGTGAGGACGGAGACCATGTATAATGAATTAACAGTGAAAAGCCTCATGCATAGAAAAGAATCATTGATAAGACCCTGTTCACTCACTTAACTTACGAGGTGGGAATATTAAGTTTGGGAACTTTCCCCCATTCACTTATTCCACACCTGCTAGAAGGCAGGTATTGTGCTAGGTCTGGGGTTATAGTGATAAGCTAAAGCTGAAATGTGGCTCACAGGCTGATGGAGGGTAATTATTTGAATGATCAGAGACACAAATGCAAAATTACAAATATAAGAGCTCTGAAGGGCAGGGGCAGGATACTATTAAAGGGTATAGTAAAGGAATCTAACCTAAACTGTGGGGTCAGGGAACTTTTCCATGAGGAGTTTAAGCTTTAGCTAAGATATGAATGCTAAGTAGGAATCCACAAGGGGAAATTTATTAGGTGGAAGAGGGGACATTCCAAAAAGGGGAAAAAAACACATGAAAAGATATCGTGATGCTCAGGACACTAATGGAAGGCATTGAAAGTGTGGCATAGGTGGGCAACGGGAGACTGTCTCAAGGTAAGGCTGGAGAGATGGCAGGAACCACACCACACAGCAGGGACCACACTTGTGGACCGCATGTCGGATCTGGTCTTTATCTTAAGGCCCGTGAAGATTTTGACTGCATCTTCCTGTGAGAATTTAGTGTATAAGCCATGTTACCATAGCAACAACAAGACCCTAATATGCTGGTTCAAATAAGCCTGAAGTTTTTCCTCTCTCATTTTCAATAGTCCAGAGAGCCATCCATTACCCACACTGGGGAGCCACTCTGTCATCCTCACCATATTGCTTCCTTGGATCCTCAGATTCCTACTTCCAGTGAGTAGGAAGCAAGAAGGTCAAGTTGAGGGCCTTTGTCTAATGAGATGCACTCAGTGCTTCCATCCTATGCTATTGGCCTGAACTAAGTCACATAGGTATAATGTTAATTTTTCTTTCAAACTTTTTAATGGCTATTTTATAGGCATTTACCTAAATACGACTAGGAGCAGGGAGGCTATAATAAGAATTTTTAAAATGTTCTGAAACACAGCTTTAAAATGAGTAACATAAACATGAGTTAATCAGAAAATGTAGCAACAGTCAGGTGTTGACAAGCCCCAATAATTTACAGTACCTTTTCTGAAGAAAATCTTTGCTGTCAAGTGTGATTTGACTAAAGTTCAAGTATCATCTTTTACATACAACTTAGAAAAAGTGTGGCTCTAAAACTGACATATTGATGAAGCCTTGACATAGAGATAGTTATCAACAAGACAGCTTCCAAACAGGATTTGGGATGGAACCAGAGGAAAGAGTTCACGTTTATTAGTTTAACTGAAAAATATCTTGGTTCCAGTGAAAGCAGATTTGGGAGAAAAGATAATGAGTTATATTCACTCACTAAATTTAACAAAAAATTCTTAAGTCCCAGGGACGAATTACTGGAAATGAAAAAGTGAGAAAGACACAATCTCTTGAAAGATAGAAATGCAAATTACTGTGGTGATGGGTAGTGATAATAAACTATATTAATGATTTGGTGACTATACAAAATAAAGAATAGTAAACTGTAGTAAAGAGGGCAATTTATATTGCAAGGAAGACAATATGGTTAACAAAATATGAATTCCAACTTCTCCAATAGACAAAGAGAAAGCATGTCATCTAGAAGGAGTTTCACGTGTTAAGTTGGAAATATTAGAGGTATGAAATATCATTCGTTCATTTGGTAAATATTTATTGCATGTCTACTATGGACTAGAAACTCTTAGTTCTCTGGAGTTATAATATGAGTAATATGGTAAATCTATCTTCATAGAGCTAATTATATAGTGGGGGAAACAGAATAAGCAAATACTCTAATAAAATGGTATGTCAGGTGGGGGCAGTGCCATGGAGCAAAAGAAAACACAAAGGGCAGACAGTGCTGCATGGTACAGTAAGAGGAGCAAATTGTAGGATTTTTAAGTAAGGCATTAGGATGGAGCAAGTACAAGTGATAAGGTAAAACTTGACTAGATACCTGGAGGAAGGGAGAAAACCATACCAGAAGTTATGGGGTGTACATGCTGTGTGTGTGTGTGTGTGTGTGTGTGTGTGTGTTGGTGGGGTTCCTAGGAAGAGATAAGAGAAAGTGCAGTCTCTGAGGCAGGAATTGTTTCTGTTACATTTAAGGAATGACAGTGTACCTGAAGTGGAATTAACAAGGATGAAAATGGAAATACTGAGTAAAGATGTCCAGCAAGAGTCATATCATGTAAGGCCTTATCAGTTGTTGTGCAGATGTTTTCATCTACTCTGAGTGAAATGGGAAGCTATTGTGCTATAGGAGTGACACAGATTAGTTTAGGATTGAAGAGGATCCTCCTGGTTTCTATGAGGAGACTAAATGGCAGAAAGACAAAGGTGGAAGCAAAGAATCCAGTTAGGAGGTTCTAGGACAATACAATATGGACTGTTTGATAAACCACAATGGAATGCATAAAAAGAAGTGGTAGAAGAGAAGCTTAGGAAGTTAGGTCCAGGCCAAATAACAACAGCTCTTGCAGGCCATGCCAAATATTCAGATTTGATCTTGTACTATTCATGGATTTTAAAAAAAGAAAATATTTTGATCAGCTGGCACCAGATGCAAATTTAAGTTCTGGACTATCACCCATGCTCTCAGTATCTCTGTTTCCCTCTTTGTGGGAACCTCATTTTCACATATCTACTTTCTTCATTCACCAAGAAACAACTTATCATAGAAACTGGCCTTATGTCTCACACTTTTAAAATTAGAGTAACTGATCTCCAGTCTTCCAAATTCAAAGACGCCATGTGTTATGAATCTTGGTCTTCCACCCAGGGGCAGGGTCTTCTAATGGCTTCTCTACTAAAAGCGCATGTTAGAGTTCTTCTTCTTCCTAGGTGTAGTAGGCTAGAAGGAATGTCCCATCTATCCCCAACAATGAGAAAAAGATAGATAAACTACAGAGTATAACTTATTTTAACCCATTGGAGATCTAAATGACAGGGAAACTGCATAGCTTGTAATCCAAGGCGGAATATACTCTTTTAAGAGAGGGTCTCACTTTTATCAGAATACTGGAAGAACTACACTAGTTGCCTTTGAGTGGTTAAGGAGAAATCAGCTAGACTGCTAACAAATTTCTAGAGGCTGAGTGTAGGTTATTAATGACAACATAGAACCCCGGGAGCATCAGGCACAAGGGCATTTTGCATACACACTAACAGGCTTTCTTCCATGACCTCCACTAAGTGTTCATGGGAAAGACTGTGAGAGGGCGGGAGACCAGAGGAAGTCTCTCAGTACTGCAGCCAATGGGAAAGGACCATCTGCTGCTGATGGAAAGGAACAAAAACCCACTCCTCACCCAGAAACTTCTCTTAAACAGAGTAAGAGAGTTAAGCCAGAGAGAAGGGGGTGGGGTGGAGGGGGGGGAGGAGTGGGAGAAAAAGGAGGAAGAGAAGGAGAAAGGGAAAGAGAGAAGAGAAAGGTCGTAGTAGAAAATCCTTGAAAAGACAATGGCTAGGAATTTTCCCCGAATAATGAAAGACATCAAGCCACATACCTGAAAAACTTGAGCACCACTAGTAGTATCAATATGGACACACACACACACACACACACACACACACACACACACACACACCTACTTAAGCACATCGTATTTAAACTGCTAAAAACAAGAGAAAGAAAGAAAATTATGCAGGCTGACAGTAAAAATGACATAACATATAGAGAAAAAGAATAATTACATCAGACTTCTTGTTAAAAAATAGCAAGCTGAAAGAACTATAGAGTGATAGTTTTTAAAGTACTGAAAGAGTAAAAAGGTCAACCTAGGAACCAATATTTAGTGAAAATCTCTTTCAAAATAAAAGTAAATAAAAAATCAAATGTCAGAGATTGTCATATTGTATTAAAAAGCAAGATCTAGCTATTTGCTGTCTACAAAATAGCGTTTAGCTTCAAAGACTATTTGTTGACCTCTTTGGGAAAGTAGGATGGAAAAATATATACTATGCAAACAATAACTGTAAGAGAGCTGGCATGGCCATAGTAATATCAGATGTAACAGACTTTAATGCAAAGAATATTTCTAGAGATTAAAAAATGAGTGTTTCTTATGATAAAAAGGTAATTACATCAAGAAGATATAACAATCATAAATGTGTATACACCTTATAAAAGTGATGAAATGCATGAAACAAAAACATGTAATTTGAAGGACAAATAAATAATTCAATGATTATAGTTGGTGATTTTAATATCCACTTCTCTGGACTTGGTAGTATGATTAAATAGAAAATTAATAAGAATATAGAAGGATTAGACAACATTATCAACAACTTCATAGTACAAATACTTCATGTCACGGTCCATAAAATTTAAAAAAAATATATATATATATATATATATATATTTATATACACTTTGGATTTCATCAAAATTTAGAATCTTTGCCTTCAAACACAGTCACTAATAAAACAAAAAGACAGCCACAGATTGGGAGAAAACATTTGCAAATCATATATATCTGATAAGTTCTTGTATCCAAGATGTAGGAAGAATTTTGTGACTTAATAATAAAAGACAAACAACTCAATAAAAAATGACAAAAGATATAAATAGACACCAAAGACGATATATAAATGGGGAACATGTAAATGAAAAGAAGTTCAATGTCATTATTCAATAGGCAAATGCAAATTAAACCACGATAACGCTGCATGCCCACTAACTTGGCTGTCATCAAAAAGACAGACAATATTAAGTGTCATTGAAGATACAGAGAACCTGGAAACCTCATACTTTGTTGGTGAAAAAGTAAAATGTTACACAACCTTGGAAATCATTTCACAATTTCTTACAAAGTTAAACATGCACTTACAATTCTGCTCCTAGGTACTTACCACAAAGAACTAAAAACATGTCCACACAAAGGCTTGTATGTACAATGTTCATAGTAGCTTTATTCTTATAAACTGGAAACAATCAAAATGAACATCAACTGATGACTGGCTAAACAAATTGTGATATATTTGTATGATTACATTTATACAAAGTTTTTTTAGAAAAGGCAGTTATAGATGCAGAATGCAGGTTATTTTATTGTGTTTACTGGGAATAAGGGTGTGGGAGGGGGACGCACTGCAGTTGGTCACGTGAGGGAATGTTTTGGACAATGGGTAGTATTCTAAAACTAAGTTGTGGTTATGGCTGATGACTGTACACTTATTAACATTTATTGAACTGTACACTTAAGATGAATTTTATAGTATATTAATTATATCTCAAGAGTATTAAAGAAACAGAAAGAAAGAAAAGCCTTTCAGTGAAGAATCATCTAATTCTACCTAATGTCATTTTCTTGTCTTTTCTCTTAGAGGCATTTCTGTATTGGAGAGTGACATGAAAGGGACAACCATCTCTCTTTCTCTCTACATCTCTCCTTTTTCTTTTGTTTTTTAAAGCAAAAGGGCAGATCACAATAAAATAAGCTTCAAATGTGGACTGATCCAAGTATTAAAGTGGGAAAGTGCAGTGATTAGTATATATTCAGCCACCTTTCTACAGCATCTATATCCATATTTCTTAATACTAAACAAGTAATGGTGATCTTGAGAAGATGAACTATTGTCAGCCATCAATGAGAAAGTCATATGAAGTTAAAAGTAGTTGCTCTTAACCAAAACAAGAAAACATACTCATGTTTTTCAAACATATATGCCCACATATACCTATAACGTGAGTAGAAATCAAATAGGTTTATGAGTACAAGTCACAGTTAGTAACAAATTCAATTAATGCTGTTCTTATGGCTATTTGTCCAGGTATTTAAGACTTAACAGTATATGTATTCAGAATGATTCTAAGACTGGCTAAAATTTTATCCTGTAAAAAAAGTTTCTATCGTGTGCTTATTGTATTTACTTTGATACAAGTGACAGTTAGCACCCATGTGAAAATATGAGATGAAATTGATAATTAAAACATAACTCAGTTAGGCTAGAGAGCAGGTTTACGTAGGAGAATAACAATAGAGTAGCCTATAAAAGTTTTGGAGCCAAGTCAAAGAAAGCTTTGCATTCTGTGGTTTTATGTGCGAAGTGTAGCGTATTTTTAATATGGGATTTATGAAATGAAAGCAGTATTTTATGATAAATAGTGTTGTTGTACAAGAGTACTGAAGTGGGTGGAAAATGGAAGGATGAAGCATTAGGATATTATTTTTATTACAATAAACCAGGCTGGAGTAGTAAATAGGAAAGTGGCATTGGTGATGAAAAACAGCATTAAACACAATTATTAGTTTTTGTGAATTTTCTTATGTTCCAGGCATTGTGTTAAAGATTTATATTCATTATTCTCTTTTATCTTCTTAGAAGTCCCATTAGAGAAATAAAAAGCCTAGGACACTCAGTGTGTCGATTTGGAATCTTTGGCTTAGATGAGTGAAAATTTTCTCGTAGTTCTTTAGTTGGAAAATGAAAGAATAAAGGAACAAACTGAAGCCTTTTTTCCTAATCCACAGAACAAGAACAAGAATTAATTATGCATGTTGGACTGTGAAAACCCACTTTAGAGATTCTAGTAGGGATTGTTCATTGTCTCTAGAGTTTAGGTTGCTAACTAGGGAATCAGGAGCAGTCCCTTGGGCACCTCAGTAGCAGGGTAAGAACTCTGAGGTGCCCTTTGACCATTGTAAACACTGACGTCACTGTTGTTTGGCAGGAGTGTAGCGTGCAGTCAAGGTGACTGTGAAACCTGTCTCATATGAATTGTATATTTCCAATTATTTTTGTATATAGTGCACAAAATTATACAAAAATGAATCAAGTACCTAGAAATGATTTTCTAACATGGAGGCATGGATCAGGTTTCAGTTTTCATCACATCATAATAAAGGTTTTAATTACTGAGGATATTATGTTGAGATGAACCTTGCAAACAGGACTGAGATCCCAAAGCACTGAACCATTCAGTTTCCTTTCAGCCAAGTTAGAATCTTGAGCCGGCATTAGAAAAGCTGTAAACCTTGATGATATTTAAAATTTGTCAATCCTTGGCATAGCATTAGTTGAAACAAAGCAAACCAATGATAATTCTTCATCAAGAATTATCTGAAATATTAAATATTAAAATGTTCTTTTACAATTAAACTAATGGGAAGGCCTATGTGATAAAAAGAATACTTTATAAATTAAAATTACACCAATACATTTTACTTCTTAAAAGTGATTATTCTATCAATAATAAGTCTGTGGTGTTTAAGGCCTTACTGATTAATTCTCAGTTTCATGGATTTAGAGGCATGTAGAAAATGTACATCCCAGGGACTCATCAATCAGCTTAGTCACATGATCAGGAGACTCTCATTTAATTAATAATCCCTCTCCATATTCATATAGCATTTTATAAATCTGATATCTTTAAATTTGGTAGACATGCTTTATCTGCAACAACAACAACAACAAAATCAGAATCAAGAATGAGATTTAATGTGTAATGCTTTAATATAGGAGACCAAAGACGCCCGCCACATTTTTTTCAGCAAAAGGGAAATGTGATTACCAAGCTTAAGTGTGCTGTATATTAAATGAAAATTCTGATCATAAAGAAAGGTACTATCTACTCAAAAGTATAATTTCTGTACTTTGAAAATCATCTCAGCAAGAATTATCTTCCCCTATCAAATTGCAGCACTTGTCAAAATCAACTGTAAAGCATCTCAAGTGCTCTTCTGAATCAATAAAACAGATGTATAGCGATGCGCAGTTGCCAGGAGAAGGAAATAACAGTGAACCAGATGCCCATCAGAGCCCTTAATCTCTTGAACCCACACTTAACACAGTAGACAAGGCAGGTCTTTGGGATGCTACTCATAAAGGGGAAATACAAGGCTGATTCTTAATAATATGTAAAAATATGTAAAAATTATTTTCTTTCTCCTTTGCTGCTAGACTTTTATTCTTTCTTTATATTCCTAAATAGACCATAGACATGTAGCATGGTATTTTTAATTTGATCTACTGGTAATTATGAGAAATTTTGTTATGATGAATTTGAGAAATTAGAGGGGAAGCCTGTAGAAGACAAAAAACGATGTAATTTTTTATCACAGGAAAATTTTTGCTTTAATCAAATTATTTTCCTACCTTACCAATCAGCATCTCTTTGTTTTAACTTAACTGTAGATTGTAGCACATAAGGACCAGAAACTCTGGAGTTAGACCCATGAGGCTTCAATCTCAGCCCTGTTTCCTTTTTTTTTTTAATTAAAGTTTATTGGGGTGACAATGGTTAGTAAAATTACATAGATTTAAAGTGTACAATTCTGTAA
>NW_017731580.1:675245-708458 GCF_001890085.2 Hipposideros armiger | reverse complement strand
GTTTTTAAAAAATCTGTCACTCAGAAGTGAAGCAGCAAACACAAGACATCACCTGAGGAACCACATCTGTAGCTATTACATAGGACTTCCTTCTCTTTGCATTACACAATCCTAATCAATATTTAAGATCCAAATACATATTTATGTTTTTGTAATTTCTTTCTCAACTCCCATGGACAGGTCTATTTGTTCCCTCTATAGTGTTTTCAGAGTGCTTCGTGATGGTTCTACTATATCATTTAAATTGCATTGTAATTTATCACATCTCTTGCTTTGTAAGATGATTAGCATCTCCTGAAAAACAACTATTATTACTAATGTTTAGCATAGGGCGTGGTACACACTATGCACTCAATAAATATATACTGTATAAATAAATGAGTATGTTTCCTGGTTGTCTTACTGTCCCCACTATGGAGTATCTCTAATAAACTATGTTATGAACTGAATGTTGTGTCCCCCCAAAATTCATACATTGAAGTCCAAACTCTAATTGTGGTTGTATTTGGAGTAAGGAAGTAATCAAGGTTAAATTAGGATGGGGTCCTGATCTAATAGGATTAGTGTCCTCATGAAAAGAGACACCAGAGCACACTCGTGCTCTCTCCCTTCCTCTCTCTCACTCCCTGCCTCCCTGAAGGCACAAGCATATAGAAAGGGTCATGTGACCATATAGCGAGAAGGTGGCCATCTGCAACCCAGAGGGAGGTGTCTCACCAGACACCAGTCCTTGATCTTAGACTTCTAGTCTCCAGACCATGAGAAAAGAAATTTCTGGATTTTAAGCAATCCAGTCTATAGTATTTTGTTATGGCAGCCTAAGCAGATTAATACAAACTACTACATGTAACCTTGTTTACTTTTATAGTAATTAGTCTTCTCTTTGATAAACATCTAGAAACTGCCTCCTTGTCTTTTTCAGCACTAAAGCTGGCCAATGACTTGCTGAATAAATATTCATTGAATAAATAGATGAATGGATGAAGCTTCTTTATTAATGGAACTTATGTGACTATTGCTGAAACAAGTCACTGAAATACAGAACTGAATTAACCACATTTAACAGAAATCTTAGATACCATTAAATTTATCAGTAACACATAAAAAAAAGACACGAAAACCTGAGAGCATATGAGTAAACAGATATATCACTAAAGTATCAATACGAACAGTGAGACTAATAAACCACTTGATTTTAGTACAAATAAATCTAAATTATAAGATGCTCTTTTTAAATAAGTTAGCAATTTTGAACATTTGCTGAGAGATTATAATTTCCTATAAATTTTACAAAATAATCTAGCAATATACATTTAGATGCTTAATTATTTATACCAGTTTGCCTTGTATTGCCAATTCTATATTCTATCTTAAGAAAATAATCTTTTTTTTTTTTAAAAATCATCTTCAAAGCAAAACACGTTTCATGTGTAAACATTTGCTTTCCTATGAATATATGTAATTTTAGAAAAGAGTACCACAAAGCCTTGTGCTTAAAATGTGCATACCTGTCCCTCATTTTAATACAGTAATCAAGGTGACTTGAACTGGTTACGTTCTACAGCAGCCATTTGCTGCTGAGGAAACTATAATAGATCATCTTTTCTGTACCACACCCATAGAGGGTGGGCTGATGCTTGCTGCCCTCTCTATAGACAAACTCAAGCCTCCAGGACAAAAGCTCCAAATTTCAAAGGATGTGAGTTGAAACCCATAAGACCTTTCTCACCATACTCCACTCTGGTGGCAGTATGGGTGGGCCTGGGAACAAATGCAGCTCAGCACATGCCCAGCCAGGGCTAGCAAGACCAGCTACCCTTCTCGCTATCATCTTTAATTTCTAAGAGTATTTATTTTGGAGCATAACTATCACTTAAAGGAATGGTATCCCCTGCCTTTTTCTTAGATATGGGATGGGGTGAAAAATATCCTAGAATGCCACACTCTGCCAACTTTCCTCTTCAAAAAAATTATGTTTTCTTTCGTAGTCTGGAACTGTGGGGATGACAGCAGAAAGACCAATTTGATTGCTCTTAGAAAATTCAAGAATGGGGTGTCTGACAGCTTTTTGGCTGTTCTGTTTAGAATATGGAAATACTTACTACTTGTTGTCCTCCGTATGGGGCTTTAGCCAAAATTCCAAGACACAGGAAAGGTCCCATTCAATATATTATGACACATCGTCTTTGAAAGTTTCAGAGAAGCACAACGAAGAAAATTAAAATCACCTGTCCTGCTAATGCTGCTAACATTTTTGTGTCAATACCTATTATCCTTCTTAGCTACTCATAAAATGTATGTAAATGTATACGGCCACAATAATATTTTATAGGTTCTTTGAATCCTTGATTTTCTACATAAGTATATTCAAATATAATTCATTGTTCTCATAAAAGATAATTTTCAGTGATGCATAGTTTTATATTAGTTTATAGCAGTTGCAATCACAAGAACATGTAGATTGTTTTTAGCATTTCCATCTATATGTAATGCTTTAATGAACATCTTTTTTTTTTTTATAAATCAGTTGTTTAAACCACGGATGTTTTTTTGTTTTTTTTTATTTATTTATTTTTATTGGGGAATTGGGGGGATGGGAACAGTGCTGGGGAATTGGGGGAAGGGGAACAGACAAGTTGCTGTTGTTTTTTGTTCTTCAGTCTAGTTGTGGAGGACGTTGCTTCACTGGCCCAAGTTGGCACCATCATTGCACTCTTTCTGGGAGAGGCAGATCAGTCGCCGGCTTCTGGACGGCCTCTCACTGCGGCTGCTGGCCGCTCACGCTGGCTGCTGGCTACATACGGTAGCCCATGGCAACCCACTGCCACAGGGACTGCAGCCTATGCCGTTGCCGGCAACTCACAGCAGCCCAGCTCCAGGTTGAGCTGTTGTTCAGCATCTTAGCTGTGGAGGGCAGTGTCACTGGACCTCATATGTGGGATCCGAACCGGGGCCCTCTGGCGTCCCAAGCGAGTTCTTAACCATCGCGCCACTCGGCCGGCCCCATGAACATCTTTTCTCAGCAATGAATTCACCAAGTACATTTTGAATGCCACTATGTGCCAGGCATACATCTGGGATGTATGCCCAGAACATATCAAGGAACAAGACAAATGTAGTACGATATTGTGAGAACAAAAGGGTGAGAGGAAACTTTCAGGTTGATGTATATATGATGATTGTTTCATGAGCACATATGCACATCACAACTTACCAAATTTTACACTTTTAATACATGCAATTTATTGTATTTCACTTACATCTCTATAAAGCTGTTAAATAAAAAGCAAAAAAAAAATCTAATGGCAGAAAACAATTTTCTTAAGTATATTTAAACATTCTGAGCTTTGAAAAGTCAAAGTGCAAGGTGATATGGGATCATATTACAGAAGACTAACTTCGTTTTGGAGAGGATATCAGAGAATACTTGAGCTGAGAATAAAGCATGGAAGAGAATTAGTTAGGTAATAAAGTGAGCAAAACAAGAGGTGGTGGAGAGAGAATTCCAGACAAAAGAGAGAGAAAACTCCATGACCCTGGGCTGTCATAGGAAACCATGAAAACTTCAATGAGCTTAGAGAAGGGGACCATGAAGTGATTAAAGAGAAAAGGATGGAATAGTGAGAAATGAAGGAAGAAAATGAGGCAGAGACCAAAATCTAAAGGAAAGATTTCTTGAATCATATTCTCAGGGCAGAGTGTTAAGCAAGTGAGTAATAACACATTATTTGTGCATGTGTATGTGTCTGTGTGTTTAAATATCACTGTGGCTGTTATGTGGACATTGGCTTGTTTGTGTAGGAGTTGTCTATAATTGAATTAATGCTGTCACATTGCACACTATGGCGTAAGACTACTGCATGAGTTTTGTCATGTCCAGATTGTGACTGGAACTAGAAGAGGTTCATCGGTATGGGCAACAACAGGCATTTCAGAGGCAGACAGGACTAGACTTAGAGCCTGATTGTGTATGGTGGGGGAGGAAGGGAGGTAAGTTTATTATGACTCCCAAGTGTTAGGTTAGAAACACATGTAGATAGTTGGTGGATACCTTTTCCTGAGATTGTCAACACTGGAAATAAAGCAGACTTGAGGGAAAGAAATTAGGCAAGCTGTGGACATATTACATTTGAGATGTCTGTGTGATAGATAATCAGTAGAGTGCTCAAATAAGCATGTGTGCATACCCGTACTTGGAACCCAGCAGAGACAGGCAGGAGCTTTTGCTTTCAGCAGAAGAGCAGATATGACTGCTTAGGGAGGGAGAATGGTGTGGTTTCAGACTGAGTGTTGAGAAACTCTGACATTTACTATTTTGATAGAAAGGGAGGAGTAAGCCAAGAAATCTGAGAAAAATGAATCAAAGATCTAGTAAGAAAACCAGTGGTATCTAAGGAGCTAAGAGATTGCTGCTGATAAGTCAAATATGAGGAAGACTGGAAATTGTCCACCGTTTTAGTTAGTGCATGGCTCTGGATTATTTTCTTAGTACTGCTGTAATAAATTACCACCAATATGGTAGCATAAAGTAACACAAATTTATTCTCTTATACTCCTGGAGACCAGAGTCAAAAATCAGTCTCACTGGGTCACATTGAAGGTGTTAGTGGGCCTGGCTCCCTCTGCAGGTCCTGGGGGAGAACCTGTTTCCATGCCTTCCTAGCATCTGCAGACCATTTATAGTCCTCAGCTTGTGATACTTCCTCAATTCACTCCAACTTCTTGCTGATGTCATCCTATCTTCTGCTGTAGGTTCTCCCACTTTCTGTCTCTTATAAGGACACTTGTGATGACATCATTTGGCCCACTTGACTAGTCCAGGGCACTCTCCTAATCTTTAAATAGTTTATTTAATCATATTTGCAAAATCCATCTTGCCTCCTAAGGTAACATATACACAGACTCCCAGGATTGGGACATGAACATCTTGGGGGCAGTGCTATTATTCAGCCTATCACAGAATTATTGCAGAAATAGTAAATAATGAATTTCAAGTTAAAGAGGGTCGAGGAGTGAGAAGTGAGAACAATGGAGAAAGCAGGTATAAATAATTTTTTAATAATTCTGTCATAAGTGGGGAAGAGAGACAGAAATTGGAAGGCAGAAGGTAAATGGGTCAGTGGAAGTGTTTTGATTATAGTGGGAAATATTGAACAAGTTTAAATGCTGATGGGAAAAGTCTAAAGTGCAGCAGAGGGTGAAGACAGAGGACAGAGAATAGATAACAAGTGCTCACGTTTTCTGAGAACGTCATGCAGCTGTGGTAAAAAGCCAGGAAGGACTGAACGTATCCATTGGCTCAGAAACATTTCTGAAAAGGTTTGAGGATGAATACTGTAACTGTGGAAGACTACTTCTTTCCTTTTTTCCCCCAATTTATTCTTGATTCATTTTTATAAGACATTACCCAGCTATTTCTTTATTTCTGATTTATTTTTTCTTAAATTTATTACTGTCTTCATTTCCTCTCTCTCTCTTAAAAGAAAATCTTAAAAATCCCAAGCTATGTTCTCCATAAATTTAAAATGAACAACACATTTGCTGCTAAAGAAAGCTGTAGTTTTGTAGATCTGCATGATTGCTTTCCTTCACATTTTGAATTGCAATTTGTTTTCTAACTTTGCATTGGTTTGAATTTTTTGTCAGAGTTTACTAAACTGTCCTATCTAGTGAACTATACTGAAAGTATTATTGCTCCCGAAAGTTTGCCCTTAGCATTTCACATCACTGTTTTTTTTTCTCCCTCTTCCCATGGTCATTTCTGTGTATCTTGAATACAACAGATCATGGCTTCCACTGGGATCCCCCAGGTAGAGCATTTCCAAGTTTGCTATAATTGGTGTCTGCTATGCCTGCTCATTGAATGTTATGTAAATCATGGCTGGGACCAAGACCCAAGAGGTGTGTGTGTGCAAGTGTGTATGAATGGACATGTGAGTGAAAGTGTGTGAGTAAATATGAATGTGTGGATAATCTTTGTGTGTATGTTGATGTGGAAAGGATCACTGAGAGGCTTTAGTAACAATTTTCAAATCAGGATCATACTTACCAGGTTTAGTGTAGTGACAAATTTTTCATAGCTTGTAATACAATTTTACACATTTATTGGGCTTTTATTGTTTAAAAGACACAGTGCTAGCAATAGTTAAGAAAAACAGTTCTGTTCTGGAGAAGTAAAACATCTGCTGGGAGAATGGTGGGGAGAAGAAGGGGGGAAGTTGAGTAACTAGAAGTATTAAGGAAATACGATAGTGGCCCAGATTGGGTGGTCTGGCACAGTCCCTCGGAGGAGGCTGCTTTTTCAGCTAAGCCCTGAATAGCAAACGAGGATGCTGAACTGAAGGTTTTATGTCATTAAGAATATTAGACAATATTATGGAGTTTCAGAGGCGATAGCAATCTAGTTTAGTATTGGTGCCCTGAAAGTTCTCAGATAACATAAGAAAGATGGGACAGGCAGGAAGGTACAGACAATGGGGGATAAATGGAGCTAATGGAGCCTGTTTAGAAGAACAAAGGGGCAAATCCAGGAAACAGGAAGTACCGTCATCTTGGTTGAAGCCAGGAGTAGAATTTTGTGAAAAAAAGTGGAAAAGGTGTTTGAGATCAAATTGTGTAGGGTCTTAAATGGTTTTGTGGGGAATCTGTATTTAAAAGTTCACAGTGCAGCAGCATTATAAGTGAAAAACGAAAGAATAACACAATTGAAATTATAATAATGAGAGCTGCCATTTGTTGAAAAGTTACTATGTGCCAAGTACTTTTTATATATTATCCCTTTTTATATACTCCTCAGAAAGCTGTAGAAGTCTATTATTACAGATGAATTAACCTGGTGCTCAGCTATGGTAAGTAATCTGCCTGTAAATCACAACACTAGAAATGATTTGAACTGAGATTAAAGAGATACCTCGAATCATGGAGGCCAATCTGGTCCAATGGTTGAGGTGTAGGAGGAGTAAGAAGACACAGATTAGAATAGTGGCCACAGGCCCAGAAAAGAGAAGATGGGGTCAGAGACGTTTTTGGATGCAAAGTCTGCAAGTTGGGGATCACATTTGATGTGGAAACAGAAACAAATAAGTATTTAATGTCTTCCAAGGATGAAATGTGACATAGTTATTATTTTCAATTTTAATGCTTTTCATATTTTTCTAACTATTGTTTTAGCATTTAAAAATATTCTCAGAATATGAAATTTTAAAACACACACACAGGGTGTCAAAAAATGTATACACATTTTAAGAAAGGAAAAAACTGTATTACAATTGTAATAATATATACCAATAACAAAAGATGAATACAAGTCATGTGTATACATTGTTTGAGACCCCCTGTGTGTGTGTGTGTGTGTGTGTGTGTGTGTGTGTGTGTGTGTGTATATATATATATATATATATATATATATATATATATATGAAATAGTTGGAGAGAGGGAAAACTTTCCTGATGTCCTAACGCTCATTGATAGTTACTGTTAATGCTTTGGTACATTCCTGAACTGTCAAAGATATATACACAGATATTTAAAGGATTCTTTTAAAAGCATTTTAACATGGTTATTATTATGTTGTAGGTAGAATTTTACAGCCAAACTTTTCCATTTTCCATTAAATTATCATTGCTTTTTCATATTATCGTGTAAACTTCAAATATATTTTACTGCTCTATAATATTCCATTACCTGAGTTTCCATTACCTTATTTAATCACTTACTTATTGTTTCCATTTAGGTAGTTTCTGGCATATTTTTAAGGGTAGTTTTCATGTGTAGATTTGTTTTTTGACATTCAAGATTAATACTTAAAATATGTTCTCAGAAACAGAATTATGAAATAAAAAAATATGCCATCAGAAAATGCATGAAACACACTGCCAGAATGTTTTTCAAAGAGTTTCGTCAATTTAAATTCATGTCAGTAATTTTTGAGAAGCACATTTCACTACAATCTTAAAAGCAAGGAATATTGTATTTGTAACAAGATAAACATTGGGAAACTTAGACCAATGTTTTCAAATAATAAATGGCAACGAGAAGTCAGGTCTTTCTCAGGATTTGCAAAAAGTAGGTTGCCAAGACCTGGTTAGATGACTGCTAAATCTCTTACCACGTAGAAATTAAAAAAAAAATGGTTAAGAGGGTAGAGGGAAAGAAGATTAATAAAACTATTTTGATTTCGGGAGGGAGCTGCTAGCTTTCTGTGTGTTAGATACATTTTCCAAGTGAAGTAGGACTGGGTACCTGCTCCTCCTTTTAAATCTTGTAAAATAAGAGTCTATAGTACAAATGGAAAACCCTGAGTTGTGTCCATTTCTGCTGGAAAATTAAGTGGACTAGAGTCTGATTCCTTCCTGAGAAATCTCAAGATGGGGAAGTCGGTTGGGTAGTGAAGAAGAGGTGGCTCGGCTTTCTGGGAGCTGGACAGGAGTCATTTGAAAAAGCTAGACAGATGGTTTTCGGCCAGAATCTCTGGGCAGGTGTACAGACTTCATCAGAGACAACCTGGCAGCAAGGTTATAGCGTTGTGCCGCTGGAAAGATGAGGACCTCAGAAGAAAAGCGATGTATTACAGCATGCCGTGATTTTGCAGGAGAGAGGAGCCCAGCCTGGACACAGATTTTTAAAGCTTCCAAAGGGCTGCCAAGAGAAAGGTCAAGCTTTAATCATTTGCCAGCACCAAAGAGCCAGCCAAATAAAGAGAATATTTTTGGTAATTTCTTGCCTCTTTTTCCCCACTATCCAAGAGTTTGAGGTCTGCCCCTTTCATTCAGAGCAAGAGCTCACTCCACTGAACAAACTTACAAGGACAGGGAGAGATCAAATTCAGGGAAAGGTCTACAACTTTGTTTTAATTTTTATTGCTTTGATAATTTGTGAACTTTAAGACTTTTGACAGCTTGGTTAACTAGCCATATCTCTCTTTTACAGTATCATGTTTATGATACTTTTATGATACTTCAGTAGTTGTCTACTTAATTAAAAAAAGAAAAAAAGAAAATGTAAATATGGCTCCTATGATATGAGTTAAATTACACAGGAAATCAACAGCAGCCCCTTATTCTTGAACATCCTTCTTGCAATAAGCAAAACTTGCAATAAATATAAATTTGTGTGGTAAACCCTTATTTTCATTCTCATCTAAAAAACTAAATATTATTCCTTTTTACACTTTGTATTTGAGGAACATGTCATTGCTGTATGTACGTTCAAGTTAAATTTCATCCTAAGTATAGCAAAAGTAACAAATCACTGCTTAGAAGAGTAAGTGACATGAGTCAGGCAGTGCTGTGCAAATAGGAAGCGCACCAAGATTTAACAGCAAAAGAGCACTGTTCAGCCCCAAATTTGCCTCTTACTAATCTTGTGACATTGGAAGAATAATTTAACCTCAGAGTCTTTGGTTTCAAATATATTAAAACACAGAGAGCTGTTACATATAGTATAAAACAAGATGGGAGAGGAAACCAGTGGAGAGGAATTGGAGTAGAGAGGAAGCCTGGGCAAAAAATTAATGAGGGTGCCAGCCAGGGAATTCCCTCTCGTCCCTGGAGTTCGTGACCCTTCCAGTGAGCCCCACAACTGCACAGCACCCACAGGTCCCCAGCCCTGCACTCCTGGCCATCTGCCTGTGCCTCAGCTTTTAGGGGCGGGGGTGTTTAGGGGGGGAGGGTTCGCCCCAACAGGGCTCCCATTCTTTTGACCCCCAAACACATGAGGTTGACCCCTCAGCATTTCTGAATGCCGCTGGAAGAGGGGCGGAACCTCTGAGGGAAGGGGCGGAGCCAGTGCAAAGCAGGTGATACTCATCACTTTTGGGGGATACGATGACTTGCCTGTATGGCTTTTTTTTTTCCTTTTCTTTTCTTATGTTTTTCTTATTTTGAGGGTCTTTACAAAATATGTCCGTTTAGATTCCCACGAACAACTTACTGGTTCTCACTTCTATTTAAACACCATCCTCCTCTTTTACCTCTGTTGACATCCAGATTTTCTTGTCACTTACAACTTAAACAAAAACAAAAACAAAAACATGTACGTGACACAAAATGGAGTTTTTGTCTCTCAGCTTCCCATTCTTGTCCTCTCACCACACTCCCAACTCACATTCACTGCCATTTGTAAGGAGGATGTCTTTGGTGAGGCACAGACAGAATTTGTCGGCATAGTAGCATCAAAGCTATTCTAAAATAGGCAGTCGATATCAGCAAGAGAAAAATCTGTTGATGCTTCTTTCTGAAGCACCTTAATAGGATTAGCTGGGGGACTTTTTCAAATATTAGAAAAGTCCCCCAAACTTTACACATTATTAGCAAGAAAAATAAACAGTGATTTCCTGGATTAAAACACCTTCTTTCTGCCCTCTTCCATCTATCACATGGAAAGCAGTGACGACCTAATACTTATTTCTTCAGCAGTGCAAATTACCTCTGCTTTTTATTCCCACACCATCCTAAACACGGGGTGCCCTTTCATGTCATAGCCAGAAGGGTTAGCTTGTTAAAGACTTGTGCCACCATTCTCCAAAGTGCCATTCAGGGAGCCACTCATGTGACCCTCATTAATGACAAAGACCTGTGTGTAAAGGAGTGTGCAAAACCCCAGAGAGTGTAAGGATTCAAAGTGTCACCGAGGCCAAACCATCTTCTCTATAGGTGAGCCTTCCGGGTCATGGTAGATTCACCTGATGAAATAAAGTGTAGAATTTTCCAGGTGCCTAGGCCTCTTGTGCAATCACTAAATGCAAAGCTTTAGGTCACCTCCTCCAGACTGAATACAAATTACCCAATAAAACAAATAAAAGCTCTCCAAGGCTATATCGTACATCATGTAAATTGTTTAGCTCCATTCAAAAAACAAGTATTATGCCAGTACAGTAACAAAGTTAAAATCTACATTTACAAAAAAATAGAATTGCTTAAAATCAAATTGCAAACTGCTTTCCAAATTTCTTCAAAAGCTATTTCATAAAATGAAAAGCATACCTCAAAAAGCCAAATATAGCCCATTGTCTTTATATAACTTTTGTGAGGTTATAGCTTTTATTAATGTAGCTTTCCAGGGGTGAGGATTCTAAAGAAAACATTTCCGTTCGATATTACAGTAATAGAAAGGACTGCTTATGCAAACCCTTGATTAAAACAATACTCCCAGGTTTAAGGATTTTTATACTCTGCTGGAGAACTGAACAAAATCCCTGTAATTTAGTTATGCAACATTACTCAGTTTAACTGGCACTTTATGTTCTCCCGTGTTCAAACACAAATGGGGAAGGAACATTCCTCATCCAGCGGAGGACACAGACTGTATTTTGTTAGGATAGTCATCTTGCTATGTCCCATTCAGCTCAGCCCCATTAAGCTTTTGGGCCTAGAATTGCTGCCTGCTGCCAGAATTAATATCTCAGCATTTTTTTCCCCTTAGTTTATGGTTACTTTTCAAGAGCTAAATGATCATGTCAGATTGACAGCTCTGGGAATTAAAAGTCTGTAGTCTATAGAATCGGTGGGCAATTGGGTGGGAGCACAAGTCATCACCTTCAGCAACCGGTATTTGTTGAACTCGATGTTAAGTATTTCAGCTAGTTGAGACATGGATTTCTTTAGTTGTTGAATTAACTCTTTACAATTGGAGTATTGTTGCAGTAAACAGAAATTTATGAATGAAAGAATGTTTACATTCTCATACATGCCCAAAGTGTTGCGTTTGTTTACTATGAGTCATGTGCTTTGCCAGTTTCTAACTTCTAGTGGGCCTGGCAAACTCTGCGATTGGTATTTTGTCAGGGAACTACTTACTCTGGCAATACCAGGCTGTTGTGTCATTCACAGATACACATAGATGCTAAAAAAACAAAACAAACCCCCTTATTTTCTATGCC
Source organism: Hipposideros armiger (assembly GCF_001890085.2). Lineage (NCBI taxonomy): Eukaryota > Metazoa > Chordata > Mammalia > Chiroptera > Hipposideridae > Hipposideros > Hipposideros armiger. Next base: position 696,579 of record NW_017731580.1, on the reverse strand, counting down.
TGCATCCTGAAACAAAGAGAATAAGAGTGAAGCACACATTTTTTCGATAGATACATTCACCATGTGTTTATTATGTGTAAATAAGTTGCATAACTGAGGAATCTTTTTTTCCTTTTCTACACATGGTTTACATTTGGTTTCCCTAAGTATTCCTCCCTCCCCTTTTTAAAAATTCAAATTAATTTGATTCAGGGCCTGCAAATTGGAGAAGAATTTGAAAATATTTAAAACAGTAAAAAAGTAAGCATTGAATTACTGTTCTGTTAAAATCTAAGGGCCTCATTAGCTACCACATTATTTTAACTTGCCCCCAGATTCCAGCTCACTGATTTTTTTTATAACCTTCCGTAACACACTGTCTGCATACAACACTCCCATCTCAGCAAATGCCTGTTCCTGGAAGATTGATCTTGCTCCTGTTTTTTTTTGGTTTGCCACCATTCTAACTTATTCATATAGTCCATAGTATGGAAACCAGTTGCTTGCATTTGTATCTTCTAGTAGACTGAAAGTTCATAGAAGGAAGCGTCTCAGTCAGAGGCATATTTGTAAACTCATCCTTGTCACCTTCCCCAGGGCCTGAACACTCTGGACACTCAGTCAACATGCATGGAGTAAAAACATGTATTTTATGACAACCTGTGTCCTTCCCATTGTCACTATCACTCGGATTCCATCCTGGGCTTCCTTGCTGGACAAACTTGAAAACTTTGGATTCTTTTGAAGAATAACATAAGTTTTCTCTGAACTAATATTTTCAGGTCTTGGGTACAGTGGGCCTAAATCCCCTAAATAAGCAAATAGTTTTCTGGGAAGCCGGCGAACATCCAGCCCTCCCTGGCAGGGTCTAAACATCCCTGATGAGGGCTGCTGCCTTCTGAGCCAAGAGCCCTGTCTGTCTGTTTCTATTTAGCAGCAAATTCCTTAATCTTCATCATTCTCAAACCCCCATTTGTTTTCCAATTTTTTTTTCTCACATTCTTGTCGTAAGCCAAATAAAGTAGTTCCATTTCCTGTCCATTTTAATATCATATTCTTACAGGGTACTCATGGATATCAGATTTTGCTGCATCTTCCCCAATAGCTAAACCATGCTTTCTGTTTTCAATCTATAGAGAACAATTCTGCTCCACTGGCTTTTGATTTCGGGTACGAGTAGCTTTCTCTATCACAGAGAGCTGATAGTATAGAACAGTAGATGGATATGTATGTACATAAATGGTTATACTTCAATTTTGATAAGTGCAAATGGGAAATGTGTCAAACGACCAAGAAATATAGTGGAGAGAGAAATGATTTTTGCCTGGAGGTGTCAAGGACTAACTCCAGAGTCTATCAGACAAACCGCAGGGCAAAGGGCATTTCCAGAAAGTCTGCAGCACACTCAAAGACCCAGAGGCAGGAAAGACCATGGCCTAGGGGCTGCAGGAAGTTCTGTATCTCTGAAGCACATGATATAACTTTGGAAGTTGTTGGAGGTGGGGTTGCACAGTTGAAAGAGGTTCAATGATTAGAGGGACTATACTATTGGATATCTGCTTTAGAAACGGAGCCTTGACATTAAAGGACAACCTAAATGAAAAGTGATGAGAATCCTCAGTATATCTAGAAGTGTTCTGAAGTGAACATCAAGGCACTTAAAGAGAAAATAGTAGAATTTTGCAGCGGTAAAGGATCAACTTGTTTTTTTGTTTGTCTATTTGTTTTGTTTGTTTGTTTATTTTTAATCCTGGGGGGGAAAAAGACACCTAAAGGGTTACATACTGGGAGGAAGGGTAAGAATTCTAGGGAAAAACTGTGCCCAGTAATGGAGATGTTAGGTGTTTGGCCGTAGAGCACTGAGTTATGTGTGCATAATTGAAAATTCTCACGTTATATATGAATGCTGAAAGGATCACAGGACTACACAACTATACATAAACAGCTCTGCGCCGTGCTACCTGAAAAGGATCTATGTGAAGAATAGAGAAGAAAAGCTCCCTGATTTTCAGGAGTTGGGGACTAACTAATATAAATCCAAAACAAGTTTCAAGTAAATTCTGAATTGCAGATATTAATGCTATAGACTCCAGAAATAAGTTAGATAAATGTCTCAGTGAAAGATGCCAGATGTGTAAAGTTTGAAGGAAGTGAGGGTATAGCATTCAAACCCAGGGGGATCATGGAAGTGAAAGTAAAGAAAAGAATGGAGCCCAACTCATTTATGTAGGAGACTGACAGGAACATACATGGTTTAAAATCAACAAAGTATGCGGAAGTATAATAAGGAAAAGTTTGCATAAAGTACAATGGGAACAGATTATAAAACAGAGGAGACTAAATGATGGGGCGAGTGGCATAAGGTGTGAGATTGGTCTGGGAGCGGTTTGCATGATAGATTCACAGAAAGCCGAGAGTAACCTCCAAAAGGAGTTACCAATCACATAATTGCTTTGGCAACACACAACTTATAAATCCTTCCTTTTGCACTCTTCTTGATCCAAGACACAACTTCTGTTATAACTTTTTAAAAGATACATTTTTAAAAGATACATTTTGCTTCAGTGTTCATAGCTAGAATGTGAGGAGGGGAGTTTTATGTCATATTACATGTAAAGATCCTTGCTAGCAGTTTCTGCTGGACTAACTAGAAAAGTTTTACTTTCTTGCTAAACCTTATATACACATTTAAGGAAAAAAGGAGATCAGGAACTGTGTGGTACTGAGTACCTTGTAAGCACACAATGCATAGTTTCTGAAAAATATAATGCATAAAAATAAATGTATGAACAATTAGAGAAACCCCTCATTATGGAGTTTGGAACCTCTTGTTTCCTCCCCTCCCCCCTTCCTGCCCAAGCATTTAGCTAAATCTGCAGGCCGATTTGATGAATCCACTAATCCCACTACCCTACTGTTCTAAAGCACACTGTAACCACAAACAACTGAGGCTGATTTCAACAGCCACACCAAAGTCAGGCTTGCTGTTGAATTCAAGCTTTGTAACAGTTGTCTTTCATATGACACTTCTCAAGCTTCATTTAGCTGGTGTTCAAGAGCCAGTCGCTGCTATAATATGTATGGAAAATATGCATGATTCCAATCAGGCACACTAAATTCGTTGAGCAAATATTAATACATACAGTGGAAAGATGCAACAAGTTAGGTCTGATCCTGAGGCCCGACAAACAAGAAAATACTCTATGGACTTCTAGTATTAAAAAGTGAATTCAATTCTGGTCGTTGTTGGAGAATTGACAAAGAGTTCTGATAACACCATGTTCATGTGTACCAAATCTCTGAGTCCGGGAAGGAAAAAAGGACACATTCAAGGGGGAATTACTGCCAATTGTACCCCAAAGGCTTAAAGCTCTAGGTAGAACATGTCAGTAAAGCTCTGAAGAGTAAAAAGCTGGGAAACTGCTATGGAAGAGGAAAACTGATTGTATTTTAGAAGCAGCAACCTGGCAGCAGGTGGTCTGAATCTGGCTTGGACGTGGGTTTCGTTTGGCCTTGGTGTTCTAGGAACAGCACAAACATGTCTGCCTTTATGTAGGGCACGCATTCTCTGCCCCTCCACTTCTCCCACTACTCTGTGGTCTTACACTCATCACACTCAATTCATTTATGCACCTGATGTTATTTGATTTTGCGACATCTAAAATGATTTTTTGAAATTTTTATATAGAAATATAGTATTATAATAGAAAGACTTTGGAGGCAAAAGGCTTGAGATGAGCATTGAATGAAGTGTTATTAACTGTGCCCTGGCAGCCACCTGAACTTCACTGTTGTCGTTTTTATTTTTATTTATTTATTTATTTTTATTTATTTACTTTTTTTTTAAGATTTTTATTGGGGAATTGGGGGATGGGAACAGCGCTGGGGAGTTGGGGGAAGGGGAACAGACAAGTTGCTGGTTTTTTGTTCTTCAGTCTAGTTGTGGAGGACGTTGCTTCACTGGCCCAAGTTGGCACCATCATTGTGCTCTTCCCAGGCGAGGCAGATCAGTTGCCGGCTTCTGGATGGCCAATCACAGCGGTTGCTGGCCGCTCATGCTGACTGCTGGCTACTCACGGTAGCCCATGGCAACCCACTGCCACAGGGGCTGCAGCCTACGCCGTCACCAGCGACTCACGGCAGCCCAGCTCCAGGTCGAGCTGTTGTTCAGCATCTTAGCTGTGGAGGGCAGTGTCACTGTCCCTCAAATATGGGATCCGAACCGGGGCCCTCTGGCATCCCAAGCCAGCTCTTAACCAATGTGCCACTCAGCCGGCCCTACTGTCATTTTTAAAAGAGACTGAAATAATACTGCCTGCTGTGCTTACTTGCAGGGTAAACAGGCTGAATGTGGCAAGATAAAGTATGTGGACATTTTTTTATGCTAAGCGCTGTATAGTTAGATATTTTGTCCATTAGTTATTTTGTTCCAAAATGAAGAACGTTTTTTTTCTTGAATGTTTATCTTACCTACATCCCACAACAATCATAACTGACTTCGGGAGCGTGGGCCCTTGACGTTTCCACTCTGTGTATCCATGTCAGTCCATCTCAAACTTGACTTCACAATGGAATTAATGGTGGAGCTTTAAAAGTTACTGATGTGTGACTCACATCCCCAATACTTCTAAGTTGCTTGGTCTGGGGGGTGGGTTGGGCTTTGTAGTTAAAGTTGTTTGTTTATTTGTTTGTTTATATGCTCCAGTTGACTTTAATGAGCAGTCGAATCTCAGGAACCATAGCTTATATGAGGTCTGACAATTACGTTTGTGAACTTGCCACTGTGTGCTTACATTGGTAGCACTGTGCAAACAGCTCAGTAAGGTTTCATAACCTTGGTATATAAGCGTCTCACAGCTGTGTTCATGTCTATGTGTGGTGATGTCTTGCTGAAGGGCATTTATTATCGTTGCGTGTTTTTGTGTTGCCGTCACAAGACTGTCTAACTTGAATTAGAGCAACGAACAAACATTAAATTTCTTGTTAAACTTCGCAAGAGTAGAGGTGTAATCAGGGACATGTTAGTCCAAGTTTATGGGGATAATGCCATTAAGAAAATGATAATGTACAAATGGATTGAACATTTTTCTGAGGGGAGAGAACACGTCACTGATGAGGAGAGTTCAGGGCGGCCAGTAATGAGCAGAATTGATGAAAACATTGCAAAAGTTAGTTGAGTTGTGAGTCAAAATTGTCAGCTGACTGTGAGATGCATAGAAGACCAAGTAAACATTTAAGAGAAGCAGTTAAGAAAATCTTAACTGAAAACCCGAGCATGAGAAAGGTGTGTGCAAAAATGGTCTTGAAGGAGCTCACCAATGAACAGAAGCAAAGGGAGTTTTTAGCTAGTAAACAAATCACTGTATTGGGATACTCTCCCTACTCACCTGGTCTGGCCCCCAATGACTTCTCTCTTTACCTGGAGATAAAGGAAATATTGAAAGGAAGACATTGAGGACATCAAGGGTAATATGATGACAGATCTGATGGCTATTCCAGAAAAAAGAGTTCCAAAATTACTTTGAAGGGTGAACTAGGTGCTGGCATTGGTGCATAGCTTCCCAAGGGGAGTACTTTGAAGGTGACCACAGTGACATTCAGCAATGAGGTATGTAGCACTTTTTGTAAGATGAGTTTGCGAACTTAATTGTCAGACATTGTACTAATTCAGTAGAAACATCACTGGATTATAAAATTTAGCCAAAATTGATTTGGTGTGGCAGTGTTATGACATATGGTATGATAAACTGACTAATATCACCCGCCCCCACACCCTCTCACCCCACTTCCCTGCCCCTCAAGATGTCCTAATCCCCAGAATTTGTAAATGTTATTTTACAAAGCAAAAGGGGCTCTGAAGGTGTGATTGAGTTAATCTTGAAATGAGAATCGTAGCCTGGATTATACAGGTGAGCCCAATGTAATTACAAGGGTCCTTATAAGAGGAAGGGGTAGAGCTGCAGTCAGTGAAAAGATGTAAGGACTGAAGCAGAAGTCAGAGAGAAGAGGCCACTGCTAGAAGCAAGGCTGGCTTTGAAGATGAAGAAAGAGGCCATCAGCCAAGGAATATAGGTGGCTTCTAGGATCTGAAAAAGGTCAGGAAATGGATTTCCCTGAGGCAACTCTGCCAACACATCAATTTTAGTCTTTGAGGACCCAATTTCAGGCTTTTGACCTGCAAAGCCATAAAATAACAAATGCTTGTTGTTTTACACCACTGAGTTTGTGTTAATTTGTTATAGTAGTGATAGGAAACTGGAAAGTCCCTAAACATGCAAATTATCAAGGCCTCCCCAGACCTATGGTATCAGGGTGTCTAGGAAGCAATTCATTCTTGCATGAGCTCTCCAGTTAACTCTGATCCAAGGTAAAATTTGAGAACCACTGCTGCAGATTATGGTGTTTAATCAGTTTCTTTTTTTTTCTAAAATTTATGGTTCAAATGTCTTTGAAGTGGGAGAGTATGTACAAACACCCAATTCCTCCTGATTACAGAAAGTTTTATATCATGAAATAGATTAAAAATAATCCTATGAATAAGGCATTTAAATGAAGACAGTGATGGGAAGAGTCTCAATGTCTGCATGATTGCTAGGCTTGTAAAACTGTGTGTTTTAAGAGAGTTCTGATCTTCAGTACAGAAATTACAGACTTCAATTTAACACATTCTTATTTGGTGAGCACACAATTGCTCACATCACTAGACATCCTCTCTTGTTAGAGGAGGCTTTGAGGAAAAGGTAAAGTCAACCTAAAAATCTAAATCATATCTCTTCAGCTTCGGTGCTATTCTCACAAGAAGTTTAATTTGAACCTCAAGTGGAATAGCTAGCATATATTTACATGCTTTAAACATCCATGCATTGTCAGAGAGAGTGTGTGTCAGGGGGATTTACATTTTAACAAAATGTTTGTAATTTCAAAATACCTTGATTGACTACCACCCAGTGAGTGAAAACTGTGTGCAACCAGTAAACGTGGAAATTCTCTGCTGCTTTGATTCCCATAATGAAAACTTCCAGCGGCCCCACAGCTGTTCCCTTAGGTCTGTCTAATCCCGTTGTGTCTGTTTAAACTGTCGGCAAGTATGCACATGGTTTTGAAGACCAGGCCCGTCTCTGTGGGGAACAGTGCTGACTACTGATTCATATCCCAAAGGTTTCTGATGTATTGAAAGCTAAAAGTTCCCACTTTGACAGTGACTGGTGACTAGTTTAGCTACTATAATATTACCCATCCCGCAGCCCTTGAAACAATCTGTATGGGAACTTTCCATTTGACCCAACTGGACACTACATTTGTCACTGGAACCTAAGAACGATCTTCTAAAAACATTGAAGTCACTTCTTCTGTTATTTATAGCATGGTCGGTAATTTCTTCGTCAAACTACTTAACTGCATTTTATCATACTTTTAAAAATATGGTGTGAGGCTCTAAAGCTCAAGGAAGTATAACAACCAGTTGAAAAATATTCATCAGACAAGTAGTCATAGGCTCTTGTGTCACCTGACATGCAGTGAACAAGCTGATGAATGAGTCAGGATTTAAATGGTAATTATCATTCATCATTATAATAGACTTATTAATTCATAAATTCTTGGTAAGCCAATTTTCTATAAAAAGGTTAATAATAAAAGTGGAAAAGAAAAAAAATAGCCCCAATGTGATAAAAAATGTAAGAGCTAAAATATCTTTTCTACCACATAGCTCTCCTAATTATCCAGTAGTTTCATATTAAAATGTTTCCTAATACAGAACTACATTTTCTCAGAATTTTGAGAGAACAAAAAGTACAATTCCTTTTATTACTTGCCTCCTCATAGTTCCCCATATGAACCCGCATAAATATAAGAACCAAACTGAGATATTCTAAATTAATATAATCTAAATACTCTAAATTAATATAATCTAAATTAATATAATCCCAAATAAACTGAAATGGTTTTAAGCAGTGATTCTTATTATTAGGAAATGACAAATTATCACCTTGCACATTGTTTACTGGACTAAATCTTGCATTTCACACACTAGCAGCTTATACGTATTCAAATTTTTGTGGATAAAAATGTTAAATTAAGCCAAACATGAGCATTATTAAGTCTTCTTTAGTTTGAAATACCAATCAACCATGTTGAAATCAATTTTAATAATAGCATTAAGAGCATTTTAATTGCACTTTGTAACTCTTTATGTGCTACAGAAGGAAATGCAACAATGAGAAGCAAATGCAGAAAAAAATGGAATCGTTTTTAAAAGCTGCTGAAATACAACTACTAAAAAGTTAAAGATGGAACATTTTGAAATTTCTTAAATCTGGTTAATTAAACATTTACAATTGTTACTTGATTATATTTAGGGAAATAGGATAAATATTATATTTACATAACTTATGATCTTAATTTGGAATGTGAACTACAAAATCCCATGATTCTTTTTACTTTTTGTTTTCCTAGAGATAGTCACCATATCAACTGACTATCAACTGAATCAAGTTGAAGTAAGTAGAAATAAAATGATAGAAAATCCTTAAGTTTAGTCAACTACAGAGTCAGAATATGGGATTTCAGTTAATAAATTTGCATCCATTTTGATCGTACGTCAAAAGAGTGCATTTGCCATTATGTTGGCTGTGGAGTCTGAAGAAGAAAGATCACATTGATTACTATGAAACTTTTAAGATAGAAATTATGTAAGATCACAAGTATAGCTACAGATATGCATCACATATATCTTATAATGGGATTTCAAGTAACAGAATCATTACCCTAGGAATTTAAAATTTTCCTTTCTATGCAAGTAGAATTTATTAATATGATGCAGGTCCAAATATCTAGGCCATAGATAGATAACCTACTGCTAACATTAGTGACTGGAGTTTTCTTAAATAATGGCTTTATAATTAGGACCATATTGCCTGACAAATGTTTGACACATATAGCTTTCACTCATACACTTGGAAGGAAAGAAGGGAACCTCCCTCCTTCCCTCCCCGCCTCTCGTTTATTTTTTCTGTTTGTCTCTGTTGGACAATATGTGTGTTAGGTGAGTGCCTTGGTCTTGCCTGGAGGTTCCTGTTTCTGCTTCTGAAACCAAATAATGGGACGGCACGTCAGGGGTTATTTTCCTCTGTCATCAGTTCTAAGGAGATGTGTTATACCTTCACAGCCATGTCTTATCAGAAAAATTAAACAGGTTATCCATGCCATTCCTGGCTATCCCCTATTCTCCCTCAGTGGTCAAGAGCAGAATTTCCAGAAGAAGCACACTCTCTGTCTGGCAGAAAACCCAATGTTCAACCCAAACAAATGAAAAAATTGATTAATTAATTAAAAATAAATAAACAAATCACAGGCTGAACTGTGCTTTTTCATAAACTGTCTTCCTGCCTTAAACACCAGGCTGTGCCCAGCTTCTTAAGCCCTCTTTAGGTGATTTCCCCAACAGCTTGTTGCAGAGCGCTGGGCCTGGCTTACATGTTACGTGGCTGGTTGGAGATGGATAAGCCAGTGAGCTGTTGGAGTCGGCATGGTTGCTGAGGCCCCAGAGAATTAAGCCGTGTCTGTAATAAACTCATCGTATGAGAAGTAGAACATTGTTTACAAAGCACTTCAGTGTGAATTTGTTAATTTGTTTGAATCAACACATAGATGATGATCAGCAAAACAACTTCTATCATGACATGAGTGTTATATTGCTTCTGGATCACTCTACTTCTTTGGGCCCTTTCTGATGCGGGAAGATTCTAGGTGTGACATAGAAAGCTCACTTTTGTGCTGGTGTTAGAACTGGTGACCTAGTACTTATTCTCATCATGTTTTCCATGTGCTCTTTTTGCAAACATACATGTCCAGTTCATTGTTAAATTGTTAAAAGTCTTTCCTTCGCCATAAAACTCCCTACTTCGAGTGTTCTTTAAAAGTTTTTTTTTAATGGGCACATTGTTATTTGTTTGCTCAGCTCAGTCCCTGAAAAAGATCTGAAGGACCTGACTGCTGGTTTTGTGCACATGTGTGTGTGGAAGGAACAGAAGTGCTGATGAAGAGAGGAAAATGCGTTTGCACCGTAAGCACAATTCCCAGGATCCTGACTCCCATCTAGAGGCCGAAGCAATCCATCATGACTGACACGATGAGAGATGCGTAGAGCAAGACAGCCTGGCACAATCACCTACAGAAACAGTTACATTCATCCCATCTGTAACTCATTCATTGTTGCTCCAGTTTTCCTAACATTCTCCCGCTCACCTTTGAAAAACTGGCAGAAGATTCAGATGGGTTTATTTTTATGACCTGGTGGTTTCACTCTATTCAATATTTGGGGGGAAATACCAACTCTCATGCTGACTTCTTTCATTAAATATTTTTTAAAAATATACATGCTCTGAAACTGAGAATTCTATATTCATCTAACTAGTCTATTTAGTGCATGAAATATGTAATCTAGCATTTAACAGTGAGGCACCCTGTCAGGCTCCTTGGAAAAGAGAGTATGCTTATTGTGGTAACAATGAAACACTGTTTTTAAAATAGATTCCCTCTCATCTGCCAGCACACACATGAAATCCAAAACTGAAGTGCTGGGATCCTTATCTTCCAAGGCCCTTCACTCTAACTCATTCCTCTGTGCTTCCTTTCAGGGTGCTCATGAAAAAAGAGAACCAGAAGCCCACTCTCCTACCTGGGCTTTGACGATCTACCTAGGGGAAAGCAAAGTGATACAATTCCTTCCATTACCAAAAGAAGTTGAGGGTCCTAGGAGAAAGTAGGCCTCAGGAGGGACAGGAATGAATGAATATTCCTTTTTTTTTTTTTCTCACAATGATCTCTCTCTTGCCTGAAATTTGCTAGTGTGTATTACTGAATATTATAGTACTTATTTGGAACTTACAATGTTGCCTTTACACCTAACCGTATTTTATAAATATTTTATATTTTTTTGTAAATAATATTTAAACATTTCCATGTAAGGGGACATTCCTCTTATCTCCTTCTGCCTTCACAGTACATAGCATTTCTGTTTTTCTTTCTTTGTAGATGTGCACACTCACACACACACACACACACACACACACACACGTGCACACTCATGTGTGACATACTCAGTGAAGCAAATTTTGACGTGTAAAAAGCTCAACCTTAAAAAGCATAGCATGAACAATTAAATGCACATACCATGAGCACTTCTTTATAATGCACAATTCTGACATTTAAAATTGAGATTAAAGCTCCCAGGTTAGAATATCAGCTCCCTGCATGCAAGAATTTGTCTCTCATGTTCACTGCCATCTCCCCAGTGCTTGTCACATAGTAGGTGCACATTAAGTATTTACTGAATAAATTAGAGAAATACCTTTAACCTTGAAATCTAGTCACATAAGAAAAGAGATCATTTGTAATAAAGCTATGACATGATATGTGGCTAGTAATTCATAAAAAGTCAATAATGTTGAGTCAAAGGGAATACAAGTTTTTATGTGGGTTCCTGACAGCCTTTGACTCTTGACCATTTTTAAGGAGGGAGTTGCTTTAAAGTTGAGAAGAAGGCCACTGGCAGAGTGGCTCAGTTGGTTAAGAGCTCGCTCAAGAGTGCAAGCTCTGAGTAACAGGGTCGCCGGTTCGATTCAGCTAAATAATAAAAAAAAAATTCTCTTCTAAAGTTGAGAAGAAGGAATCAAGGCAGGGAGAGGGTCTTCTTGTAGATCTGATATGAAGCTGGCACATGCAAGAACAGGTACACCAGGTGTATAAATATTGAAATATTTTCACACTGGCTGATAGATAACTGTTGAGTGCTCAAGTACACCCGGGCCTAGGTGTTTCAGTCTCAAGAATTCTTTGGGACTTTCCTGCAACCAACAAAGAAAGGGTTAGTGCCCAGCCTCCCGCCCTGGGACCAATTCTGATTGGTCAGTGCCTCCGCCGTCCTGGTTGCTAAATATTGTGAATAACATCTCTGTCTTCCTGAACAGTTCTGACAGGAAGCCTGTCCTTTCCCTTTCCAAAAGAAAGTTTCATGAGAGGTGAAAAGTTGTCCTAACCTCTGTGCAGAAGGTTGTTCAAAGGTTTGTAGAAATTAAAGGAAAGAATGTACGATTTGAGTAGATGTCAACAGCACAGAATGAAGGGGAGTGAGACGGTTAGCCCTTTGGAGAGAGACACACAGATTGAGAGTAGAAAGCAGAGACCAGAGATGAGAGAACATGCCTTGTCTTGGGCTAGGTTGGCTAGGCACAGGTTAGTGGGGACCGTAATGATGGAACGGAACTGGCAGAGGATGCTGAGACCGGGAATTGAGCTCACCTCAGCGCCAGGCCTGGGGCGTCCAGACAGCCTCGCGTAGGCGTCTAGGTGTGTGTGCCCGTGTGCACATCAGGAACATGGGTAGGAGATGCATCGATCAGCGGAGGCAGAAGCAATGAGGAACCACCCAAGGCAGGCCCAGGGCAGTGTAGCAGTCCTGGCTGGCCACCCTCGTGGCTCTATCTGGAATGGGACTTTCTGCCAGAACCTGAGAAACAAAGGAAGCTGAAGAAAGAAAGTAGGCGATGTCAGGGATGTATGTGTTTCCTGACACATTGAGCTAGCTAGAATTAGCCAAGCGCCGTAGGGATGTCTGCTTTTAAAACTGATATGAGAGGCAATCACTTGAGATCACGCCCCTTTAAAAAAAAAAAGTTACTTTTCCGTTTTTTATATCTCTAAACTTTTGACTCCATAACTTCGTCTCCCATTTTTACATTTGCTCTCTTTAGATGTTTTGTTTACTCCTTCTAGTGCTGGGATGCTGGCTCTACCCAGACGTAGTGTATATAACATGTGTATTTTTACATGTATACTCTAGGTAGTATCCTTCCTTTTCCCACCCCTCTGTCCCACACCCCCTCTAGCAGTGCCGCTGACACCACTGTCCTGACAAGTTTCTTGTTTCACCTGGGGAGACCTGCTCTAGTCTCACCCGTAATGAACAGTCTTCACCATGAGCGAGAAGCTGGCGACAAGCAGAGCTGTGTAGCCCACTGGGTAAAGGGCGGACATTTTCATATGAACCAGTCAGCTGAGGAAGAGGAAGGGTGTCCGTCCCAGTGCAGAACTCAAGTGTAAGATGGAAAAACTGAGGCAGAAGCCTCAACCTTTATTGTTTGCACCATCTGGAAAGCATGTAATTGATGCTGCCACTCAGGGCTCATTATCTCGTACTGATTTTATGAAGGATAAGATAATTTTTAGGGCCCACTGACTGGTAATGCTTTGGGTTCTGGTCAGTTCCCTACATGAGTCAGCTGGGGCTGCAGCTAGGGATCATCAGTGACCCTGTCTGTAGCATGGTGGAGAATGCAAAGTCACCTGACTTCTCAGGTGAGGGACACACACACACACCACATTCATGTGACACAACATAGTGCATGAGGGTACAATAGTAGTGCACAATATTTGAGAAAGGAAGAATGACATATACAGCAAGAAGGACAACATCTTGAGAACAGATACCATTAGACATAGTGCAGAGATAGTCAGTAAACCTCCACACACACACAGACACACAGACACACACACATACACACACACACAGACACACAGACACACACACATACACACACACACAGACACACAGACACACACACATACACACACACAGACACACACAGACACACACACAGACATGCATACACACACACACACACACACATACGAAAACCATTGGGAATACAGGACTAAAATATTGGCTTAGCCAATTCTCGGCCAAATAATTATTACCAACTCCCTACTGAGGAGGAATTGGTAATAAATACTAAACTCATACACCTGTAGTGTAAGTTTAACTCATAGTTCACACATAATTTAATCTAGTTAATATTTTATAAGTTTATCCACACAATGATTAAATTATTCTTAAATAAGTTTTCTAGATTTAAAAGACCAATTAAAGCTCCCCATCCAGGTGTTGAGAGAAGCTTCCAATTATGTTATCAATAGACTAATGACTCAAAAAAATCTAAGTTGTTCTTAATTAGGCTTTTTACATCCATTCCTTCTTTAGGAAAAAAAAAGTGGTAGAGACAATGAGAGGAGGACTACATGATCAGAACCCTAGGTAATTTTAATAACAAATATATGAGGAAGTCAATTTTTTAGAAGTACTAATTAATAGTGAATATCCAATTTGACATATGAACACCAGAGTAAGTTTTCATGGTTCTACTTATAAGTGTTTTTTTTTTCTTTTAAACCTTATTTTTTGGATAGCAAGGCATGTTTTTAGTAGCAGTATTATTCATTTATGAAATGTGGATTCTATTAAAAAACTATATTTATACTCAGTCTGTCAAATTCCTGCTTTTAAACAATTGGGTTCACTGAACAAGCTAATTTAATGGCTTACTAAAAAGAAAAAAAGAATGGACATTCTCTCCAGCCAAAGATACATGTGGATAAAATTTAAGCAAGTAAGCCTTTTCTCTATGGAATACAGAAATATAACTGAGTATATATTTTAAACACATACACACAATGGAAGAAATCAAACTAAATGTGTGTATTTAACCTCCTCAACTTTCTGAATATTGGATGCAGTAAGATTGAGTATGACAGTCAAGTAGCTAAGTTGAACGTTTTCTCTTTGTATATGTTATTTTTACCCTTCTCTCTTCAGAATCTAAATGGAAACAGATGAATTCTTTAGAAGTATTTAAACATTTTACTTATAAAAATCTGTCAATTTCACAAAGATGTATCAAATGATTGGCTATGCAAATAATCAATAATTAAACAACAAGGCTGGGAAATTAACCCATGTTTGCTATTGACTGTTTAGTTATATCTGCTTCTCATTCTAGTTTCACATATGATCATTCTTTGGAATAATAACCATAAACCCTAAAAACCAAGGGCAAAAAAGAAGAGTACATTATATTTTCTATTATATATTTAATGCATTTCTTTTTTGTGCAACCATATAGTTTACCAAGTTTTTTCTAAAAGCAGAGACTAGTAGAGATGCAATAATTATCATCTTTTATTTATGCCAAATAGCCAAGGAAAATTAAATTTAATCCTAATTACCTGGATTCTCAAGTAATATTTTGTGAGAATTAGTGTTTGTTGTAGGACTTTGTATAGTCTTATTATATTATTGCATTTTCATCCATATGAGGTAGGGTAGAAACAATGGACATATGGTAGCTTCTACATAACTTTCAATTTTCACCTGCCGTCTCAGCTTTGTTGTCACCAGTGGTGCCCAGAAATCATTTTAGGCAAAATTAGGAAATAAACAGTTAACTTTGGCCTTTCTACCTACCCTTTGCACATTTTTTTTCTTTCTTGTTTCTTTGAAATCCATTGTTATTAAATGGCTTCATTCTTAAGTCAATTAAATATTTGAGATTTATCAGACTATCACATTCAAGAATTAATTGCATTCATACTTGTTTTGATGAGAATAAAGCTAATTTCATAGGAAAACATATATGACAAAAATTCAGGTAAGGATCATGGGAAGGAAATATTCTTGGCAAAGTGGTGTCCTTAGCATCACTGTAAAAAATATACTTCTTGCTTCATCCATGTTGTGTGTGTGTGTGTGTGTGTGTGTGTGTGTGTGTGTGTGTGTGACAGAGAGAGTGAGAGAGAGGGAGAGAGAGAGACTTACACACTTTCTCTAGCAATAAAACCATAATCCTTTAAACACATTCATAAATCTCTAAGGGAATTCTTCCATCCACCATGTTTTTAACTGTTGCAAGAATAAAATTATTATACCCAATAACAAAGGGCACATTCATTTCCTACACACACATATAAATATAATATATATTTAATACTATATACATATGCACACACAAAATTTTGGGGAGAAATACTTATAGGCAATAGCTGTCAATATGTCTTAAACTGTTGTATTGCCACCCAAGGACACTTAAATGCCAATCTGATTTATTTCTAAATGCAAGAAATGACAACCATAATTTGTGAAGATTGACAACCAGGACTAGGCAATGGCATTTAAGCCAATGAGTAATCTGAACAGTTGACAGCTGTTCTTCAAGACTCAAATTTCCTATGGGGCACGACACTTGGGCAAACGACTGTTAATGAACCATGGTCCTATGAAAATCAATTTATGATCACTAAAATTTTAGGACATGCCAGGACTTAACCAAATTATGCTTTATAAGCAGTATAAGATTCATTAGAAGAAAGATCTGCAAAAGAATATCTGAAGCTATAACTAGATGATTTTTTTTTACCACTAGAAATATCAATCACTAAATACCAAACATCTTCTTCAGAGCTACTAGAGACATTAAATCAATATGTAAAATGCCAACAGGACATTGCAAAATATATTCCCTGCACTGTCAAAGAGCATTCTCCAGATAGTCACACTGGGAATGTTACAGTCTACCAAGTGTGCCACCATCCTAGCAAACAGTGAGTCATCGTGTATAAAAATTCAGAACTTGCTTAAATCTGGAAGCTTGCCAACTATGGAAGGAAATTACCAGAACAGTAAAACAGGAGAATCTGAGGCATTGCCCTAAGTTGGCTCATACATTACTCAGTGGCCCATATCATCAACTAAGAAGTATTGGGGGATGGGGGGAACAAAGACAACAAGAAGAGGCATCAACTAACCAAAGTCAGCCCTTTAAAAAACCAAAAAAAGTGAATTTTCCCTTCATACCTCATTCCCGCTGTCCTTCTGATGCCCTCCTTACGCCAATCCCCTTGGTCCTGACTTCTATTAATAGAACCGAACAACATGCTTTTCCCGAAAATTTTCTTTACCCTTTGCTCTTGTATTAAAAGTAAACTTCTTCCTAGCCTATGTTCCATAAAACTGTATTTTTTGGAAGATAATTTCTTTCATTGACTTTAAATATTTTAAAATATCTTCTCATCAAGTTACGTGATAGTTACCGGTGATACAAAGATGAAGGTAAAACAGTTTCTTTCATCAAAGAGTTGACTGTCTAGATGAAAATATCCTTACGAATGAGCTAAAATATATATTATTTGTAAGATCTGCCTGGTTTTTCATTTTAATGCAGTACTTCTATAAAGAACTAATAACATAAAAATGGTAGTTTTCATGAAAAGAATTTTAGATATTCCATGGGGATTGAGGAGGCAGTGTAGGTGTAAGTAAGAAGACGAAAAAGGCAGGTCTTTAAAAATAGTCACACATGTTGTCTCATTCAATATCATTTTTGTGAAAATGCATCACCATTATTAAGTAAATACAAGGTCAGACAATTAAGTTTGCGAACTCCTCCTGGAAAAAGTGCTTCATACCTCATTGCTGAATATCGCTGCGTTCACCTTTGAAGTACTTCCCTTGGGAAGCTATGCACCGATACCAGCACCTAGTCAACCCTTCAAAGCAATTTTGGAACTCTTACTGGGATGGCAATCAGAGCTATTGTCGTATTACCCTTGATGTCCTGAATGTCATCAAAATGTCTTCCTTTCACTATTTCCTTTATCCTTTGGGTAAAGAAAGAAGTCATTGGGGGCCAGATCAGGTGAGTAGGGAGGGTGTTCAATACAGTTATTTGTTTACTGGATAAAAGCTCCCTCACAGACAGTGCCATGTGAGCTGGTGCATTGCTGTGATTCAGGAGCCATGAATTGTTGGCGACAAGTTCAGGTCATCTAACATTTTCATGCAGCCTTTTCAGCACTTCCAAATAGTAAACTTGGTTAACTGTTTGTCCAGTTGATAAAAATTCATAATGAATAATTCCTCTGATATCAAAAAAAGGTCAGCAACATCGTTGCAACAAATTTGCAAACTTAATTGTCAGGCCTCATATAATACCTAGTAAATATTAAAGTTGTTTGATCACTGGAATATTAACATATGGTTGTACTGTAAGACCTACAGTGGTAAGGCAGCCTGATACATTGGTAATTGAGTCTCAACGATAGGTTGAGGTCACTAAACACCTCATTGAGGGCCAAGCAAGGAACATCCAAAGATAGCAATGGTTCTCAGAGGCGACTTTGCCCTCCAGGGGACAATTGACAGTGTCTGAAGACATTTTTGGGCTCACAGCTTGGAGAAATGCTGCTGGCATCTGGTGCATGGAGACCAGGGGTGTGCGGAAACATTCTACAGTGCACAGTACAGCCTCCATAACAAAGAATTACCCATCTCCAAATTGCAATATTGCTGAGGATGAAAAACTCTTATAAAAAGGGTGTTGTAGTGTCTTTTTCTGAAAGTATTCTCTCTGTTTCATCCTGAGATTCCTCCTGGAATGGGCAAGGGGCAAGCTCACCATGACAGGGTTAAAAATGTGGTGTTGTCATAACACTACCTAGAAGCATTCAATACATTTCCCAAAGTTGAGTGAGCATTAAAATATCTGTGCTACTTCTTGAAAATACACGTTCCTGAGCATCCTCCCAAGGATTCTTATTCAGTTAGTTTAGAATAAGAGCCATGAATCTTAAATTTAGGTAATTCTGATATGAATGACTGAAGGACCATACAATAGGAAACATGGACCTGCTGTATAAAACCCAAGTTCTTAACATATTTTCCTTTGATGCATATATTATCCCTCTCTCCTCACTTTATCTTCTAGCAATATTGGTCTACCTGAAGGTCACTGAAACTGTGTACTTTTTCACAAATTCCCCACTGTTCATACATTTCTTCTGCCTAGATCCCCTGTCTGTTCTTTGTCCTACTGGTGAATAGCCAGTTAGTAGTGTGCTGTTCAACATTTAGTGGCTGTCCAAAAACAAAGAAAAAAACCCTGATCTGTAGCATGTATCAGTTTCTGTGTAGTATGAATACTCTTACTATGGAAACTTCAAGCTACCACTGTGATATTTCTGAACACTGAGTTGGAAAGAAACATGCTCAAGCAGCTACTCAGAGCTGGTGTGAGCAGCTCTGACACAGCATTGCAAGTCATCAATACCTTTAATCTTTCCATGGAGCCTTTCCCAATAACTGCAGTCTAGTTTTGCACATTTAATATTGCAATTATTAGATTTTCTCATTCATATTTCTTAACATACACATTCCTTAAGTAGACTGTGGGTTCTTTGAGACAAAGACCTCCTGCAGTAATGAAAAACGTGTTCAGTGAATTTCCTTTTTAACTCAAATATTTGTATATCAATGGTGATTTTTTGATATGTTTTCTTCCTTTTGGTATACCAAATAATTTAATAAAGTGTTAAAAACGTTAAAGAATTTTCTAAGTTTCAGCTTCAGTTATGTAAAATAAAGTGTATCAAGCCAAATATTTTTTCTTTCTTTCCTTTTTTTTTTTTTGCATGCTTACCCCAAAATATTAAAGAGGGTAAGTGTATCTTCTGGGAGCCAGCCTAAGCTCTAATAAAAGTGAGATATGTGACCTAGGGAAGTTAACTTTGGACTACTTTTCACTAATAGGGATTGTCTTCCGAAGAATCTAGGTTCTGGGTTATTTCAGTCCGAGGAAGTTGTATTTATTTATATAGTACTTTATCTACAGTCAACTTTGCTGAGTTGAGCTAGTTCTACTTTTAAATTATCAGGCACTTCTTAACTTGGACCAGTTTTTCTCAGAAAGGATTCCCTTACAGTTTTACTCCTGAGTAATTACTTTGCTGAATTGGAACATAGTTTTGAGGGCAGAAATGTTTGATAATTGCTTTGGTACTCAGAGAAGATAAAGACTTTTTATGCTGCCATAAGAAAGAGTAAACCTTAAATATGTGGGCAGATTGCTTCGTTTCATCTGAAAAGATACATAGTTATCTTTCTGAACCCTCAAAAAAATCACTGTGTGTATATATGATCCCAGTCATTGGGCCTCTCATATAGATATTAAACAGTATATTTGTTTTAATCAAAGACCAATTCTAAAAAGTTTAACACTAGTGAATGTTCTCTTTCTCTCACTCCCTCTCTTTCTCTTTCTCTCTCCATATGTGTGTGGTGTGTGTGTGTGTGTGTGTGTGTGTGTGTGTGTGTGTGTATAGTCGTAGATTCAAATAGATCTAACAAATCATAATACAGTATAAACAGAGGAAATGATCTTTCTGTAAGGCCATAGGCATAAGGATAAATTAAACAAACCATAACATACTATTATATAGTATGTTCTTTCAATATTTTATGGAATTCTAAGTTGCAACCCAAAGAGACGTCTCTTCTGGGAGGTAATGATGATTATAAACAAAAGGCATGGGGGAGGGTTTTTTTTAAATGCTTGGTAAGAAAATGCATTTTTGGTGCCCATGCCACTTTTTGCTTATTTGTCTTTCAGTGGTTTATGGAAAGATGCAAGAACTTAAGTAGATCTTCTAGATGTGATTCAGTAGGAGCAGAAAATCTTTTTTTTTTCTTTTAATTTATTTACCAGCTGAGCCAACTCAAACTATTTCCAACTCAAAAGCAAATCCAAATAATGTTTAACTTTTCTGGCTTAAATTACTCATTTAAAACCTAAGTTTAAATTGGCAGGGAAAACAGTTCTATAAGCTGCTAGGGCAGAACCTTCAGATCAATGATATTTAAACTTAGATTATCAAATACTTGATAAGATTGAAGATCATTTAAGAAGATCATTTTATTTTGATCATTTGTCATTTCAGTGTTATTTATTTATTTGCCATTGAAAAATGACTTGCTTCCAAGCTTGCATCTCAAAGAGCTAGAAACAATTTTGAAAGACTAATATTATATTAGGCAGGCATCCCAAAAGTTGATAGGACACAACTGTACAGTAGAACTGGGTGATGTAAATGGCATATGTTTCTTAAGAAATGGACTTTATAACTTTCTTAAAACTTTACTCCCTTTGAATGATAGGCCTTTTTGCCTAGGAGTGAAATAATTACTGTACCACATAACTCTCTTAAAAATATATTGCATCAGGGTCATAATGTTGTAATTTAGAATTTTAAAGGTAAAAGAGTGAGCTTTTAAATTTAATATCTCAGGGACTTTGGATCCTTTCCACCCAAAACTTGGCATGCAATTTGTCTCCACAGATGATTTTAATGGTTTAAATTAGTTACGGCTTTTCAAATTGTGAAGTAGCCAATAATTTAGCTTTGACCAAAATTTAAACAATTAGTTCTAACCAGCTCCAGTTATTTAAAAAATCAGGTTTTAAAGGAAAAGTAAATGTGGTTAGTTAATTTTTTATTGCTCAGAGGTTTATATATTTAAAAATAAAATTCTAGAGATTTTAGTGTGAGGGGAAACTCCCTATTTCTGTGAATATTTTCCCAAAATATTGTTATGTGTAAGTGAAATAGTTTCAAGACATAAGCCCCATTCTATTCCCTCTCTTTCTCTCTCTCTCTCTCTCTCTCTCTCTCTCTCTCTCTCTCTCTCTCTCTC
>NW_017731580.1:671772-674120 GCF_001890085.2 Hipposideros armiger | reverse complement strand
ATATATTCACTTATAGTTGACATACAATATTATACAACATCAGCTTCAGGTGTACAGTGCAGTGATCAAGCCTCTACCCCATCCATGATGCGGCCTCCCTAACAAGACATGTGACCATCGACAGAGTTGAATTAAGTGACTAGTATATTTTTTTTGTAGTAATTTTGGAAGGAAGTGAAAATAGTGGACAGGAACCTGAGGGGTACTGCTCCATTGAGATCTACACTGGTCACACCTGTAGTTCAGGTTTTGGATCTGCTGGATGCAGGGAGTTGATTCGTCATCTAGATTCCCTTCCTGCCACAAAACTAAGGTCGCTGTGACAGTGCTTTCAAGACTATGGTCAGGACAGGAAGAAAACTGGCACTACAGTTTGTCTAGATACACTTAAATCAAGAGACTTTTGAACCTAAATTTCATAATGGAAAATAGAACAAAAGAAAGAAGTATGATGTAGGTGTTCCTAATAATAACCTGGTCCTCACCCTCATGGCTTCCACACAATCACCCCAAATACAAGTATGACAGAGGGGACAGCTACCGCATACACCAGTTTACAGAACGCCAGAGCTTGTCCATGGGTAAGCGCAGGCTGCTGGGGAGGAAGCTGATTGGACCCTTGTGGGTCTTAGGTTCCCCACTTCCTTTCACACAGTCTTGGTGGTACCAGTAAGGCAGCTCACAGAGGTGGAAATGGAAAGCAGTTATGTCAATGTAGCCTCAGAGCTAGGCACAAGGAAAAGAGGCTGGATTGAAATGGGACTGCACCGGTGCCCCTTTTCGGATGTTGGAGCCACACGGTGCATAGTGCCCTGCTTTACTCTGTGAAAGCTGCACCAGAATAAACTCCAAACAGGGTAAGTGAGACTGCGGCAATGAAATCCTCTTAGAAATTGTGATTTGGGTCTGGTATAATCTTACTGATGTAGAAGCAACCTAATGCTGTTTTACTAGCTATGTGGAGAAAATAGAAATGTCATGGAGAAAGCTCTGAAAATGTGTAATTTCCCTTATTCTCAATATAAAAACCATTGCATTGATCAATTTAGTTTTTGTACACAGTGTATAAAAGGTTACCTTGATTTATTTAAAGTATGAGTTCCACATTCATTTATTAATTTATGCATTCAAATAGTGATCGAACACAAACTACTGTATGTGCCATGCACCAAGCCTATACTGAGACATAATGGATAAAACACAGTCTCTATCTCCAGGAGTCTTCTGGATAGTTGAACAATACTGGGTTCTGTGTCCTTTGTTACAATGCCAAGTGTCAGCAGCCTATGACATAATTATAATCTGACAGAAAAACTAAGTATTCTATAATCAAGCAACTTCTCCCAGCATATCTCCACTCCATGGCACACTGCTACTAAGTAAAATTATACTCACAAATACTCTTTACTAGCATTTTTAAAAGATGATAAATGCTTATACACTAAAAATTAAAACCAGTTCATTCTAGGTATTATTTATGTAGAATTAGAGCATGAAGATATTAGCCAAGAGAATGAAAAGTGAGTGTACCTGCATGCAACTGTGTGTTTTATTTTTTAGGCTTAACAGCTCAGCTGTAACATTTGTACATTAGTTAAATAACATCTCAAGGGGAGCTGGAGATAGAACCTTGATGTCTACTGATTGTGCATGTGTGAGCTTGTGCTCTCAGAGGATGGTCCTTAAAAAACTCCCTGCTGGAAGCTATTGTGCAGATTGTAAAAGGGCCGTTGCTAAAGTGCCAATTGAGCTAGTACTGTATACTTGCCATTTAAAGAGAAGATTTCATACCACTTGATTATGTTAAATAGAAATGTTTGAAATTTATACAGAATTCCATCAAAATGGCACAGTAGTTATACGACTAAAGAGCCGCGACTACCATATCCCGTAACTAATGTCAGTCCTTCTGGTAGATGGTTGAATGTAAGGCTGTCACAGAATATAGTACATGAGAAGTATAGGAAGTCTTAAAATAGTGAAGGCATAAGTATATATTGTAATAAAATAATGTCATATTTGCATTGAAATACTTACATATGTATGTATTACATATATACAGAGGGTGCCAACAAAAGTATACACATTTTAAGAAAGGAAAACTTCATTAAAATTGTAATACTTAATATATACCAATAACAAAAGATGAATACAAGTCACATTTGACTTCTGCAATTACAAGAGGTGCTCAAAGTAGTTCCCATTAGCATTCTGACACTGCTGATTATGGTGAACTACTGCTTGAGCAATGTTGGCCAAAGTGTCCACTTGTATACATTTTTTTGGCACCCTCAGCGTAAGTTTCATATATATATATATATATATATATATATATATATATATATATA
>NW_017731580.1:547440-670612 GCF_001890085.2 Hipposideros armiger | reverse complement strand
TATATATATATATATAATAGAATTTAATAATTGCGTTGACAAGGATGTGGGAAGAAGGTAGTCCCATAAACCGCTTAGGGTCAATTTCATCTGTACAACTTTTTTGAGCGTAAATTAATTTCCTTTTAATCCATCAGTCTGCTATTAAGAATGTGTCTTATAGATAGTTCACCTAAGTGAGCAAGGACATATACTCCAGTGTTCACTTTAGCATGATTTTAATAAGTAAAACTTGAAACATGTGTTTGTCTATAGTGACAGTACATCTATATCATTTTAAAAATGAGGACAGTTTAATATGCTAATATGGAGAAATATAAGATATGAAAAGTTAAATGCCAACTTCCACCACTGAGGAAAGAGATAGCCAAGTACCCTAGCTATGTCTTGCCTTCGAAGTGTGTTCACATCATCTTTTAAAGATTTCCAGGGGACTGAACACCAGCTGCTCACAGAGGTAACTTGCCCCCAATGTGTCCTCTTTGTGGTCCGCTCTCCTTGCCTTCCCATTCTGTTGTTTTCACCCGGGGCTTCCAGCTATCACCTCCCAATTAAACCACTTGCACCTAAACCTTTATCTCGGGGCAGCCTTTAGAGGTCGCAAAATCGGCATGCATGTACTCAAACGTTCTTAAAGCCTTTCTCCTCTCTTTCTAATGTATGAAGTAGTATTGCTTTTGGATACAGAGAATGCTGGAGAAAATGTTAGATGCTGCAGCATTTTAAGTATGGCATGTTATTGGGGTACCCATGCTGTAATATATTTACATAAAACTCTTTAATCAATACTGTGTCTCTCACTCTGTCTACCACTAGGGCAAAGCCTTACCGTGTTGCAGAAGATAAAGTTATCTCTGCTGCAGGCAGGCTACTTATCATTAAGCCTCAACTGTCAAACTCAATACAGAAAATTCTAGAAGCCATTTCCTGAGTGACTGGTTTGCAGCTGTGGGACACGATAGGGAGGGTGAGCATATGGAAATGAGAAGGAAGAGGAGGAGGATGCCTTTCTAATCAGGAGCTGTGCTTTCCAGTGTTGTCACTTTCTCCACATGTCAGGAGAGGAGGTTTTTCAATTATCGGTGATCTTTGAAGAGTTCAACAGGCAATCCTACCTTGTATTTGGAGAATTTGGAGCATTGGTGCCTCACAATCAGAACCAGACTTATAGATAACCAGTTACACTCTGCTAAGTCAGTCTGATCCATAAGTAAATATAGGTCTGAGCACTCAGAAGTTAAACAATAAGGTATCAGTATATTCTTTTGGAAATTTTCTTTGAGTAAAAGGCAACATGATACAATGGTACTTAGGACATTTATATAATAAGCAACTGTCATATGCCTTATGGAAACGGTTTTACCAGTGGCCTACAGTGGGAAACCATGATTATTCAAATATACATTTATGTTTATAAAGGATGTAAGAGCACCTGGCCTGCCCTTTTTGAGGCAATTGCTCTTGGCAATTTCACAAAACAGATCAGAAAGTAATTGGAATTCTCCCAAGCTCCCTTAAACCTGGTAGGGAATCCATGTTGAACCCACTGAGTGTTCCGAGAGGTGATGGGGAGTCAGAGGAAAATGCCTTCCGCTGACCTCTCAGCGATGTCAGGGCCACTCAGACTGGCAGGGATCTACAGCACTGGAATTAGAGCAATAAGACACGTTTCCTCTGAAAATGTGTGGTGTCTATTTGATAAGGTCTGAGAAAGAGCTGAATAGAGAGCAACAGTGAAGCAAGCACTGGGTGGCCTCTTTGATCTCCCCTAAGGGTAGAGCAGTACTGATAAATGTGGTTTTCTTGATAACTTAGCCAAGGATCTAATAAACAGGTCAGACCACACAATGCCTCCTTTTATGTGCACAGAAAAAGAGGAACTGGGGAGCATCTCTCTATGGTTCAGGGTCACACTCACCCCAGAAAGAAAAAGTTGTGACCTGGGAGATTTTACAACTGAGTGGTTATTTTAATGCGAGATGGCTCTAACATCTTGAAAACAATTAAAGTGGTCTCGTTAGACACAATTCTTATGCAATATTACTAGAGAAATAACTTCAATGTTCATTGAAACTGAAGCCAACTATGGGCAAAATCTTCCATCTGTGATCATTTTTCGTCCTTTATGTTCCCAATATACTGGAGCCGGCTTATGTTAGTTACTGAGAGCCCACTCACTGTACTCAAGCCTTCCAAACTCTGTATTCACTTACTGCAGATGGGTAGTTTGAAATTGGCCATCTTGGGAGTATTTATACCACAGAAACGGGAAATGGGCAAATGTTGTAAATCAGAGTTCCCTCCTGCCCAGTCTGTTGTTTCACATTTATAAGTGTATGCCCACTGTATTGAACTAAGAAATGACAACAATCAGAGGTCTCCGACTTCCTGCCTTGGCCAGGAATTCATCTTACTCAGACACATTGGTCATGATGAGCCTGGGCCCTGGGGCAACATTAGAATATTCATGAGTCAGTGTGTTTTATCTGGTAAATGTCTAATTTTCAAACTCTGGGAAAGTGACCCAATCTCGGTGAGACTTAGACTTCTCATATGCAGAAACGGTTGTAATACCTGCCCTTATCTATCTCACAGGCTTGTGGTGAGATTTCAAATGAATAATGAATAATGCATGTGAAAAAACTAATTATAATGTACATATAATTATATACTGATAGCCCAGATATATTTAGTATATTTATACATAATATTATGGTAATAATAGTTGATAATTGACATTTATTTAGTGTTTAATATGGGTCCCAGACTCTTCTACGTGTTCTGCATTTTAGTCACTTCATCCTCATTAACCATATGAGGTAGGTGCTATTATTCCCATTTCACACAGGTGAAAACTAAGATACAATAGAATTAAATAATTTGCCCAAGATTACACAGTAAATGGCAGAGTTGAGGTGATAAACCCAGGCAGTCTAGCTTCTGATCCTGAGCTCTAAGCCACTGTAGAGATTAAACGCCTAAATTCCCAGAGAGATCTGAGATAGTGTACATAAAGGTAAATTATAAATATATATATACATATATATGTGTGTATATATATATTTTTTAAAGTACAATTATTTTTTATAGAAAAATTATTTGCTCCAGGAATGTGAACCTTAATTTCTGCACTGGCAGAATTGTTATGTTAGTCCCAAAACATAGTAAAAAGAGAAAAAATTTAAACACATTGGATGATTTCTGCTTGCCTAGGATTTTATATCATATTAAAGATAAAAATATTGATGTTACTATAATGCCAGGAAACATCTAAGATTTAAAGTTTCATGGATCTATAGAAACAAGAAAAAATATATTATTTTCTTCAATTATAAAGCAGTATGATAATATTATCAAATATTGAGTGGGAGCTCAAGAAAAATCTCTTTTCTAAAATCAGTCTTACCTTGTTGCTGGTCATAATTTTTTTTCAGTATTTTTTTCTTTTGTAAGTCAGAGTTTAAAAGCATAGTGTTGATCATAGTGTATGTTCAATTATATTCTTTTTTATCTTAAAATCTCAACATAAACATTTTCCACATTGTTAAATGTATACATGCAAATCATTTAATTGTTGAGTTATGGTATTTGGAGTAACTATACCATATGTAAAAGTATGTAATACTCTTTTCTTTACTTTTGAATATTTTACGTATTAGTTTATCCTTTTTTATTATAAATGCCAGTATATTAATTTCATATATATTGCTGTTGCAATATTTTGGATTATATTTTAATTTTTAAATCAGTTCAAATGAGATGGAAAATATTTATTGATTTTGGCACTTATTGCATATATATATATATATATATAATTTATTTTAAATGTCATTAGCAGAGTGGCAGAGAATATATGACAGAGGCACACAGTAGGACTTGTATGTCATACAAAGGTACTTTGTAGGTGATGAAACCTTGGAGTTTGGATTAAATGGCAGCATTTGCCTATTAGGATGCTTGTTCGGAATGAAGATGGGAAGTGGGCAAAATGCAGTCTACACTGGTGACTGAGTCCACATACAAGGGTTTTTCAATAGTTGGTGGAATATACAACAAAGTTCTGAAGTAAGTCACTAGTAACAAAGAGCAAAAAGAAACGATGTTTGTAAAATAACTGGAAAGTGAAACCAAGAAGAATGATGACTAATGAAGGGAGTATAAGGAAACTGTTTTGAAGGGAGAACGTTTTAGAAACTCAAATTCAAGGTATAATTACTGTTTCATTTTTTTTGTTATCTACTTTCTCAAGCTTATTTTTAACATGGCTGCTATCTTGTACACAATTTTTTCATGATGAATTTTCATAATTATTGGGTTTTATGTCTTGACAATAGAAGTAAATCTTCAGATTCATTATATAGTTGAACATTTTAGTTGTTTTTATACGGGTACATCAATTACAGCATGACTAGGTATAGAACTAATTAAATACTTTTTTTCACCCCCACAAAACTCTGAATTAGTAGTTTTATATCTTCTGGCTTTTAATGTTGGATAAAACTCTGAGAAGAGCTTCATTTTATTTTTATTTTTTGGTGGTATTTTGGGCTGAATTGTGTCCCCCCACTTCCCACTAAAATTCATATATTGAAATCTTAACCTCTAGTACCTCAGAATATGGCTGTATTTGGAGATAAGAGTCCTTAAAGAGGCCATTAAGTTAAAATGAGGTTATTGTGGTGAGTCCTAATCCAAGATGACCTGTGTCCTTATAAAAAGAGATTAGGACACAGACACACACAGAGGGAAGACCATATGAAGACTCAAAGAGGAGATGACCATCTACAAGCCCAGAAGAGAAGCCTCAGAAGAAGTCAACCCTGCCAACTCCTTGATTGGACTTCTAGCCTCAAGAACTGTGAGAAAAAAAATATGTGTTGTTTAAGCCACCTAATCTGTGGTATTTTGTTATGGGAGTCCTAGCAAACAAATACAGATAGGAATCTTAATTATTTTCATTTACAGCTTTGTAGAAATTTTACGTAACATTATTTCAAAAGTTCACAACATATGATTGGTTTGCATTTATGAAACTGCGGTATGAAATGCTGCTTTTGCATTATGTTAATTGGTATTATTTGAAAGAAGGAAATTTATGGTGAAGTAATTTTGGAGAAATTACATTATAGCAGAATCTTTTAAAGATGTTAATATGCAAATTTTTCCATCTTGAATATCTAAGATGTGGTTCTAATTTATTACTATTTCCTGAAATTTTTATTTGGAACACTAATCCAATAAATGTATTTCAATAATTAAAAAAAGTTCTTTTAGTATATATTTGTTGCAGAAGGGGATCTTTCAATCTGTAGACTTGTATCTTTCCCCAGCTACAAGAGGTTATTTTTTACCCTCCCCTTGCATCTTATGACCAATTTAGATTGAAGGTTATTGCTCCTTTTCCATTGGTCTCATCCCTTCTTCTAAAATACCAATTGGCCATGAATGTAATTTCATTACTTTCTATTTCACATCTAATCTTCTCTCTTGTCTTTTCATCTATTTGTCTTTATGCTCTGTGCTCTGGAAGAGTTCTCCAGGTTTCCTTGATCATTGATTTGATTTTATGTAATGTCGATTTTGTTCTTTTTATTCCTAACGCTGATACATATTCAGATTTTTATTTGTAATTTCCTTTAACTCCGTTGTTTCATCCTGCTCTCTTTCACATATGCTGCTATTCATTCAGCATCCCTTTCACCTGAGACTATTTTTGTCTTATTTAATACTTCATCTCCTCTTTCAGTATTCATATTCCTCCATTTAATAATGAGTACAAAACCTGCTTTCCCCCAAACACTTCTGTTTGCTACAATAAATCTTTCAAGGTTCTTTTTGCTTTTAATGTTGAGTAAACTTACTTTTCATATTAGTTTCCAATGTGGATTCTCTTTATAGGCTTCATGGCAAGTGTGTGAGTGTGTGCTATTAGGTAAAAGTGTATTTGTGTGTGTGAGAATGCATGTGCATGTGTTCCTCATGCTCAGTGATAATAGGACTATTTAGGTTAGTTGTTAGCCAATGGGGAGGGAAGACTTTTTTAAATTGCCTTCACTGCTTGTTCAGGTGCTGTCCGCATCTACTTTAAGTTATTGTCAGAAAGCTGGCTCTCTTCCCACCTGAATATCTGGTGTTCTGTTATTAATTATTTAATAACAATAACTGGTACTTACTGAGTGATTACTATGTGCCAGGTATTATTCTAAGTGTTTTAGGATAATTCACTTATGTGAATCTCAAAAAACAAACAAACAAACCCAAAACCCAGGGGAAACTATAGCACAGAAGTTTAGTAAGTTGCCTAGGCTGTGTATTATTATCAAGGAGCCACACATCGGCACTTGGTCACACTGTCTCTCTGGAATGTGCTACTAGACTAAGGAGGGCTCTCTGTCTCTCTCTCTCTCTCTCTCTCTCTCTCTCTCTGTCTCTCTCTCTCTCTCTCTCTATCTATCTATCTATCTATCTATCTATCTCTATCTCTCTCTCACTGCTTCCTCATCTGACCACACAGAATTATTTTGAACAAGTATCCATTATTTGTAAAAATTCAATATCCCTCGCCTTGCTTGGAGAAACTACAACTACAGAGTTCATTGCATACAAATTTGTTCCAACCTTCCAACCTCCCTACTGTAAAATTCCCACTATAAGAGGAAATGTTGCACTGGCCATGCCTTTCTGTGATTAGCTTGTATTGTCCTTGGAAAGTAGTTCACAAATAGTATAAAAAGAGAGGTTTTGGTGGAGATAGCAGTGCGTAATGGTCCTGTTCAGCTCAGGAAGTATCTTTGGCACAATAGAGAGGGGCATGCAGAATCCTGTCTGTTAAGACATCGAGTTTGTGGCCAAGCTCACAGTGGGATTTGATGGAAACACCCTCCTTCATTCCTGCCTCGCCCTGATAACCTGCCTTATGGCTCCTTTACTGGTCATGGGAATTCCTCCTGGAGTCATGCAGACTGTGAAGAACGTTTCTAGTTACTAGCACTACTGAAACTGTGCTGGTTGGTGTGCATTTGCATCAACCCCAAAAAGGAAAAGTTTAACTTTACGTTTTACATGAAGCGGTGAGCTAGTCTGGTGTTCCGACCAGGTAATCCAGAGAGGGGAGAGCTAGGGTCAGGTGCGGGAGTGAGGCCACTGAGGACAAAGGTCTGCAACACAGATGAAGCTGTTTCAGGATGAAAAAATATCCAACACATAATAAAGTCCAGGGTTAGGGAGGAAAATAAACAATTAACTCAAAAAGAAGGACCAACAGTGGCAGTCATATAAGGAAGAGCCAGTAGAACTTAGAGAGAAGATGGCTGAGGTTATGATCTACAGAGAATGTGATTCTTGTATGGATATCTCTGGCTGTTTTCATAACTAGAAAGATATTAAGGCCAAATAATTTATTTTATTATTAATTATATTAATTCCTAACCTATTAAGCCCAAATTAATTTAAATACCACCCCAAACCTGTTCACTTAAGGTGTCCAAAACATTAACTCTAGGGCATCACAAAGCAGAGGAAGGTTCTGAACTAGAATTGTTTCTTGTTTCTTTCAAATTTTCTATTTTGAGTGAATGAGTAAAAGAACAGGGGAACGAGTAGACTATGGAATCTTAGTGAATAGCAATGAAACAGACTGGATTCGTCTGGACATGTACAACAGGAGGCACAGGGCTTACACCTGGTGATGCCCTGTGTCACTTTGAATAATTGACTTCTGGCAAAGTGAGATGCTTGTAGAGCCGAACAGGAGAGTATTTATTTCCTGAATGGTCTCCTCTTTGGTGTGATGCTGATTAACATAATTCTTACACCAATTTTGATCCCCCCACAGTAGGTGGATTCCCCAGCTGCCACCAAAAGGGCCTGATAATCTCCTCAACTTCTAACAGTAACATCCTAGATGTAGAGCACAAGCAGGGCTCAGAAGTGCTCGAGCCATGAAAGGAGCATTCTGGAGAAAGATGTGCAGTGAGCTGTGTGTGTTCTTAGCAATAACAGAGTAGGTAAACTACTTGTTTGTCAGTGGGATGTATTCTGTCATACATGCTAATGTTCTGATCTTTCCACTAGGAGTCTATGGGTGGTGAGTAATAAATACATAAACGTGAATTTGGAAGGTCTAAAAACAATGCTTTTGATACTTGGTTGATTAACTTGGGGTGCCAGAAATGATGTAACTAGATTACTCTTGGATGTGAAAAGCATGGTCAGTGAGTCACTGGAAGTTACGTGTGGCAAATGTGAGGAGATGAAATGTGCCATCGTCATGTCGAACGGCAGCCACCAACCACTAAGACAGGTTTGTATTCATGGAAAGTGTTATAAAAAGAATAAAATCCAGAGCAATCATATTCTGAAAATATTAGAAAATCAAGAGAAGGCACAAAAAGTTTTTGGGTTTCTAGACCTGGTCCTTGATCTAAGCGCATGTCATACATGGGTGGTGGCGTCGTGTAGTGGGTGTTCCCAAACGAAGCCCATGAAATTGCCCATGGCCTGTATCTAACATCATGAATGTGAGGAATCCTCCCCAGGCTTGTCAACTCCTCCCACACACCCACACATACTGATCTGTGTCTCAGGAACTCGTAAACTGCTACTGGAACTAGACATCTGTTTGTAGTTTTTTGAAGACTTTTTAGGCAGCTACACAGTTTGAAATGAATGGCTGAGAGTTTTCTGATTGTGGCTTATCCTTAGGTGAGACCAAGCAAGCTGCCTCCGTTGTACTGTGGCTTTTGGTAGAAGCAACCATGCTGTGGTTTGGGTTATTTCCTTTTGAACTTGGAGCTCAAAATGCCTTGAGCACAAGCACTTACACAGGTGTACTTCACTCTAATGCATGCAATTTTTCAAGCTGAGTGATCTCAGCTTTATTTAGAGTCTTGATATTTACTTTATGGTAGAAATTGCTACTTGTTCACCAAAATGCATTTTCCCCTTGTTATTTTGCTGTAGAACTAGACTATGTTTTATGCTTCCTGTTCAATGACGGATGGCCAAATGTTGGAGTTTTAACCAAAGGAACGTGAGCAGAAGTGATGTGTGTCACTTTCAGGCTAGACCCCAGAAGATCTGTTTACATGAACCTCTCTATGGTTTTCTGGAAAGTTCTACAGCAACATTTAAAGCCACATACTGGAGATAGCAAAGACACCATCAGCCTAAATCCCTGCATGGAAAATTTGGGACAATCCATTAACTCCTTCCTATACTTATCAACCTGCATAGACACTAGAATGTTATGTAAGCAAGTAATGAGTTTCTGTTGCATTAAACCATTGCACCTTGGGTCTGTTTATTACTGTAACATAAGCTGCACTATATCACCTTTAAATGGCATGCTCAGTTTTTCTCACCTATATACAGTTTTTATCTTACAGGTAGATTGTTATATTAAATGAGAACATAGATGTACA
Organism: Hipposideros armiger; assembly: GCF_001890085.2. NCBI lineage: Eukaryota > Metazoa > Chordata > Mammalia > Chiroptera > Hipposideridae > Hipposideros > Hipposideros armiger. The sequence continues at coordinate 661,190 of NW_017731580.1, read as the reverse complement.
GTGGTTGGCATGCAATAAGTGCTCTAAGAAAAATAGTTACCCTGAATAGTATGTCCCGAGGTTAAAAGGAATTCTTGATATTCTTAATTCACTTGGATAATTAGCTGTAAAATGAAAATGTTTTAGTCACTTGGGGGTGTTAAAAGGCTTCTAAACTAAACATTAAGAATCAATCCACGTGGCTAGTGCCCAAGAAACTTTTCTTTAGTACATGTAGTTGCAATTTGTTATCCTTCTTTTCTCCCATAGAACTTCTATAAGTATTTTTTTTAATTAAAGTTTATTGGGGTGACAATTGTTAGTAAAGTTACATACGTTTCAGGTGTATAATTCTGCAGTATGTCATCTATATATCACATTGTGTGCTCACCACCCAGAGTCAGTTCTCCTTCCATCACCATATATTTGATACTGTTTACCCTCATCTACCATCCCCGTCCCCCCTCACACTCTGGTAACCACTAAACTATCGTCTGTCTCTATGAGTTTTTGTTTGTTTGTTTGTCTTATTCCTTTGTTGCTTTCAGTTTTATATCATACATATGAGTAAAATCATATGACTCTCGACTTTTTCTGTCTGATTTATTTTGCTTAGCATGATAATCTCTAGATCCATCCATGTTGTTGCAAATGGCACTATTTCAACTTATGGCAAAACTTTTATAAGTGTTTTCATTAACTCCATGGTAGGCAGTTCTAGGTTGGCCCTCGATGACCTCACCTCCTTGAATTCTCATCCATGTGCAATTACTCTCCACTTGAGCGTGAGCTGCCTCTAGTGATTTGCTTCTAACCAAAGAATGCAGCAAAAGTGATGGGGTATCACTTCTGTGATCAGGTTACAAAAAACTGTGACTTCCATCCCACTAGCAACCTCTCTTTATTGCCTTATTTGGCTTTCACATTCAGAAGTGGGCTGTTATGTTGGAGAGGCCCACAGTGAAAGGAATGAGGGCACACTCTACCAACAGCCAGAGAGGGACTGAAGCCCTCAGTCCAAACATGTCTAAGGCACTGAGTTCTACCAACACAGGCTAAGTGAACTTGGAAGTGGACCCTTCTACAGTTGAGGCCTCAGATGCAGACTCTGGGTGGACACACTGGTTGTAGACTGTGAGATAGTGTAAGGCAGAGGATCCAGTTAAGCTGTGCCCCAATTCCTGATACCCAGAAACTGTGAGATAATAAATGTGTATGGTAGCCCCCCCATCCATGGGGGATTCATCCCAAAATCCCCAGTGGATACCTGAAACCATGGGTAATAGAGAACCCTCTCTATGCTATGTGTTTTCTTATGCATGCATACCTAAGATAAAGTTTAATTTGTAAATTAGGCTCAGTAAGAGATTAACAACAATAAATAATAATAAAATACAACAATTATAATAATATACTAAAAGTTATGTGAATGTGGTCTGTCTTTCTCTCTCTCTAGTAATTTTTATATTTTTCAGTCCAAATCTAATCCCAAGTCCATGTGACCACCCCTCACTTGTGATAAATGGCTTGGTGTCACTCGTGTCAGAGGTCCCTTGCTTATGTCTTGTGGAGGCTCAGTGCTTTGTGGCACAGCACATTGCCATCAAACAGAACACGTTTTCTGTTCATGTCTCCACCTACAACGTATGCCTTTTCCATCTTCACTAAACACTTATCACACACTGTGGCTGTAGCTTTTGCAGTTTGAGATGCGACAGCAAGACTAGCATGGATTTCTTTTTCCTTTACAGTTTCATGTATAGAAGATCTGTTCTTATTGTAGATCTTAGAACATCAGCATGGTATTTATCTTTCTTTATGAAGTTGGGAACTTGCAACATTTTCACTAAAGGAAGCACTTTATGGCTTCTCTGTGGTATATCTGAATTGCCAGCATCACTACCCTTGCACTTTGGAGCCATTATTAAGTGAAATAAGGGTGACTTGAACACAAGCACTGCAACACCATGACAGTCTATCTGAATGCCCGCATGGCTACCCAGTGACTAACAGCAGGTGGCAGCATAGACAGTGTGGACACACTGGACAATGTTTCACATCCTGGCGGATGGGGTGGACCGATGCGAGATTTCATCACGTTGCTCAGAATGACGCACAATTTAAAACTTATGAATTGTTTACTTCTGCAGTTTTCCATTTAATATTTTCAGACCAGAGTTTATCAACGGGTAATTGAAACCACAGAAAGCAAAACTGAGGATCAGTGTGGATGATGGCATTGAAGTTGCTAAATTTGGGGATAATTTCTTATGGAGCAGTAGATAATAGATCTACAGGAGGTGTTCACAGGCTGGCCTGTCCCTCAGGTACTTTTCTTTAATACTCACAGTTGAAATTATCATGTCTCTGTTTTTGTTTTTGTTTACTGTTTGTATTCCTTAGTAGAATGTCTACTTCTTGAAGGGACTGATAATATCCATTTTCTTTGTGTCCTCCGTGGTTTGGATCTATGAATAACATAAATGCTAAAAAATGTTCTATCTACTATTTTTTAAATTTACATTTACAACAGATTTAGAATACTACAAATTTCCATTTCCAATGAAAACTACTTTCTTTTGCTCAAATTACTCAAATGAAGCATTTTCCTTTTGCAATTTAAATTAAATCTATTTTCAAATATGTCATGTACAATTAAGCTTCTAGGACCATTATATATTTGTATGGTTTTACTGAATTTATCTTTATAATATCTTTCTAAAAAATAATTTATTCATAGAACTTTTTCTTAGAGTCAGCAGAGAGTAATTTAAAGTACATGATACAGATTTACTAACTAAATTCAATTTCATTTTTTTCATAGTTGCAATATAAGAAGCTTTAAAATACAGATACAAATTTTATCAAACCATATAGAAATATTTAAGGATATAGCAATTGGGAATCATCAATACAAACTAAAAGTGAAACACTAAAAAACTGTGGTTTATCTCCAGAAATAATCAAAAGTAATAAATAAGAAAATGTATGTGAATATATATATATATATATATATATATATGTGTGTGTGTGTGTGTGTGTGTGTGTGTGTGTTTATGTATATACATTTACATATATAGGGTGAGTGAGAACAATTTAAATATAGTTTCTAAATAATAAAGGGATATAAAAAATATTTGTCTTGCCTTTTATGCTGTTTTATTGAAACATATGTTTAAAATCATTCATTTTGTTATCTACTTTTGTCAAATTATAATCTTTATCACTTAATAATAGAGGATAAGAAGCCTTTTAAGCACATTAAAATTATGACATTTTGATAGAATTCAGTTAAACAATAATTTTATCAAATAATATATTTCTTTAAAAAATACTATTAAAGAAAATATCACATACAAATTGGACCGAATAGAAAGAAAAATGTCATCTTAAATCATCTGTCCCACCTTACAGGTAACTGTATAATTCTACACTTATACCATGTGTCAATATACTTGTATACTTGGAACACACAAAATATGTGTGTTCCAAGCTAAATATTTTAATACATTATGAAAATCATTTTATTACAGATATTCATACTATTTCTATAGATAGGAAAAAAATCTGTATAAATGCTGTCTTAGTGCTAAATCAAGGAATTTATATAGAAGTTATACTGACAAATGAACAATATTCTTCTTCACATTAATTCCCCTAGGAAAACTTATTCATAGACATTTTAGCATATTCCAGTTTAAATGTGTGTACGTATGGCAGTGATGTTGTTACCATTCAAAACAATTTTGGAATACCAGTTTGATGTCAGGTAAGAGTTGTTCAATAAACTCTGTAAGATCATTAGTCTTTTCTGTGAGCAACCACACCTACGTATCATTAATAAAATTTTGCCAGCACTGCGGCTATTAACGTGGAAATACCATAGGTTCTAAAGGCAATTCCAGAAGACGAGTTGAAATACTGTTTTGAACAATGGTGTGATTGTTGAAATAAAGTGTACAGCCTTCCAAAACATTGCTTCGAGGAAGATAGAATTGCTTTTTGATTGTGCAAATATTGATATGTTTACTTAATACATTCTGGCAATATTTTCCCACTACTGCTTGCTCGTGTAATACTATATGATGAACTGAGTAGGCATGAATATGTTTATTTGGTTATTCTACAGATCAGTTCTATCATACCTCTCTAATACTTATCTGAATACTAAATTTGAATCTTAATAATAGAAATCATTAGCACAAATTTGAATATAAAGCATTAAAAAATAAAATGTTGCTTAAAATTATTCTCACAGCTAAAGAAACAGAAAATGATCTTTAAGCAAAGTCATTAAAAGGCAATAAAGAAAAGGGGAAATTAATATCTTTCTATTCCATATCAGAGATGAGAAGATTAAGACCTAGAGGAGTTAGGTGATTTGCACAGAGAAAATAAACCTCGGAAACGTGGAGGACACCCGCAGACATGATCTCCTGGACTACAGGAAGAGCCTCCAAGTTTCGTAGGTTTTTATTAGATGACATAGAAAGGGAGAAACGAGTTGTAACATTTTGGGGCTTATATATACCAAGACATCCTAAGATATTGGCTTTTTCAGTGTTTCAGTGTTTAGAATATTTTAATATATTTAACAGGTAGAAGTACTAGTACAAAATCAAAGATGCCAAATACTGACTTTTCACATTTTAATGGCTACAACCCTTATTTTGCAAGCATCAATCATTTTAAACCTGGACAATCTGAGCTGACAGCTTTTGTCACCAAGCTTTCTAAAGTAAGCAGTATGATATTCTTTCTTTTAATGAAATTCTAAGTATCTAACTTTTCCAGTTTCCAATGACATTTGGTAACTGTTCTAAAATGAGTAAATATGAATAGGTATTATTTATATAACAGAGATTCTGAAAATATTTTAATTACTTCTTGGATTGCCCTAATCATGGATTCTTTCCTTTTGCTGTAAACCACTTTTAATTGACTTGGGAACAGAACGAATAACACAAAGCTTATGAGTAAACATAAATAAGCAATTGCTCTAAATGGGGAGCCACAGGGTAGTTAGCAGCCAGTGAGGGTAATAAAAGCAGTATTAGTTCATGTGTGTTTGGGCCCTTGCAGCAAAAAAGAACCAATAATGAATTATATGGGAAGTGCGGTAGAAAGTATTGTTCTAGTTCGAGGTCCTTCCCTGTGTTTACTTTTCTGTTTCCTTTCCCTGCACGCCTCTTCTATTTCCTTCTTCTGCATGTGCTATCTCCATTTTCCAGAGCAAACCCGTCTGAAGTACAATCAAAAGATGCAATTCAGATAATAAGGACATTGTCATTGCTGTACAACTTTTTCAGTGATATCCCTGGACTGCCAGCTGTCCCCCCATTTCTTTCCTCTGTCCGTCATGCTTTCAACAATATAAGAGTTTGTATCTTAGTGAGCAGGAGAACAGACCCTAGAGCTAGCCACCCTGAGCATGGTTCTAAACCTTAGTAGATGTGTTACCTGAGGCAAATTCAAAAGCTCTCTGTGTTTCAGTCTCCATATGTATAAAATTATCTTAATAATAATAAAAATAATCCTGCATCATAGAATTATTGTGAGGATGAGCTAATGTACATTAACCACTTAAGATGATGCCTGCTGTAGAGTAAGCACCTAAAAAATGCTAGCTGCTGTTATTATTGTTCACATTTTTCTACACACACATTCTGAAAGTGTTTGCCGCTTACTTCTATTAGCTTAGGTGTTGTTCTTTATTTCTGACTCTCTCTTTTGTATATTTTCTTCAATATTTCACTTTCTTCCTCCCCCTGTCCCCTTACCCCCATGGCTACCCAGTGACTAACAGCAGGTGGCAGCATAGACAGTGTGGACACACTGGACAATGTTTCACATCCTGGCGGATGGGGTGGACCGATGCNAGACTTTTCCCCTGACATGTCATCTACTGGGATTCAGCTAATGAACTTCAGCTTGCTTCTCCTCCTCTCTGCGGCATTGCACAGTGCTCCAGGAGCACAGTAGTTTCAAAAACTAGGTCTTAAAACTGAGCTACAGCTTCCGATATGTTTAGCTGTTGCCTCTTCCATGAGATCTCTTTATGATGTTCACACAAATACCTCAGTGGGACAAGTTCCCAAATACCTAATTTCCCATTTTGAGCAAGCTGGGACCTTTAAAACAAAAAATGAGTAATATATATATATATATATATATATATATATATATATATATAATTACTCATTATATATTACTTATATGTATATATAAGCAAAATTTCAATCTGCAACAACTCCTTCATTAAGTCACTTTTGGATCTCATATTTCTATCGATGGATACATTAGATACAATGATCAGATTATTTTTCCCCATGAAAAATAGGCTTAAACGTCTCCTTATGTACGTGGCACAGTACATGTCTCCTAGTCCAGTAATTTCAATTCTGGTGCCAAGGTCTCTCCTCATTTCAAACTTTGGATTCCATCCCAGCTCCTGTCCCACAGGCGCTTGACTACTTGTTTAGTTTTCTCTTTGTGAAGTATAGATAGTAACTGGCCTCCCTCACACAAGTGTTGTGAAAGTTAAATGCAGTCATGTACACAAAGCCACTTACACACTCGTAGCCAATACAGCTCCTCGGATTGTTATTTCGGAAGTTGAAGATTTCAACGTGGCAAAAACCATTTTGGAATGAAGGTTTGCAAATTCATACTCGTAAGATTTTAAATGGTCACAAGCTGTTGCATTTATAATGAATGTTGCTAATTACAGTTTGGAAAGGTCAGATTATAACAGGAAATGCAATAGATACCTAGAGAATAGTATTTGCATACAAGTTATATTTAAACAATACTTAAATTTGTTCAGTTTGCTTAAAGTTTGACCCTTGAAAAATATTTTTACTGACGTGACAATGAGGCGTTCTTCTGAGCTTTATGAATTTACTTTATTATTACAATCCCTAGCTTCCCTGTCATCCATACATACTATAGAACGTACACACATACATAGAAAGAGCTGTGCTGTTCTGTGCTGCCTTCGGCTGCAATGACAAATTCTGTAACTGCAGCATTTACAGTAGACTTTTTCCTTGCCGTTGTCCAACATAAATAATTTTCTCTTACTAGTAATCTAAGATTATCACAACACAAATTTTGAAGAGTCCTGGTTCTAATTCCTATATAATTCTGTGGCGTAACAATTATATTCCCTTTGAAACAAATCCTTTCTGGAAAATTCTCTGACGCCTGGAGTTCTGCAAATTATTAGATCACAGTTACACTTTGTCAGGACTAAATATCTTACATCCTTGCTGGAAGAGAGAAAGACCCTAAGATTACAATATATTTCAACAAGAAGGTGCTAACTTTGCATTATTTTCCATTCTTCTTCCTCCCTTTGTCAGGAGGATGGATCCGTGCTGTGCTATTCTCTGTTCTGGTTGCCACCTTTGTCATGAGAATGAGACACCAGAATCAGAATGTTTCCTGTGAGACATAATAGCATGCTTTCCCACTCTCACCTCTCAGGATGTTGGATTTAGTTAGGTTAGAGCCTCTGAATCCCTTAGGGCATCAGCTCAACAGTCACCATTCACACAAAGTGTCTTTTTTTTGCTGGTATTTATTGTAAAAGTATTTGATGCATTGGTCAGTTTTGCAACCTTTCTCTATCTTACATGCCTTAAAAAAACCTTGTTTTTATCATTATCAGGTCCATCAAATGTATGCTGCATTTTGTGGTATAAAGAAACATAAACATAGTTTAACTGTTTAACTACCTGTCATATACAAATATTTTAATATTCCAATTACACATAGGAATGCAGAACAAGTAGCTGCTATGCTTTTGGGAGTAGATGTGGTGAGATGGGCACTTAAAAGAGGTTCACCCCTTTGAAGATGTATTTATTCTGTATTGAGGAAATTTCTACTTTTTAATTTTCATTTGCCCGAGGGCATATTTTTAAATTACTATTAAATTTGCCTCTCATCCTGACTAAGATATAAATACTATGTTGTATTTTTATATACTGCTTCTGTCCTTCCATGTTAACTGAAACCTGCAGATACACATCCAAGTAACCACTACTTTTCACAAATGGTAGGATATATGGAGCAAACATGATAAACATCTCTATACAGCTACATTTCTCCATACAGACTGAATTTCTTACCCATGCAGAGCAAGAGAAGAGAACATGGTAAGCACGATAAATCTTGAATTTGAAGAATGTACACATAAGAGGCAAAGAATCACATGAATCTGGTCAATGATACAACTTCCTGCATTGTGTAAGAAATATTTTTTGAGTAGATTTAGTCTTGAGTTTCAGCCTCTTTTATTTTCAGAAGAAATTGACCTAACTTTGAATTATACATGATCTTTTCCTAGGATTAAAGAGAATATGATTATTGTCAATTTGGGCCCGGTTACTAAGAAAAACAGAAACCACACTAAGTGCTTTGACAGAAAGGCTTTAATACAGGTGATTGATAATCTAACTCTGACTAAGAGCAACTAGCCTCTCACTGGCAGTGAAGAACCACTTGAGTTGTGGCCACATCCTCCACTTGGCTCCTAGACTAGGCTGTCTCCCCTGTAGCATTTGTTGTATTGTCACCTGTCTGCATGATCATGGTGGTGACATCCATGCAACTCCACTGGCTCACTCTCAACTCAGAGAGTTCTGTAACCTTCTCCTCCAGGTTAGTCAGAGAGATGTGATTTGTTTCATACCTTACAGGTGCTAAGAGAAGCTTAGGTGCGCTGACTCAGCCCTTCTGCATAACCACGATAGGTGCAGTTTTTCTTCATGCGTCTCCCGATGAGTGTGGAGTCATATTATGAAGCAATCTCCCTTCAAACTCTTGAATACGATCATGAAACAAGCTTCTCACTGCCATTTCAAGCCTCCTCAATCAGTGTACCTCACCTTCTACCCCTGGCCTTCTGTATAGATGGGGAGATCAGGACACACAGTCCACGAGCAGCTTTATTTATCTGCCTTCTTCCTTGTCATTGAAGTCCCTCAAGACTGAGGGGCAGGCTTCAGTCCTGCTCTGGACCTACTCTATGCCGAACTCTATGGTGGAGCTCACCTGGTCTATAGGTCGATGCATTCAGTGTATGCAAGTCATTATTTAGAAAGAGTATTCCTAGATAAAGCTTTGTTATAAATAGAGTTGTCTTACTTTTAAAAATAAAAAATACCCTATTATGAAGACCAGAAACTTTATATTTCTCAAACCTTTCTGTCTAAATGTCCTAATTTCTATCTCCCAACCCATAATAAATGGAAGTCTTCTTGTAAATAGAAATAAAGCACATTGTTAACTTTCCTATTTCAAATAAACAAGCTTTGGTAGGAGAAGCGCCAGAGGAATAGGTCGGGGGCTAAAGTGAAAGAACTTTCAGCGCCCTTATTTGTACACTTCTACTGGGCTCTAAAGTTACCCTAGAGAAGTGGGATAGCCAGGCTCTGATTTTGTTGCCCGGCCTGAAGTGATAGAGATCTGAGATACGGTGTGTGCTTGTGCCCCTTGGGAAGGCAGGTCTGTAGCGGAAACCGCAGTCTGGTGAGGTGTGAAGTCATTCTCACCTGAAAGTTATTTTTGAAGGGTGGTTCTATAACTCAGTGGAGGCAACTGATCCTTCCGTCCAGCCGCATCAGGGGTGAGAATCCTTTCGCAACAGTTCTGCTAACAGCCCGTGCTTAGTTTAGCTGAGAGGTCTTTACGCCTTAGGAGATCTGAGGAGCCAGTGTTACTCTCATGGCTGCTAGGTCTTGCAGTTTGAGGTCACAGCTTCCCAAGATGCGGTCAGCGGCCTTCCCTGGGGCATATGTGGTCAGGGCTAGTTCTCGAGACCAGCTTCAGAACACTGCCCAACTTTCAGCAAAGCCACCAACAGCGTCCCAAAATTCCTCAAAGCATAACTACATTGCTACTGTCTTCCCCAAGACAATGAGGCTTGCGTCCCAGATATTTCATCACCTGAAGGATACTATTCCAAGTTATTCTTCCAAGAACAGGAAAGACCATCTGAAGGTAATTTACTTTTTATATTACATAATTAGAAAAGACTTAGATCAGTTTTTGTCAGAATAATGAAGAGTAGTCTTCCTTCATAAAAGCTATTCATTTGAACTGGATGCATAGGATGCATGGTTATTGGATTAGTATCTATATTTCATTACTGTAAACTCACTAAGGGAGGCACCCTATCTGTTCTCATTGTAACTCAGTGCCTAATACAGAACCTGACACAGAAATGGGCTAATAAATATTGGTGGAATTAACAAGTGAATAAATACAATTTTCCCTTTGCTATATTATGGAGTATTTGGTAACATTTCCAGCTAAAGATGAGAGGCAAACATTATCAATTTAATCCCTGATGTAATACACCTCAAGCTGAGATGTCTTCCTAAAAATAGATGGCTATTAAAGACTCAGATTGATTCAACCTATAAGTAAATATTTTAAGAAATAACATGACTTAAGCCTACTTTAAAAATCAAATAGACCCATTAGTATTTACAGAATATAAAATTGTATTCTGCAAAATATCAGTTTTCTAGAATTTTGCAATATAATGTGTGAAGAACTTAATCTAAAGTTAAATGAGTTTAGAGCCAATGGTACAAACAGGTTTCTTTATTGAAGCTCTTTTCGTAGCTGCTGAGGGAGTAATATACTCTAGAATATAACATGTTGGCATCTCAAACTTATTTGTCCAGGGAATTTTATTTTTATAGTATCTTTCCTAATATTCCATGTTGACAATGTTATAATAGAAACATTTTAAAATTTTAAACGTAAACTCTCAAAGATAGTGTAAAGCAATTGATTATGATGATATGGCGGCAATTTGTACATTTTTAAGGATTCCACAACATTAAGGCTTATTCTCAATCAAATGATGAACCCGAGAGTAATTATGTTTTATTTATCCTTGTTGCAAACATCCTAGCACTTTCCATTTCTTGGCATATAGCAAGTGTTTAATAAACATTTGTTTTATAAAGAAGGCAGTGAGATCTATAGCAAATGAAAGTGCTTGCTATATTGAATGCAATAGTTATACTGAATTAGTAATACCTTTTGACAGTCTGAGACTACTAATTCATGCAACTGGAAATATGTGTTGTTAAAAGTTCAATAAAAATTCTCAAATCAGGAAGAAAAATGTATATACACATTTTTTTTCTACAGAAAAGGAATGAGGAAATACATTATGACAAAATGTACTGACATGAATCAACTTTTTAAAATCAGTGTATAAAAGAAATGGTAAAATTCTGATTAAGAATTAGAAAAGGTCTCTCTGAAGATTCCACACTGTCTTGATTTACATAACCCATGTTCTTATTGTGACTAGTATACGAGTATTTTCCTGTGGAATAATGTAGTAGGTTTGGTTTCCCAGTTCTTGTTCAGTTCTGTGGAGTTTACTGTGGTGAAAGAATTGCATTGGTGACTGGCAAAATTTCAGAGATTAGGTTGTTGTATTCCTCAGATTAGATCCTGGAGCTATCCATAACTGGTTAGGAAAATATACCTACCTAATGCTGGGCTAGATCACATTAATGACAATAGCAACCCCATAATTACGTCTAACGTGGGGTCTGAAAATGATTATAGCAAGAGGTTACTAATTAGTTCATTTTAATGAGGTTTGTCCACAAAAATTTGGGACTATATCTAAACATCTTTCATATGAATTAATTAGCAGCAACAGGCTCCTAAATATAGGTGTTATAAGATTTATTAGAAAGCTCATTCATAAGCTACTGTTTTTTTTCATTTTAGGGATTGTAATAAGTAAAGCAGATCACATCACAAGTACCCTGTTTTACCTAATGAGTTGTTGAGGGCAAAGGTGGTTAATTGTTAATGCTTTAAGGTGTAAACAAGTGAAATAAGCTTTTTCTATTCATCTAGACAATTATTGCAATACTGTATATTTTTAAGCTGTACATTACTCCCTGGAGGAAAAGGGTTATTTACCTGATCTTTGCCTTTCTTTTAGCCTGAAGGGCATATAAGGATTTGATCCTTGCATGAATCGTCCTTGAAATGAGCACGGAGAATATGTTAGTGTGTGCTAAATGCAAAAAAAAAAAGAGTCCCGCTGAGGTTAATATATAATGAATGATGCACTTATATTTGGGGTGTCATTTATTGAGTAACCTGTAATTCGAGAGTAACCAGTAATTGATAATTAATCAGCTGCATCAGAGATGGGTGGGACTCAGTTCCATACCTCTGGAAGGATTAGAATTTAGCAAGGTAGAGAAGTTGCTGGGATGCTTAAGCTGAAGGCATCTGTGAGCCAAGGTGGACACTGCCCACTGGACCTCATCCACTGTGATCTCATCCATCCCAACTTGGAGAAATTGGGACACTCAGCAGCCAAAGCTGGGCATCCTGAGCCTCTGCTCTGAGTTTTCTGTGCATGTTGGGTTGCCTATCATGCATGCCTGTTCTCAGAGGTGGAGTGAAGCCTATTTTGTTTCATGAGTTTGAGGAGCAATTCAAACCCAAGACCATTGCTGTTGGTCAAGCATAGTGAAAATTGTGGAAAGGATCTTAAATGAATGGAAAATATCTTCAATACATTTATTTAAAAGTTTCTATTTAATGATTGTGCTACAGTTCTAGTATTCTAAGATTTGATGAAAAAGAGTGTAACATTCATGTACTAGTTTCCTAGGACTGCTGTAACAAATTACAACTAACTGGGTAGTTTACAACAACAAAAATTTATTGTCTGCCAGCTCTAGAGGCTAGAAGTCTGAAATCACGATGTCAGCCAGGCCATGCTTTCTCCATAAGGCTCTCGGGGAAGATCCTTCCTATCTTCTTCCTCTCTTCTTGTGGTAATGGGCAGTCCTTGGCATTATTTGGCATGTAGACGCATCCCTCTAATCTATCTTTCTTCACATGGCATTCTCTCTCTCTCTCTCTCTCTCTCTCTCTCTCTCTCTCTCTCTCTCTCTCTCTCTCTCTCTCTTTCTCTCCTTTCTCTCTTTCTGTGTGTGTGTGTCTGTGCTCAAATTTCCCTTGTCTTATAAGGACATGAATCATTGGATTAGGGCTCACCCTAATGCAGTATGACCATGACCTCATCTTAACTTGATTACATCTGCAAAGATCCTATTTCTAAATATGGTTACATTCACAGCTTCCAAGTGTTAGGACTTGAACATAGCTTTTGGCGGATACAATGTAATCCATAAAACTTTATTCTATATTAGAGCTTAGTCACAGCCCCTTCAATTTCGTTCTTGTCATTGATTGCTTGATGTATTTATTCATTCAAAAATATGAATTGAGCTGAGTACTTTTCTGGGTGCTTGGAATAAAGTAGCAAGTAAAACAGACATGCGTCCTTACCTTGGTGGAACTTAGATTCTGATGAAGATAGACAGGAATTATATAAATAATCAAATGTAGAATTTTTCAGATGGTGATAAGTATTAGAGAAAATACTAAAGCCAAGTAGAAAGGTCAAGGAATGCCAGATAGAGAATGCTATTTTATTTGGAGTGATTCAGGTAGGCCCTACTAATACAACATTCCCTAAATGAAGTAGGAAATTATGAGGGTTGTGAGCAGAGGAATGACAAGGTCTGAATTATGTTTTAAAAGGATCATGAGGAATTTATGAGCATAAGGTACAAGATGGAATAGAGATTATAATCAATAAGGAAGATAACAAGTGCCTTGCCCTACCAGAAAGTAGGAAGAACAGGTTGGAAGTTATGGGAATTAAACATCTAAAAGATGATGATGGCTTTTAACATGCTGGTAACAGTGGTGATGAAAAGTGGTGGGATTCTGATTATGCTAAAACAATTGAGCCCAAAAAATTTCCTGATGGAAAAGAAGGCTACAAGATTTTTGACCTGATCAACTCAAAGCATAGAGTTGCCATTTACTAAGATGGCGACTGGAGAAGTTAATTGTGTGTGTGTGTGTGTGTGTGTGTGTGTGCATGTGTGTGTGTGTGTGTGTGTGTGTGTGTGTGTGTGTGTAAGAAGAGGGTATGTAGGCATTCAATTTTTAACATGTTAGTTTTTAGATGAATATTAGAAATCCAAATAGAGATATTAAAAAGGAGTTGGATACATAAATCTGGATTTCAAGAGAAAGATGTGAGCTAGAAGTATACATTTTTAAGCCATAGTAAAAGTAAATCATATATAAAGCCATACAACTGGATGAAAACAATTTTCCTAATAGATCATTTGACAAGTTCTACAGTGTTTGCAAAGTTACATCAGGTATGGTTACCACAATACTGAAGGCATTTTTTTCTCTTAAAATTGACATAATGATTTCTCAATAAATAGGCCTTTATGCTCTGGAGCTATTGACTAAAGTTGATTGCAGGACATGGTATATATTATAGGAGGTATTAAAACAGACTAGCTAGCTGACTTTGAATGATTTGCTTATAGCAGGTTAAGAATGGTATGAACTAGCTGACTTACTGAGCCTTAATCCACCTCTATTACTAAGCTAGTTACTAACTTCTAATTTGAATTTGAATTACTTTTCCTCTTCTATATCATCAGGACATTTGCCAACACAAAGTAGGCTGTCAGATTCCTTTCCCATCTTTATAGGACAATCATTTTCAGACAGAGATATGATGTTAAAAAGCATTACTCTTTGCTCCATATTAATATTTTCAGCATAATTCAAAAATAGCCTTTTTGCTATTTATTTGCACTGCTTGCCCACCTTATTTTCAATGCTGAAGTTCTTGACTGACTTTCCTTTTTATCAAATACAGTTGAATGTTATTCTTGTTTTCTTCACCAAGATCAAATTCTCAGTGACCTTACTCATGAACCATCTCTTGATAAGTAAAGAATATAAGTACTAACCCAATTCCCATAGTTCAGTGTGTTTTCTTAATAGTACAATAATTTTTAAAGACAATGTTTATTACTTTTTTTTCTTAATAGAAAGCTCTGAATTTGATTTTGGATAAAGAAAGTTAGCATACTCTTGGTAGATGAATCACATTCTGAAAAATAATTTAAAATATAAGAATCTATACAGTATTGGTCATCTCTAATAATGGGTCTGTCTTTAAATTTTACTTTTGGCCTTCACCTATACTTAATAAAGTACATGAAACAAAAACAAAAGTGTCTAGTTGCTAATAGAATGTAGAAATAGTTAACAAAATGGTTCTGAACTGTACTGATATTTAGGATAACATTGCCTATCAAATTTATTTTCAAATAGGAAAAACTCATCACATTAAAGTATTATTTACGTGTTTATATGCTCCCTTCAGGCAAGACTCCAGCATTTCTTTACAGATAGCTCTAGTAATAAAACAGAAACAAACACAAGGAAAGGAATTGAAGCAACACATAGGAACTGGTAATATATCATTTCTCCTTACTTCTCAGAAAAATCTACATACTGCATCTTCAAGAATGTTCTTGGAACCTAATAATTCAGAATAATTATGAAAAAACAAAGTAATGGTAAAATAAAATAACAATATAATAGTAGTAAAATAACCACATCTAACATTTTTTTAATCAAAGATTTTAAACATGAAATAATTCTAAACATCCTTGGGCTGTCTTCTATGTATAAAGTTTGATAATCATTAAAATACCATTAAAATGTTGTCAGAAAGACAGTATTACTATAGCTACATATAAAATTTCTTTTTCTTGTTCTATTAAGTGACATGGTCCCCATTACTTCAGAGTGTCTATTAGTAATAATGTCTCTTGTTAATCAATGAAAGAATTGGAAATAAAAAGAAGAGTAGGAGAAGATAGAAAGTGGGTGGATCTAAAGGCTGGAAACAAATAAAAAATAAAAAAATAGAAAGGCTAAAAAAAATCTTGAAGTTTAGATTAAAGTCATGTGGTTCTCAACTTTTTCTGTCTGGTTTATTTTGCTTAGCATGATAATCTCAAGATCCATCCATGTTGTCACAAATGACAGTATTTCATCTTTTTTATGGCCAAATAATATTCCATTGTATATAAATGTACCACATCTTTTTTATCCAATCATCTATCTAAGGACACTTTGGTTGTTTTTATGTCTTGGCCATCATGAATCACTCATATCTGGGATATAAAACTGAAAGCAACAAATGAATAAGACAAATAAAGAAACAAAAAACTCATAGACACAGACAACAGTTTAGTTGTTACCAGAGGGTAAGGGGAGGGAGAGGTGGTAGAAAAAGTTAAAGGTAGTCAAATATGGTGATGGACAGAGAACTGACTGGATGGTGAACACACAATGCAATATACAGATGATATATTATACAAATGCACACTTGAAACATATATAATTTTACTAACAAATGTTATCCCAATAAATTTAATTAAAATTTTTTTTAATTGAGATTAAAGTTTTCCCAGTCCCCTGTACCTCACAGTAATGTATGCCACCCAAATCCAGCATCCCAGTTCCTTAAGATCATATGTAATTCTAGTTTTCCTGTGGAAAACATTTTTTTCTAGATATTTATTTTGCCTTTACCTCCCTTTTGCAAGCTTCTGAAGTGATTTTTATGCTTATAGATCTCTGTTGAACTTACTTATGTTTTGTAATGTAAGGCAGAATGTCAAGCTTTGAAGGGTCTATGACATTCTAAGACATCTTGATTTTCATGAGCTTCAAAACATTTCCAGGTAGTTGATTTAACATCCTATAATGAAACTTTTAAATAATGCAGTGTATCGGTATTCAACGGTGCAGTATGCTGCTATTTGTGGGGGAAACAGTAAGTTTTATGCCCCGTAACTGCTGTTGGTACCTGGTGTCTTGTCCTGGTCCTTGAAATGATCTCTGACTCAAGGTTTTTAAGAATCTACTGGACTATTATTTGTTTATTTCTAAATTATTTTAACTTTTTATATATACTCTAATATGAGGTCTGACAATTAAGTTCACGAGCTAGTCACCATGCACTTACATTGGCAGCACTGTACAAACATCTCGGTAAGGTTTTATAACTTGGTATATCAGTGTCTCCAGCTGTGTCATGTCAACATGTGGTTGTGTTTTGCTGAGTGGTGTTCATTATTGTTGTTGTTGTGTGTTTTTGTGTGCCATCACAAGAATGTATGAGCTTGAATTAGAGCAATGAACTAACATTAAATTGTTGCTAAATTTGGCAAGAGTGGAAGTGAAATCCAGGACATGTTAGTCCAAGTTAATGGGGATAATGCCATGAAGAAAATGGCAGTGTACAAACGAATTAAATGTGTACCTGAGGGAAGAGAACATGTCGCTGATGAAAAGAGGTCAAGGGGGCCAGTAACAAGCAGAACTGATAAAAACATTGCAAAACTTCATTAAGTTGTGCATCAAAATGGTCGGCTGACCATGAGTAGCATAGCAGACCCAATAAACATCAGTACAGAAACAGTTAGGAAAATCTTAATTGAAAATCTTGGTATGAGAAAGATGTGTGCAAAATGGCCCTGAAGGAGCTCACTGATGAACAAAAGCAAAGGAGAGTCGAAGTTTGCCAAGACCTTTTGGAGAGACAATGTTTGGGGCCATGTTATCACTGGTGATAAAACATGGGTGTACCAATACGACCCTGAAACAAAGTGTCAAAGTGCACAGTGGAAATCAGCCAATTCTCCATGACCAAAAAAA
Source organism: Hipposideros armiger (assembly GCF_001890085.2). Classification (NCBI taxonomy): domain Eukaryota; kingdom Metazoa; phylum Chordata; class Mammalia; order Chiroptera; family Hipposideridae; genus Hipposideros; species Hipposideros armiger. The sequence continues at coordinate 643,586 of NW_017731580.1, read as the reverse complement.
GTTGTCAGTCCAAATCAAGAGCCAAAATAATGTTGCTAACCTTTTTTGATATCAGAGGGATTATTTATTATGAATTTGTACCAACTGGACAAACAGTTAACCAAGTTTACTATGTGGAAGTGCTGAAAAGGCTGTGTCAGTTAGATCACCTGAACCTGTTGCCGACAATGCAAGGCTCTTGCATCACGACAATGCACCTGCTCACACGGCACTGTCGGTGAAGAACTTTTTAGCCAGTAAACAAATAACTGTATTGGAACACCTTCCCTGTTCACCTGATCTGACCCCCAATGACTTCTTTCTTTACCTGAAGATAAAGGAAATATTGAAATGAAGACATTTTGATGACATTTAGGACATCAAAGGTAATATGATGACAGCTCTGATGGCCATTCCAAAAGAAGAGTTCCAAAATTGCTTTGAAGGGTGGACTAGGCGCTGGCATCAGTGCATAGCTTCCCAAAGGAAGTCCTTCGAAGGTGACCATAGTGATATTCAGCAATGAGGTATGTAGCACTTTTCTAGGATGAGTTCACAAACATGTCAGACCTCATAATATACTCTATTATAAAAGTCAAACTGTGCTAAAAGGCTTATAATAATAATAATGATAATAATAATAATAACAACAACAACAACAAAAAGGAAGCTCCCTGACCTCTTCTCCTGGTCCTGCTAATATCTAGTATTTAAGTCCATATTTCTAAGTTATATGTGTAGAGTGGCTTTTCTTCTTATTTATTTAATTGAAATATATCTGACATATGTAAGGTTAGGGTATACAACACATATATATGGTTGTCTTTATAGCATTACTTATGCTATTTCTTTTTTAAAAATTTATTGTGGTAACATTGGTTAATAACATTATATATAATATAATAAGTTTCAAGTGTACAATTCTGTAATATATCATCTATATATCACATTGTGTGTTCACCAACTGGAGTCAGTTCTCCTTCCATCACCATATATTTGACCTTCTTTACCTCTTCATCCCTCACCCACACCTCCTTCCCCTCTGTTAACCACTCTACTGTTGATTGTGTCTATGAGTTTGTTTGTTTTGTTTGTTGTGTTACTTTCTGTTTTATATCCTACACATAACTTCAAATTATACTACAAAGGTATGATAATCAAACCAGTATGGTATTGGCAGGAAAAAAGACACACAGACCAATGGAACCACCAGAATTGAGAGCTCATAAATAAACCCACACATATATGGGCAACTAATTTTTTGACAAAGGAGCGAAAAACATACAATGGAGAAAGGAAAGCCTGTTCGACAAATGGTGCTGGGAAAATTGGAAAGCCATGTGCAGAAGAATGAAACTACACTGCCATATGTTGCCATAAACAAAAATTAACTCAAAATGGATCCAACACCTAAATATAAGACCGGAAACAATAAGATACATAGAAGAAAACATAGATATTAAACTTACGGACCTTGTTCTCAGAGGGATTTTTGTGAACTTGACCCTAAAGGCAAGAGAAGTAAAAGCAAAGATAAATGAATGGGACTACGTCAAACTGAAAAACTCCTGTACAACAAAAGTAACTGTCAATAAAACAAAAAAAGGGCTGGCAAGTGGCTCATTGGTTAAGAGTTGGCTTTGGAGCACCAGCTCTGAGCAGCAGGGCTGCCGGTTCGGATCCCACATGGGCCAGTGATGCTGCACCCTCTATAGCTAAGATGGTGAAAAACAACTCAACCTGGAGCTGGGCTCCCGTGAGTCACCGCTGGCAGGCGTGAGCTTTTGTGAGCAGCTGTCCAATGGCCATTGAGAGACTGCCTATCCAGGAAGAGTGCAATGATAAAACTAACATGTGCCAGTGAATCGACGTCCTCCACAACTAGACTGAAGAACAAAAGGACAGCAACTTGTCTGTTCCCCTTCCCTGATTTACCAAGGCTGTTCCCTCCCCTAATACCACAATAAAATCTTTAAAAAATAAATAAATAAAACAAAAAGAAATAGGCTATTTCTTGATTGATCAATTTTAAAATGATTTTTTTCTCATGAAGTGTATAAGGACTTTAGTTTTTTTTTACTTATCCCATCCTCCAAGTGAAATTCAGTTTCAATTTTTGTATGCCCTTTAATTTTTTTTACCTTTGAAATTATTTTAAGTTTACAGAAGAGTTACAAACATAGTGTAATTCCTATACACATATACTCTTCACTCAGTTTCCCCTAATGTTTCATCTTATATAAGCATAGTCCAACTTACAAAATTAACATTGGTACAATACTGTTAAGTGAACAACAGACTTCATTTAGGTGTCATCAGCTTCAGTACTAATGTCCTTTTCCTGTCCTAGGATTCAATCCACCGAGTCACATTGCATTTATTATCATGTGACCTTAATCACCTCTGGTTTGTGACATTTTCTTGGTTTTCCTTGTTTTTCATGCCCTTAATACTTCGGGAAAAAACATATTGCTCAATTTTCTTATAGAATGTCCCTCAGTTTGTGTTTCATGCCTTCGCATGATTATATTGAGAAAAACTTCTTCAGTATTATATTGAGAAAGCATCAGACTCTGGTGAGTGCTAAAATTAGTGGATGGAACTTTAAAGAGAAATGGGATATTTTCATAGCCTCAGGTTATCTTCCCTGGATATATATTAATTATTGTGGTAATTCTAGTATATTTCCATAAATTATTTGATCTACCTCCTCCAGAAGGTGGAGTTGAATTCTCTGGACTGAATTTAGTGATTCCCTGCTAATAAGGAGAACATGGAAAGGGAAAAATAGTAACTTTACAGTACAGAAATCTGGCAGATACCACCTTAACTAGTGATCAAAGCTAACCTCACAGTGATAAGTCATGCTGACATCATATCCTCCCTGTTATGATGTGATAAGAAGGGCCCCAGAACTAGGGCCGTCTGAAGGAAATAGAAGATATGTTTTCCAAACTAAAATAGCCTATAATTTCTGTGAAGACCATATGCACAGATTTTTTTTTTAATTGTGAATCACAGACAACATTTTACCCTAAGTTAGTTTTAAGATACAGACATTCAGGGCTACCAGAGCTCAAAGAAGATAGGAGGACAGATAATAAACCACAGCCTTTTCCCAGTTCACCTGACCTCAGTGAACTCTCCTGGTTGTCGTGGTCTAAATGGTTTTCCTAATTGAGAAATTTTAGTGTTTTTGTAGATGCATTCTAGTTTAAGATTGTACATTAACATATGCATAGGTATGATAATATAACCAACGTTTTATTATGTGAAGGTTTTATTTTTTAATTTAGTAAAAGCAGTTGATACAAAATCATGTATATAATCAATTCCAAAGGCCTCCAGTAACTAAAAATTAAGTTCAAACATAGAACATGTGACTGGGTTTACCTTACAAAAAATCCCGCCTTGTTTACATAGTAGGAGCCTGAGGCTCATCTGCTAGAAGAGAAGGTGATGCCCGAAACTGAGCAGGCAGGGTCCACGCTCACTGAAAATCAGGCAACTACTCTCAGATCTAAACACGTGGGTCGATGGCCCCGTGCCACACTGATTGTTGGGGCTGCGTAGTTTCTCCTGCATCTAACGATGCCTGCATTTTATTTATCTGGGTTGGGATATGGCTTATGTTGTCTTTTCAATGTGTGTTATTTTGAAATGATGAGATTAGCATGCTACGCTGAATTTTACAAAGTTTCGTTTTCAAGTCCATTTTGCAGGCTTGAAACTAAGAAGTAATGAGAAAAGAGCTGAAACTCATCAGCAGCCCTGCCATCAGAAAGGATTCCCACTAGAACACTGCCCACTCCCAGAAGATGTCATCCTCTTACAGATCTTCGGTGTACTGAAGAACAAGAAAAGTTGTAAGCAGGCAAAGAGAAACAGGGAGGAGAGACATGTCAGAGATACACGTCCAGTTATTTCTGCCCACGTGTAAGTGCTTGCTTGCGAGACAGCGTTTATGTCTAGCCCATGTAACAGTCTGCATTATGACCCCTGTGTTGCTCACACATTTCCTATGTGTAAATAATCGCATATGATGACATCTATGAGGAAGCACACTCTTGGGAGATCGTCACATATTCACCTTTTCAGTTATTTCCATGGAAGCAAAATGGAAGTTAGTCTTTGAACACATCGTGGAATCTCTACCTCCCACAGTGACCCCATTGGGCAGCGAGGCATCCTGGGTGTGCCAGCCCCTTGTGGGCAGGTAGGGCACTCATTTCTCTTGCTTCATAAGAATGAAGTCTCTTGACTTTATTAGAGCAGAAAAATGTTTGTATTCAACCAGAATGAGTTCAATTTACTATTAATGCTTAGTAAGTAATCCATGTACATTTTACACATTTGCCCTAAAATATATTCTACAAGATTATGAAAAGATAGCTTCATCCTTGAGGCATCACGGCTTTAGAACCTGCCTCCTGACCTTGGAGAATGCACTGTAAGTGGAAGGGGGAGTCTTCTCACTTAATTTGATACATCAGGTCATCATCAAAATATTTATTTCCTGATCTCCCCACACAGAAGGCGACAAAAGGGTAATAAGAGCACAAGTGGAAAATAATTAAGGATGAAAATATGCACAATAAAATACAAAACCTGTCAGAATAAATGAAGTTTGTGTGATTGTTAGGTTAAGATGTCTTGTTGCTCACTCACTCCTATCAAAAAGTTGTGTTCTCCTTTAAAGGACAGAAGAAAGCTGACTGGTACAGTGAAACTATTCATTACTGATACATCTAGGAAATAAGTTAAAGAAAAATGATGCCAATAGTAAGTACATTCTTCAAAAGTTCCCAGAACCCCTTGCCTTTACCTATGGGCAATTTCATAGGCAGATAATACTCTGCTACCATTTTCATCATATTTCCGTTTTTAAACTATTTCCTAGGGTTTTTTTTCCCCTTCTTTTTAATTTAGGACTGGTATTGTTTTTAAGGTCAGGGGATCAAATATAAAAATGGCCAAAAACAAGATAGGCTTATTATTTCTTTTGCACAAAATATGTCTAGAGGTGGGTACTCCAGAGTGCATAAGGCAGCTCCGTGAAATATTCAGGGACCCAGCACCTAGCTTGCTTTTTCCATCATCTTCAGCTTGTGGCTTCTTCTTTCTGGTTCTCAGTGTAGTTGCTTAAGTTCCAATCTTCCAAATTATGCTGCATTACACCCAGAAGAAAAGGAGAAGGAAGCTGCTAAAGACCAAGACTCTCCCTGTAAGAAAAGTTCCTGGAATTCAGAAACAATATTTTCAGCGAGTTTTATTGGTCAAAATATATTCATCTCCTACTACAGGAGGAGGCTGGGCGATTTAGTTTTTTAGCTGTGGTCCAGCTAAAAATCAGGCATTGCAATTATCAAGGAGGAAAGAGAGAACAGATATTACTCTCTCTAACATGCTAAGGCTATTATGTGGTGAGAAGAATGTATTTATGTAGAGTTTATAATTGTTGTAAGGAAAAGTTCAGGTGACTGTGTGTTTTATGCTTCAGTCTATGAGGGTAGGCTATACAAAATTTACAGATATGGGTAGACAGCAGTATTGATTTTATCTAAAATTTTGAAATTCAATCAGTATCTATCCAAGTTCAGATAAACTAAAAATGTAATAAACCTAAGAGAACTAGTTTAAAACACATCAGCCCCCTCAATTTTCTGCAAATTATAATGTCTTGGAATCCTTTTCACACCAGTTGCAACTTTGGATGCTGAAAATCTTAAAAAAATAATTAAAAATTAGATGAAATTCAGATTTAAGGTGTATCTTACCTGAGAATAAAATAATTCTAATTTTAAACTATCCTTAAAAGGAAAAAAAAAAGAAATGCCATCCATAAAAGAATGTGTCTTTCTGTTTATTTTTGTGAAGTTTCTTGGACATCAAACAAGCTTTTCTGAGCATCCTGAATAATTGAATGTCGATTAATAAAAACGTGCAAGTTAAATTGCCCTCAAAGTTCAGTGGCTTAAAAAAGAGATAAAGCTGTGCAAAACAGATGTGAGATTTGTCTAAACCAAAATGGTTTCTCAGTGGTCCCTGTGGGAAGTTATGTTGCTTTGCTTCAGCTCATCCCACATGCGTGTAGTCACATCAAACGTTTCCGGAGCACCTTTGATTAGCAGGCTCTTTTCCAGTACCTGGGGACTGCAGCTCAGGAGACATGGGATTTCTAATCTGGCAGGAGGACAGAGCCTAAATAAGTAATTAACTGCAGTTGTAGTTAATTACAAACGAGACATGTTGGGTGCAAAGAGAGCATGTGAAAATGTACAAAATTTAGGAAAGAAAAAAAACCCTGGTTAGGAACAGCATGGAGATGATGAAATGTGCGGCGTGTATTTACAGTCGCAAGTGCATTGTAAATTTTATGTTTAAGCCGAAGAAATTATACGAAGAGTAAAAATAATAAAGTGACGACATTTGCAACAGTGAACACCTTACAACTGGGTTTCCTTGATCAGATACTTCCGTCACGATTTCCTTCTGTGCACACTTACAAGGGGAACACTTAGAAAGTGGGGAGACCGCAGCCAGGGGAACAATCTCTCAGACCTCTTCCTCCTCCTCCTACAACAAACTACTTGCTTCGCCTCGCAGCATAGTCAAAATCATAGTTTTTCTCTTTGTAAGACTCAGTGGAAGTTTCTAAGTAAGTCTTCAGACATTACTTTAGTAGTCAATGCAGTAAGGAGGAATGGCGGCTTTGACAGGTGGTTTATCAGGCAGCCATCAAACTTACGTACAAGTGGAATAAAATAGTGATGGTCATTGAAGAGAGACGGTCGAGAGAAGGGATGCTGAGTTAGTAGTCAATGCAGTAAGGAGGAATGGCGGCTTTGACAGGCGGTTTACCAGGCACCCATCAAATTTATGTAAAGTGGAATAAAATAGTGATGGTCTTTGAAGAGAGACGGAGGAGAGAAGGGCTGCTGAGTTATCAGAGACAAACGCTGACATAACATTCAGCTTTGCGTTTATAACTCATCAAAAATGTAACACTTTGGGGTGGCCAGTTAGCTCAGACATAGCACAAGGTGCAGTGCTCATAACACCAAGGTTGCCAGTTCGATTCCCACATGGGCCACTGAGGTGCGCCCTCTACAACTAAATTGAAACAACTACTTGACTTGGAGCTGATGGATCCTGGAAAAACACAACTGTTCCCAAATTAAAAAAAAAAAAAAGTAACATTTTGTTGAACTTAATCTTAGGCTATTTAAAATAAATGAATGGGATTTAAAACTTGTTACAAAATGGATTTTGCTTCTTTTGTATGACATCCAATCTTTTTCTCTCTCTCTCTCTCTTATTCTCCAAAATTATTTGTTTTTATTTGCTAGACTTTAGCATGGTAACACATCAAGGTAGTGATGTTATTAATAAAAATATATCTGAGATGACTTCCCAGCTTTTACCTCAGAGCCTAGAATACTTTGGACATGGAAGTCAATTGTAATTATTGATGCTATTCTATTGATACAAATAAATTACTCATAATGACACAGAGAAAAAATAGAAAAGACATTGAACTCTGGGGATGAAACAAGACTCTGAGAGAATGTAGAGGAGTCCTCAGAGTTGTGACAGAAACCAGACAATTTACTCAACATCAAAGATGCCATCTGTAAAGTCATTGTTAGGCTATGAAAGCTATGTATGTGTAGGGAGGAGAGAAAAGTGTTCTAGATACAGGAAGGCAGCCATGTAGGGCCATAAATAACCAGTTGCAAACTCCAAGGGACACCGTTGATTATTGGCCATGATGTGTCTGCCCTTCTCTACACTAACTTTCCTGATGTCCTCAAGCCTATCTAAAGTCAGAGGCAGCCCTGCTTTGAGACAAGTAAAGCAGATATTAAGCGTTTCAAAAGCACCAAATACCATATGTTTTTCCAACATAGATTCTAGTGATAAACCCAAGGCAAACTTTAGGTTGTCCATCTAGTCTTATAACTAGGACAAGATCTCCCCTTGATAACTGAAACCTTCCAATAATGGGCAATGGTTTTCCCTGGAGAACACTAAACAATATAAATATGAATTTTTATGAAAATCCCAGTTGTAAAACTTGAAGACCAGAGTCTTGCCCATCTACATGCTACCAGTCAGAGTTCTGTGCTCTAGAGCCTCATTATTTGACTCTTGGGTGAATGTGGCTTTTATTACATCACAAGTCAATATTAAAGGATGTGACAAACAACCAAGAAGAATGTACTGCTCCCATAGATAAATTTTTAGCATTCTGTGAAAAGAAAACTCCATTTCAGATTTACGAAATGTCCTGCTGCACACGAACGATTGTATAGCATTTACTCTATGGACAACGGGAAATGTCAGACACACCACGTTCCTCTCATTTCATTGGCTTCTGGGAAGCTCAGTGCTACATTTGTCACCCACCTCTAGCAAATGTAGAGGCCAGAAGAAATTCACTTCCACACTCTAGTCTAGCCTATAACTTTATTGATAGCTTACCTTTATTTTTCTTTGCTCCGATTTTCTCAACCATTTTTAAAACCTTTTTGTATTTTTGTAAACTGTTCAAATACCACTATTGATCAGGGTGAAATATAAATAAATTCATGATTAAAGAGGTGTAAGACTTCTCCATAAATAGCTTAAATATAATAAAGCTCAAATTCAAAGATCAGGGTCTGTTGGAAGGAAAAGATCATTATTTGTCTCATTTAATATGTTAAATGTTTTCTCCCATTTATAAATGGCACAATAATACATTATACATTCACGCACAGGTTCACAACACCTGTAAATTTCTAAAATGCAAACACTCTGGAAACATTTTTTTTTTCTGTTCTGTAACTAGTTTGCTACAAAACATGACTTGAATTGACATGAAACTAAAGTTCTTAATTGATCCCAGGCAGTGTGAATATTCTTACATTTCTCTGAGCATTAGAATGTGTTTGATTGCAGGGTGCTGTCAGGCCCCATGCTGCGAAATGTATGCATACGCCCACTATTTCCTTAATGCAATTGGAAAAACTAGGACTCCATATATGCATATGATTTTGGATGAGGAATGTTATTTGTGAAGTTTCTGAAGACCACTCTTGTCAGATTCAGATGTCGTAAGCGATTTGAGGGAGTGTTATCCTCCCCCTTACTTTTTAAGTCATGCTAATTTTTTGATAAGCAAAAGAGAGACCTCAAACCCTGTTCAGCTTTCAGAGTAAGCTGTTCTTATCTAGTTCGCTCGTTTTCAAGACCACTCACTATGCAGTATCCATAAATGCATTACACTGAACTTCTCATTATGAGAAGATGTGTTCCATTGCTCCGGTATTGACGATGAGCTATCCGGCCCAATGCAGCTCAGTCAGTCCAATCAGTTACAGAGCAGAGAGAAATAGCAATACATCCACAAGCCAGGGAGCAGAGGTCCTTCCATGAGGAATTAGAAATACTCCATCAGTGCGCATCACAATTTGTTTTCTGAGAAATAACATTAATTTTTAAGGAAACATACAATGACACCATACAAGTTGGTAACTTAGGAAAGAGTAACTTTTAAGAAGTGGGGTGCCAAGTTCAAACTTCTACCATATGGGTGGAGTTGAAGAGCATTCATTTTTATAACGGAGATATAACTTTTATTTTCAAAGGCTTTTAAAATGTTAAGCAACTACATGCACTAGGCACTGTGCGCAGCAATTCACGTTTATTGTCTTAGTTAGTCCTTAGGTCATTCTTGTGATGGATGTCATGATTATTTGTGTTTCACTGGTGAGGAAACAGGCTCAGGAATCTCACTCAGCTAATAAGCAAGAGAGGCTTCTTTCAAGTTCAAGTCCGTGTGCCTTCCCCAGGGTCATTATGCTATTCTGGATTTATTTAACTTTGCTGTCATTCAGTGAAGGACTGGGAAGCATAAACAGGAAGGGGAAAGGGGGTGTAATTGTGGCCACACAGCTGGCTATTGTTATACCTTTGATAAAGGTGTATCATGAGCGACATAGGTTCCTGACTCTTGAACAAAATAGTACTTTGCTATTGTTGTGTCTATCTAAGAAGATCAAGGAATATGGTATGGAGGGGAGGAAAATATATTTTGAAAGAAGTGGAAAAAATAGGTGTTTGATACTCCCAGACGTTGGACCTAGTAAACAGTAAGTGTAGCTTGGGGTGCATTGGGAAAAAGTATAGCTCGTGGCTTTGCAGATGTGTCACCAGCTATGTAGACCAGGGAGAGTACACAATCACAGATGCTCTGTGTTGTCTCATTCAGTCTGTATTCCCAAATCCCTACTCCCATATCCTGCTCTATTGTGAAGCTGGAAAGTGAATCACTTGATTTTCGAGCCTCCCTTGCAGCTAAGAGGTATATGTGACACCCAGTTCTGTCTAATGAGAGGTTAAGCAGAAGTCTGTTGGGGAAGGCTTCTCTTCTTAAATAGAAGGACAAGCTTCCTAAAGAGAAGTCCTACAGCCTCCCGACTTCTACTTTACTTGAGCTTGATGTGATTCCTAAATCTGCAGTAAGCATGTTGTGACAAAAAGAACCATAGAAATGCTAACTCGTTGTCACCTCCCTCCATAAACTTTTCTTCGTTTCAACTTTTGGTCAGCTATTCAGTTTCTTGTAGCCCAAGCTATTCCTAATTAATACTTGTGTCATTTTATCTTTCTTTTCCACAAATGGTATTATGCCTTGGGTGATGTTTCAGAATTACATGATATTAGAGGTTATGTGATTTTATGCTGGCAACTTCCAGCCCCCCATAAACTGCGTGCAGCCCTGTGTTTCTGTTTCAGACACAATAGGTGGTTCCCTTTCCCCAGACGTGCCAGCGCCATCCACTCTTCTGTGCCTCTGCTTAATGCTGGAGCTTCTAGAAAGCTTCACGATGCTTCTGAACTGTTGTCCTCACTGTGAAGCCTTTTCTGGTTCTCTCAGGACCCTCGGTGCTCCGTGCATATCTTCCCATATATCTCCTTAACACTCTTCATACTTTTATCATAATACTGATTCTTCGTTTCGTAATCATGTATTTACGTATATGTTTCCACCACTAAACTATGAGCTATTAGAGGTCAGGAATCATGTCACATATATCAGACACACAACAGGTGCTCTGGAAATAATTTGTTGTTGAACTTGTAAGTTGATTAATTTTGTCCTCCTTTGAAGCCCCTTTGAAACTTTATTCTTTGGCAAATGTCATTTACTTTTCTTATTCTAAAACTCAGTAATGGGCTGCTTGGAGGCAAGAGTTCTGTTTTACTCATCTTTGTATCTTGCACATATTTTTAAGCTAAATTCATATTTGATGAATTAAATTGGACTGTTAATATACATTAAGCCTATCTCAATCATCATGTTAATTGCTGCTTCCCCTCTGGGTGTGGGTATGGTAGGAAGGATGAGGTATGAAGTGTAACTACCCAATTCACTGAAGGAGTTTTAAAAAATCTCTCCTATTTAAGTTAAAAGTGAAAAATTAATTTGCTATAAAAGGGAGAACCAGATGCCACGTTCCCTGATTCAGAAGCGTTTGAAGGATATAAAAGGAGAGTCGGTTTTCAAGAATGTTCTAGTTTCCCCTCTCTACTAGTCAGTCCAATTCAAGTGCAATTTAATAAGTTAATTGCAGTAAGTGATTGACAGAGACAGGGGACAATGTCTGATGTGAGGACTTCTCTATAAAAAAAATTATGATAATATCTAAGGGTCCTATTATTTCATTAAGGACTCAATGTCTTGGCTGATGCACAGCAAGACGTTCTCAGAATCTACCTTAGAAATGATTGATATCCAGCCTGTGTTTGTCCATTATGTCACCAAACCAGAAATGGAGGGACCGTTGATCAAGATCAGTTTGAACCTTAACTCTTGTGAGACTAAAGGTCTAAGATGAAAGGAGTATCACATGGAAATCTCGTGGAAGCTGTCACTATGTCACTGTTCTGCCAGGTTTATTTAGGAGCTGAAGCATAGGAAGGTAATAAGAAATCGTGAAATTTACTAGAAAAAAAAACAAAATAAACAAGCAGTTTCTGTGGTAAATAAACAAAAAAAGCAGGGGAAGAGGAAGTGAAGAAAAATTTTTTTATGTAACAAAAATGAATTCAGAATAATGAAGTTATAAGAAAACTCATGAATACGATTTTTAAGAATGAGTTATCTTTCTGGAAACCAAGAGGCATTGTAAATATGTTGTAAATATTTTGTTTCTGAAATGAGAAATTAAAATGAAGCTATGCATTAAAAATGCATTTATACCTGTTTTTCCAAATGTCAGATCATTATTTAAGATAGTTATTTTTTAAATGTTATTTTTAAAAACAGAACTCATGTTTATTATTTGACTATTTAGTAGCTTTAAAGCAATATTCCTAAAGTGATTTTCCTTATTAATTTTAATAAATTTAACATTAATTTTCAATAAAATGTTAAATGGTAGACTACCTCTTAAATTTTAGCATTTTATAAAAGGTTTAAGAAACCCCACAGTTTATTAAATGTAAAACAACTGAGGAATATACAAGGATTTTGAACATATTAAGGTTTTTCTGGTCATTAAAATAAAAGGGAAAAATCATATTGAGTGGTACTTATATGCAAAATGAATTATTATATCAAAAAACTTTTCCCCCAAAGTAGAAATAGCGCATCTTTCATTATGCAGCAAGATAGTTACCTGTTCATCTTACCTAAACATTTACAGTAACTGATTTATTCACTGTTAAAAGTCAAATCTATTGCAGTTCAGATCATTTCTCTGCATTAGGAAAATGAATAAATTAAAAGTGTGCTTCAGCCATTTATTCCTCCTAAGCAGAGATTCTGCAAGCTCGGTAGAAGATGTCAAAACCTGCTGATATGTACCAGAGTCAACTCCAAGTTTGTGTATCCCGGTCCACTCTACCTTTCCATCAGGCAGTACACGTGGAAGTAGAAAAGCAGCTCTCTAATTAATCAAAGTCAGATGTGCCTGCACGCCCGGAGTGGCTGCTGATGCTTGTCCTAGCTTCTCCCATGTTCTCGCTCTATGTTTTTACCTTGAAAACTTCTGCTCTGAGCTGGGAATGCCTGAAGGGCTTGCACGGTAAGTCAATGTGAAATTATCTCAGCAGGAAGAAGTTGCTTTTCAGCTTAAATGATTTAAGGCAGCAATTTTTCACACTCTCAAACTCTGACAAACGCCCAGATTGCCTCTCATGTCTGACTTCAAAATATTCAAAGAAAAGCTATTTTTATTAAAAACACTCTAGAGAAAATTGTATGTCACTTGTTCTCTGATATAACTTCATTTCTCCTGACAGTGACAATTTTCACCTCAGTACAATTTCTTTATTTTTTCCAAAGCTAATTCTGCTTAATATTAGTATTTATACAAACTCATATCAACTTGTCTCTGTGAAATATTCAAGGGTGTCAGGTAAATGTTGCTCACTGTCATTCATCTTCTTTGGGTGTTCAAAATGATCAATCGATTTAAAACTACACTTAGTTACTTTGGATATTATTGTTTTATTTGTAAGGGAGAACTTAACAACGGTTAAAACCCTCCATTTGACAAGCCTGTGTCTGCAGCCTGCAAGGATTTCCAAACTTGATGGCACGTGTCTGTTGCCAAAGATCGTAAAAGTTTACATTAATAAATCTATTTGTTCTATGCCTTTAAATAAAGCAGGTAATAGAGTGCGTGTTTTGTCTTATGCTGCTTACATGTTAATAAGATTACGTGGATGTCACATTGCATGGAAACATCATATTGGCTTTATTAGGAATGCTGGCAGTGCAGAAACATCACATTATAATCACTTCAAAAAAAGAAATATATTCTGCATATTTTCATATGTGTTTGTAATTCCACGAAACCTCAGCAGAATCAAACTCAGTGGGGACAAGAATGACAGAAGGTTTCATGTCCCAGAGCCTGCTGAAATCTTGGCACATTGATATCTAGCAGCTTGGTTAATATGTATAAGGCTACTGGTAGCCTGTGACCTCAAAGCATATCTTCTGGCCTTATCACATTTCCATGAAGAAAAGTAACCACTGGCATGTGAATTTTCCATAAATAATTTGGAGCTTGGTTAAAGGGTTAATTTTATTTTTCACTCTGGAAGCTTGAGGTAAAGTGTTTATAAGTATTGTGAGCAGTAACCATTATCCAGGTACCGTAGCAATGGAGAAAACTACTTTTTAAATCTATGTGCCAATTTCCTACAAGTATGCATTTTATATTCCATGAGATGTTTCATTTCTAAATAAAACTGGATCATTTTATTTCACTTATGTCCGTTACAAAGAAATCCAAGAAAGGATTACCTGGCAGTCTTCTTCCAGACACAGTGCTGAGGTCGGGTCAAAGGAAATACATCAAATACAGCAGAGAAGTATGTTTCATAAATTTCAATGTTACCACAATGCCGTACACAGCTCCTACACCAACACCCCTGCATGAGGAGTTGTCATCTTTTCCTGTCTTTGACTTGTAACATGTTTTCTGCTGGGAAGTCACAACTACCCTGATTTCACTGAGCTTCCTTGAGTTTTATTTACTATAGTTATTAGCTCACTGAAAGGAAAAAGCATTTGCTTTTTAAGTCATACTTACAAATAACAATCTGTATATTCCTTGATGCTAAAGCGTTTTAAAGATAATTTGTGGATATATGATGAAATCTGTGAATAGTCACAGCTTAACTTAAACAATTGTTGAAGAACCAAAAATTTACTGATAAAACAACTTTGCATGTGTACACACACACACACACACACACACACACTCAAAAGCACCTTTCAGAAGGGTTTAAGCAGCTTGTTATGGGTTAAAATTTACTCAGCATTTTAAAAAATAGGAGTTTTTAATAAAAATTTGCACACTAAGTATTATTTATTTTTTAATTTCACAAAAAACCATGCTGTAACTTTTTAAAACATTTTTATTTCTAATATAAGCAAAAACTTGATAAATTCAGAATATTTTATATTACTGAGTTGGTAAATGCTTTGTTTCTATTTTGCAATATAAGCATACAATTTTGAAGACAGTATAAAATTTGCTTTCTGACTAAAATACTTTATCTCACTGTATATTTTAACTGTGTTATGGGAAAATAGCAATTGTTTATCTGAAATATAACTATCTTAGATAGTGACCCAAAAAAGCATTTCACATTAATGTATAGTGTTATAAAATTTCAAAAGCATGCCATTCTATGAAGTTATTTAGAAAATTGTTATTTACAAAAGCATATGACTTGCTAATTTAAGATCCTATAAGAAATATTTCCCATTGCCATCAAAATAATATTTTGCTCTCTATAAAGGGATATATAAATGATAATACATTATACAGATATATGAATTGAATAAATTATATTTGTATTTATTATTCATTTATATATCTAGCATTATATTGTTTGATTCGCCAAAACCATTTAGTAAAGTATATTTTTATTTCAATTCTTTTAGAAATAAAACGATGGTCTATTATTTAATTTGTTTTTTTTAATTTGTAGTGTTTAAGCATACTGGTTTTGAATAATTGTTTATGAAATATTTTAAAAATGTTTTAGTAAAAATTGGAAATTGGATGGAACACACACACAGCCCTTATATTTAGGTTAAGAAATAATTCAGCAACACCACTTTAAGCAATCCTGTGTCTACCGTTTTCCCTGAGTCTAGTCTAAACATTTTTGTAATACAAAAAAATTATCTGGACTTTTTCAATGTGATCTATGCCAAAAAATCAAGGAAAGTGATAAAAGCTGGAAGAGAGAGTGTGCATTAGTGAATATTTATATTGGCAAGACCTGAAAATTTTATAAAAGTAAAACAAACACAGGGGTTGCTTATTTCTGAAAGGAAATCAGCCTCACTGAATTTCTTTCAGGAAAACATTATTGTCCAAAATGATATAAATCTGTATTGCTATCTCTAACAAATTAACTTGAAATGCTGGCCCTGCCAAGGAGCTGCATTAAGTTTTCTCTTGTTTACTTTGTCCTAATCACCACAAAACTCCTTAGTGAAATAATTATTCTAAAAAAATCAGGACAATATATCTCTATAAAGGAGAAAATCGATTTAACAACAAAACTAGATTTATCTCTATTGATCAAGAGGCGTTCAGTGTAATTTTAGTGAATTATGCCTGTCTTTCATTTCCTAGAAGAAATTTTTCAGTGATGCTTGAAGGGAAGATTGCAAACTACTGCATAATCTTTTGAATGCTATTTATGTGCTATCTTAATCACTGGTTTTTGTTGTTGTTGTTTTTTTAATATATGGGAGACTGAACCAAATATTTATATTTTTATTACATGAAACAGTATTACTATTTTATGTGACTTAGTTATCAGTTCTTACCTAGGAACCTGATATCATTTTATTCAATTCATTAGTAAAGAAATCAGGTCTCCATAAAAGGATTCAGTGTTAAAGAAACAAATCCAAGTTCATCTTATAAGAACAGAACTAGAGAGATTAAAAAGTAACACAATTTCTTCTTCTTAAGTAGGAGTAATTTTAAAAGACATTATTAACACTTCTATATCTGAAATTTTTTCTCAAACAAAAAGGAAACAAAAAAGAATTGGAGAAATATTAATAAAATATTAATTATGTTATGCTGTATGCCTTATCAATTGCATATGTATCTATTTGAGAGAAATATAAAAAGTTGAATATTCTAAAAATATCTTAGATATTTGTTGTTCAGATAAATACATGAGTAACTCATACTGTCATATCTTTTTCAACAGTAATAAAAATACTCAATCTAAATGTACTTTGTCAGTGTGTACTCAGAATATTTCTTGATAAGAAATATTGTACATTTCTCACTTCTGCTGGAAGCATTAGAACATTTTCTAAACAAAGCAGTCTTTTCTTAGAAAAAGGATGATTAATATATTCATATTCATGTAAAAAGGTTTTATACCCAAGCATAGTTGAAAGATATTTCTTTATAAATCTTAAATTGCATTTTAATAAACAAATAAAATAATGCTATTAATTAATAGTTAATAATTGTATTATTTTAGGAATCATAATTTTTAATTTTATCATAAATAAAGTAAATAATATGCCTTCTAAGTGGATAATAATACATGGTTAAGTTATTAATGTAAAAGAATCATTTTACTATTTTTAAAATTTGGATTCACAAATTCAGGTCAATTAGGTTATTGTTGCCGTGTATTCTTAATAAAGTTTATGTTCCATAGGTGTTGAAAAATATGAAGTAGCTTTTATTTATTTTATTATATTAATGAAACTCAATTGCTGTCTTTCACCACACTTAAAAACATTGGTGGTGTTTTATGCATTCATGCAAAGTAGTGCTGATATTGGAGACTGTTCTATTAAATTTTAACTAAATTTATAAAAAGATTTATTGACAAAAATAAGATTTTAACATCAAAGTAAAATAGTTTATGAAACATAAAAAAATCCATTCCTAATATCAAAGTAACATTCTAATGTAATATGCAATAATCATCTCATTTAAACCTTCAAACCACTAAGTAAAACAAAATAAAAAGAGAATTAAATGAGTTTAGAATATTAAATGATACATAGAAATATTTTCATTAAAATTGATATTTTAGAGTCACTTAGATTAACAAAAATACTTTAAAATTGAATGTGTAGATCTAGGTGCATTGTAATCATATTTATAATATAACTCTTTGTTTCAAATCTTTTAATACTAATATGAACATATTTTAGTAGTTACTATTATAATATTGAACTGTAGCTTTCAAATTGGACAAGTAAAACTTTTAGTAATACAATTTTCAATGGGCTTTCATATAATATGAATAGTTAACTTAGGATATCATATTTGAGTAACTATATTTCTGTTATATATACAATCTTATGATTTTATAGTAAGATAAGCATCATCAAATGTAAGTAATCTAGACTACTGGTACACATTATGTTCCCTTGAAAAAAATTGAAAATACCTAGAGCTTTTATAAAAGAGGTAGTTTTTAAACTAAATTTTAATAAACGAATAAAATGTTATTGTTCAATAGGTAATAATGGCCTTTATATAAACTCAAAAACATTCTTTATAGTGATTAATATACAATGATCTATTATGTATCTGGAAGTGTTGATGCATAATTTTTAGTTCTAATGTTATTATGTAATGGAGAGAACATGTTCATTTGCTCTAATAACTGCTAAGATGCACTTAATAAAATGAAATGTAATAATACTTGTAATTTAATCTATTCATGGAAGTAATTTTAAAAGTCTACCACTTTCCTTAATGTGAATAACATTCATAATTTATAAAGTGTTGTGATGCAGAATTGACAATGCCATTGTTTTTTACACTTTGAGATGATTCTGCAGGCTTCATATCATCTGCATACCAACCTCAGGATTATCAAGGGCAAACAAAAGATAATTAACACCAGAAACAAGGCAAATGTAGGAGCTACAGACTGTGGGCTCTTATTTAATGCAAGACTTCTGAAAACCAGAAAATGAAATTACTATGGAAAAGCTTGCCTCTGAAAAGAATATTTCAATATTGTATTCTTTATATAAACCTTCCCTCACACCTTTAGTTTACAGAGATAACTTATCTGACAACATGGTCTCAAGGTGGTGTGGTCATCGTCTTTAACTGAGCTAGGAAAAGTCATTTTTAAAGGGTGGATTTCAAATTATACATTTTTATAATTATAGCTTCTTTAATACCAGTTATGACCATGGATTTATTTATAATGTGTATATAAGAAAGAGAAAATAAACTGCTGCCATAATAACTTCTATCATGTTTTCACATTTACTCACTGTATTACAATAAAAAGTAATTTTATACAGTTAAACAGCCTATTTTAATCTTAGTTGCAGTTTATATAACATTATACACAGATATTATAATGTGTGTAAGTGATGGTTCCAATTGTTCAAATTCTTATATTTATTCATATAAATTATATTAGTGGCAGAGAATATGTTATATTAACCTTGATTATATCACTGTCTTAGTGCTTCAGTGAAAGTATTTATATCTTCCCAACTAAGTACCCTTTAACTTTTCATAAATCAATCAGTATTAGTGTGATACACATATATGGGTATTTTCACTTAATATGATGTCACACAACACAGGGAAATCATTAAAAGTTTTAAAAATAAAACTTCTACAGTTCTGAAATCATAATTACAAAATGATGTTTGAAACAAATAAAGTGACATAGTTCATAACAAATTCATATGTTAAGGACTTTTTAAATTGTTAGGCTTTTCTGATAAAGTATCATATTATTAACAATTTTAATTGAAGTGGGTAAGTTAGTGACATGCTTCAGGGTTTACAATCATAGAAGAATCATATTGGAACATGGCTTTTTTTTCACATGAATTTTTATACAGAATGGATATAATCACAGTTTAAGTCTTCTGGAAATAATTACGCATTGTGGAGCTCTGATGTAATACAGTTGCTAGTTCACTTCCCAAACACCACCATTAAGTGGACATTCCATAAAACCTCTCCATTGGCAACATGATTGAGAATACTTTATTTCCTTTTAAGTTTTTTTCTTGTTTTATATTAATACCAATTATCAGCACAACTTTCAAAAGGGGTCTAAAGAGACCATATGTCATATTTAGTTTATTTCAATTCTGTGTAGAAGCTGGGTTAATTGTGATATATGAATAGATTTTAAAATACCAAGTCATTGTCTATAAAAGAATATACAGTTAAAATAAATCCCTCTTATACAACATGACTGTTAAAAGACACATTTTCGTCGTATCTCCAGTTTCTTCCCTCCCCATACAGTTTTTCTTGCGTTATGTCCCCAGGGCCCCATCTTGGGTCTTCTACTTACTCAACACATCTTCTCACACGTCCTGTTCAATGGCCACAGCAACGCCAGTTTTCATTTACCGTCTCACATCCTGGAACTCTCACCTAAAATATGGGCCTGGTAGATATTTTTATCTGAATGTTTTCCCAAATGAACATGTGTAATACATCATTTCCCTCCACTTTTACCACGGTCTAACCAGGGACATAAGCCAAGAATCTAGGAATCATCATAGATTTCTCTTTATTCCTTATTTAATCAATCAAAAGTCGTACTATTCTATTTTATAAACATCCTTGGGATGTCTTCTCTTCATTCCCATTACAGCTTATTTCGTAGACACTGTCATTATTTCTCACTACTAATTCTTCTTTTGAACTTCAATTTCAAATCCTCCCAGTCAATCCTCTAAATCAGAGAATAGTAAACTTTCCTATAAAGAACTTATTATTAAATATTTCAGGCTACACACTCAGATAGTCTCTGTTGCAACTACTCATCTGTAGTTGTAGCAGGAAAGCAGCCGTCAACACTAGTAAAAACAGTGATGTGGCTGTGTTCCAATAAAACTTTATTTACAAAAAAAGGCAACAGATGGATTTGGCAGGTGGGCTGCAGTTTACTGACTCCTGCTCCAAATTGCTCCCAGAGTAAACTTTCTAAATGACAAATCAGATCCCATTGCTAGCTTATTTATTCACTGCTTTTCAACATGTGCAGAAACAAAAAAAAAAATCCAACCTCTTTAGCATGATACAAAAGAATCCTCATGATACTGTTTTTACTTTTAACTTCCACTCCCATCCTCCACCTGCACATCCTATGTTTGTCTAGTCCCATCAACTTGTGCTTACCCAAATTATCATCCGTCTTCTTCACTTTCTGTCTTTGCATAAACTATGCTCATGATGTGGGATAAAGCAATGCCCTTTATTCTCTCTGCTGCTTTCTGACTCATTAGAATAAGGACCATGCTTTATTCACCTTTGTGTCTTCAATGTCTGGTCAAATGACTGTGAGTCATTTGTTGAGTGACGATTGTGTAAACACATACAAGTACGATTTTATAAGATACATGGATTTTAAGAGCTATTTTTATTTCAGCCATACAAATTAATTAATATTTCCTTCTCAACTATGGAGTCAGGAACAATAGTTTGTGGGTGAGGTTTGGACGTGAGCACTCCACTGAAAAACAGAGATGCCGTTTTCCCATTAATATAGAATTACCTTCACTTAATATCTAGTATTACATTTATTTGAAACATATCACAAAAATAGATGATAAAAATTGAGAAAAGGGAGCCATTTTACAAGCTGTCAAGCTTTGAGCTTTGGTGTCACTTCTGTTCCTCTAAGTAAATAGTGTGTGTGTGTGTGTGCGTATGTGTGTGTGTGTGTGTGTGTATTTACACATTTAAACACACACATTTACCATGCATACTTTATAAGTTTTCCAAAAACTAATAAGAAAATATAAATTTTTTGCTAAAACATTGCATTACTTGAGCTTCCTTTGAAGACAAAGATGTTATTTCAGGATAGTTAGTGTCATGGGCCAATCATTATAAAGTGAAATCATAGAACTGTAGATGTGAGAAAGTGCCAGTTAATATAGAATTTGGTGGCTATCAATCATCAATAAATAAAAAACAAGTGTTGGCCAGGATGTGGAGAAAAGGGAACCCTCGTGCACTGTTGGTGAGACTGCAAATTGGTGCAGTCACTGTGGAAAACAGTTTGGAGGTTCCTTAAAAAATTAAAAATAGAACTACCTTATAACCCAGCAATTCCACACCTGGGTATTTATCCAAACAAATACAAAACACTAATTAGAAAAGGCATATTCATGCCTATTTTCACTGCAGTGCTATTTACAATAGCCAGGATACGGAATCAACCTAAGTGCCCATCAGTAAATGATTGGATCAAGAAATTGTGGTTCCTATATAACAATGGAATATTATTAAGCCATGAAAAACAATGAAATCTTACCATTTGCAACAACATGACTGGACCTAGAGGGTATTATGCTAAGTGAAATAAGTCAGAAATAGGAAGACAAATTTCATATGATCTCAATTATTTGTAGACTCCAAAGAACAAAAACAAAAAGACAATACATAAATAGACTCAGAGATACAGAGAAGAAACTGATGGTTGCCAGGTGGGAGAGGGTATGGGGGGATGGATGAAAGGTGAAGGGATTAAGAATTACAATACGGTAGTTACAAAATAGTTATGGAGATGTAAAACACAGCATAGGGAATGCAGTCAATAATATTGTAGTAAGTATGTATAGTGCCAGGTGGGCACTAAACTAATTAGGGGGATCACTTCATAAATTATATAACTGTCTAATCACTATGCTGTACACCTGAAACTAATATAAATTAATATTTAACATCAACTGTAATTGAAAAAAATTTAAAATATATAGAATTTTGGGCAAATGAATACTAAATAGCTGAAAGTAGACTACCCTCGGCTTATTAAAAATATGCCAACTCCTGTGTTAACTGAATTTTTTCTAAAATATTCCTCTTAATAAAAAGCAGGCATAGAGTTTTGCTTGCATATGATTCTCGGTAATATTAGTTAATAATTTAGTGATTAACGTCTCTGATATGTAGTCTTCATTAAAGAACATGTGCTAAATTATTGTCAGAAAATTTCTTCACACTTGAGCAAAATTGTTCATTAATTGCAAAATATACTATTGTTAAGTGATATTATACTTAAAATAATTTAAGTAATTTCTTATTAATATTATATATGTTTACTGAAAACATTATTATATGTAGATCTATAAATAATTTTAAAGACATAAATTTAGCTACTCGTATGTAGCTTAAGCAGATTGACTCTTGGTGACTTGAACAGTTAAATAAAAATAATCACTGATTCCATTGTTTGAGCATATGCCCACCTACATCAAATAAGTTGAGCTATTATTTTAATCTTGCATTGATAAACGGTGGTCCAAGTCAAGGCATGTAAAAAGGCACAAAACTATTTCTACTAAATGACTCAGAATTGTACTGATTTGACTGACTGGAAATAATTAACTAAAACTGAAGCTACAGTCTTCTTGATTTATCTGAAAAATATTTCACTGAGGAAGATAATTAAATATTGATCTTAGTTATCCTTGAAAATGCACTGTGGCAGTTAAAGATGGCCACACATTCTTTGACACACCTTCTATCAAGAGGTGGGGTCTATCCTTTTTCTTGGAATTTGGGCTGGTCTTTTACTGCTTTAATCAAGCGAGTATGTTGGAAGAAACGCCATGTCATTTCTGGGACAAGCCTTCAAGAGGACTGGCAGTGCCATCTTGGTTTCTCGGAGCTTCAAGCTGCCATGTAAGGAGTTCTTCACCTAAGTTGCCCATGCTGCGGAAACCATGTGGAGAGGCAGAGGGACTGCACAGAAAGGGAGAGTGGCCCCGCTGAGCTCAGCCCTCCAGACCTTCTCATTAAGGTACTAGGGAGGTAAGTGGAACTATGTGCGGTCTCCCAGACCAGACCAGCCACTAGCAAAATACCCCCCAGGTGACCTTGGTTGATGCCAATGGAGCAGAAGAATGGTTCAGCTGAGATCTATCAAATTTGTGACCCACACGTCGTCCATGAGATGTGATAAAATAGTAGTTTGGACTAACATGCTATATAGCAATAGATAACATAAACAGGTATTTAAGCATCCTAAATACTCAAATCATAATTTATAAGTAATGACATAAGATTTAACGCTATTTGTAGAGGAGATGGCTTGCTTCCGATTGCCTAGCAAAGTGAGCAAAACAATACTAGAATCCACATTTCCAGAATCCGTATTCATTTCTCTTTTAACTTCATCTACTTTGTGTCTGGTATCAGATAGTCTATATATGAACCTTCCTTGAAAACACCTTGTGTAAAGTCTAATACATCTCTCAGGAAATGCATCAAAGAGTTTTCTTAATGAATCAACTCACAAGATTCCTTCTAATAGTAATAGGAATTTTCTGTCTAGCCAGAGGACACATTTTGTTTAATATTATTCCAACACTGATATATTATTAACATATAGACTATTCTAAGGTGTAATTATTAAGGATTTTGAAATAGTAACTTATGGCTTGTAAACAAGATATTTTCATTTTATTTCAATGTTTACTACATGTAAATTTCATGATATCAGAAGTTGGGTGTAATTTTCTCCACTATTTAAAACAAATCATTATTATACTGTCTGTACTATATTTATATGCATAAAAATAAGCTACTCTGAGTTAGTCAGCTACTGAAACAAGCTGTTTTAGTGTCGTAGACCTAAACTATCAATATAAGCTTGTATCACCATTCAATTTTCTTCTTGGATTCTTTTCTTATTTTCCCTTAAAAATCTCTCTTAATATCCGTAATTATTCCCATTGTACCAATATTTTTAGAAAATGATATTCTCCTCATTGTTCACATTCCTTAAATATCAGCAAATTATCATCTTTATGTCTAAGCACTGCTTCCTCGTGTTCTATCAAGTGAGATCTTGTAAACCTTCTTCATTAATTACTATCACCTTTTCTCTTAATTGCTTTGAATTTTTGAAACTTTCTTTAATTTGCCTTTTCAAATTTGGATACCTAAAATTAAACCAGCTATTCAGAGAGCTTTTTTCATTGAAGCAGTCTTTTTTCATCTCCTTACAATATTAATCACAAAAGATTATTTACCTCTTTTAAGGTTTTCATTTTCAACCGTGTCCTAGTTAATATGCATTCAAAATAATTTATCTATCATAGCTGAAGGACAAACCTACAATTCCAGATTAACTCTCTGAATGGTAAATCTTATAGTGTGCTAAAACATCTGTTCAGTGACTGTTTTTGTGACAATGAATGGGAAAGATTTCTACGAAATGTGAGAAATACCTGAAGTTTTTTGAAATGAACATTTATGAATTGCTGGACAAAGGATTTCATGTCAAGCCATTGGCCTATTTCAATCCTAGAGAAATCAGTTTTTATTTTAATATTTCCGGAAAGGCTGATTGCCTTCGGGACAATTCCTTATGTGTGCTACCAGGGAATATACACATTTTAAACAAATTTAAGCTTAGCCCTTTCTTGTGTACATGAATGCATGTTTGTGTAATGGACATGATCTTTCCTCTCCTTGAGATAATGAGAAGCACAGCAGTGGCCTTGACTGAATAATATTACAAACAGGAACAAGCATAAATGCGATTTCCTAACCAGTAATGAAGGCAAAACGACACTTCTAGTCATCTTCTAATAAAATTTTGTACCTGTTTATTTTGTCACTTTGTCAATGTAAAAGTATTTCTTTAATTTTAAGAATGCAAAGATGGAAATGCTGTTAAATATTTGGAAGATGTTAAGAAGGTAGAATCTAACTAGTAGCGGGCAGAATTTACGAGCATTCCATTTCCTAGAAAAATAATATTTCAAAATATTCTTCCTACATCAGAGTATTTTCTTGCCCAAACATTTTTTTTAGACAATTTTGCATTTTTTGTGGTGTTTTTTTCCTGAAATGCCTTCCTCTTGGGGGGATGATATTCATTTTGATAAGCAGTCACTAGTATCAAGAACAAAACTACTGAAGAATAAATAGACAAAGAGAAATTGGGAAAGAATTCTGTATAAAACTATGAAGATATGTTACAAAACCCCAAAGCAGCATTTATTAGACCAGGAGCTGATTATTTAGAATAGAAAGCAAATTCTTCTCTCTTTGATTCACTGACTCTCATATATGATTATAGGCCCATGTGAGGAGGTCAGGTGGCCCCTAGTGACCTGGAAGTCCTATTTGTTCAGTCCTGGTTTTCATCAAAATTATCAGTAGTTGTATTGACCAGCATGAAAATAGATCCTGGTTATGAGATCAAAAGAATGAGGAAATATGTAGCATACCTCATAGGGAATAAATTTCATGGGGATAGTGATTTTGTAAGAATAAGCGCTAATACTTATTAGGTATCATGAACTGATTAAGCACCGTGTTAAGCACTTTCTGTGTATTAACTCATTTAATCATCATAACAACCTTAATTATTATTGTTCTGATTTTACAGATGAAGAAACAGACACTGAGAGGTTAGGTAACAGTCTCCTGCCTAACAGCTAATAACAGGTAAGGCTGGTCATTGAACTCAGGTGGTCTGGTTCCAGTCTGATCTAATTACTCTGGTGTTTTTCAAACTTGAGAGTGCATCAGAATCACCTGGGGGGCTTGTTAGAACACAGATGTCTAGGCTCCACCCCCAGAGTTCTGATTCAGTATGTCTGGAGAGGGGACCAAAACTTTATATTTCTAACAGGTCCCGACCCCATCAGGTAATTCTGATGCCTCTGGTCCAGAGACCACACTTTGAGAACCACTGCATTACCCTAGACTGCGTCTTAGGAGTTATACTTGGCTTATTCTTATGTTATAGTTAAGGTAATCATTAGAAAGGGCAAGCAGGTCCAAATTCATTGATTCAATGATCATTTATTTAGTTGCCAATCATGGATTTAGGAGCTTGAAATACAATTATGGAAACTCTATTTGCTTTGCTCCCAAGAATTCATTTCAGGAAGACATAAACTAATAATTTGAAAATAGCATAACGAGTATTACAGTGGTGAGGTAAAAGGGTGTGGAGTGAAAGAATTAGAGCAAGTTTCACAGAGGAGAGTTTTTGAGTTGTCCTTTTTTTACTATTAAATTTATTGGGGTGACATTTGTTAGTAAAGTTATATATGTTTCAAGTGTACAATTCTGTAATACATCACCTGTACATTGCATTGTGTGTTCACCACCCAGAGTCAGTTCTCCTTCCATCACCATATATTTGACCACCTTTTCTCTCTTTTCCCCCCTCCCCTCTTACACTCTGGTAACCACTAAACTGTTGTCTTCATTGAAGTGTGAATTGGACTTCTAGTGAGCAGGGAATATGCGAAGTGATGGTGATGAGGAAAGGTACACTGAACACTGGAAACTATTAAGAATCTGGCTGGTGGCAGCTCTGGTTGGAGCAAATGGGTTAGAGGCTGAGTGAAAAAAAATTAACATGAATATGCATGCTGACTTCCTGGACTTTGGATAAGAAGTCAGTGAGAGGTTTTAAGCAAAAGACAGGAAGAGTGGTGCTAAAAGACAGGAACAGTGGTGCTTCCTAGGAAAGTAACTCGAGCAAATGAAGAGTTAAGAGACATAACCTAGAAGCTGTTTGGAGTACAGTTTAAAGCAAGGGACCTCAGAGGCAAGGAGACCAGTCCAGGCAGGAAAGGACGTGGATTGAGCTAAGAAAATGGCTATGGCGTTGAGCTGAAAAGAGTAGATTAGATAAATAAATCACTCCTGAATGGTGCTGTTTTAAGTATTTATGCGTTTTGTCTCAATTGATACCTGGAAGAAGCCTATGGATCGGCAGCTATTCCTTCCTCTATTATACAGACGAAGAAACAAAACAGAAAAGCTAGGTATTTACCCAGGTCACACTGTTTGTCAGTGATATGGTCAGGATTTGAATCCAGGCCTTCTGGCTCCAGTTACCTTCCTTACCAGGCTTGGTGATGGACGGGTTATGGAAAATAAGGGGAAAAAGATGTTTAGAGTACTTCCCATACACAACACATATTTAAGCCAGTCAATATGTCACAATATTCAGTGGCTATAGTCAGCCAGCTAACACATTCAAGTGATGGCCTATGGGAATTAATAGGAGACCCTACATTCGTTTCGGCAGGTTTTGTTTATTATGACTTTCTAGGGCTAGAGTGAACACGGAGACCAGCAGAGAGGGAGACACACGTCCTCTGGTGCCCTTATCTCGCTGGCACAGGGACAGCACATGTCCCTCTGGCCCACCACAATCAGGTTATGGTTTTGACCACAACTATTATACTAATAGGTTAATGCTAAGACTCAACCCTGCTTCACATTTTGTTCAGTCAACGTTTGCCAATGGCACGCTGTTCGTTAGACATTCTGCTGGGTGACAGGGTGTAGAGATGAAATAGGTACAGTCCTGGCTTGGGACAGTCAGCTATGCATGTGTACATTTCATCAGGATGTGGTGCTGTGGTAGCCAGGCTTTGAACCCAGGCATTCTGGCTCCAGTCTATCTTCATTACCAGGCCTAGTGATGGACTGGCTATGGGAAGTAAAGGGGGAAAAAAAGGTGTTTAGAGTAATTCCCATACTCGGCACATATACACAGGGCGCTACTGAAAAATACCAGGAAAAGGATTATACAATACCGCCATCAAACTTTTCATCACTTCCCTAACAAATGACTACAGCTCCTCTGTCTTTCTTAGTGAAGATTAAAATGAAATCAAGTAAAAAAGATACAGAGTAGAAGAGGAGGAAAGGGAGGACTCCTTATCACAGCTTCTCCAGCCCAGTGGCCTTCCAGTATCAACTTGGAGTCACAAAGCTCTTCCCTAGACAATGAACTATTAGATTAATGTGGTAGGAACAACATTAAGGCACTTATAAAACTGAAGTCCACTACAAAGGCACACCCTTCTCAAAATCTAAGATAAAGGCACAACTTTCTAGCCCTAGTCATTTTATCATCTGGAAAGAAAATGCTTCCATTTACTAGACATGGCTATGCATCATTATAGGAGGGACACAAAACAGGCAAAAAATTTTTAAAGTACTATAAACTTTCTTTTAGATACTCAATTTCTGTGGCTTGAAAGTTCAGAGGGGATTTTTCGAAGCATAATTGAAAATATAGGATTCCATTTAGGAGTTTCATCAGATAAGAATACATAGAAGACAAACTTGCACAATATTTGATAACAAATGTGTGAAAGTAATTATGTCACTGTGATGAAGGGAAAATGATTAAATGGTTTTGTAGGTTGTTATTTTGAACGGACAATGGTTAGATATAGTCTTCATCACAATGACTAAAAAGAAAAATGATGCCATTGTTGAAAATATCAAGCTTTCCCCTTCTTCAATAGATAAAAGAAGTTAGAAAATATTTTAAACTTTCACACTCTTTTGCATATACCCTGAAACCACAGCCCTTAACAATTTAGGGAATCCCATAGATCAGAGAGAAAAGTGAAAACAAAATTACTTTATAGAAATAAAATTATTCCTAATATTTTATTGAATCTAATTGTCATGATCTCAACAGGATTGTGTAGATTTTGCATTTTTATAAGATTGTATTACTTAAAATCAATGTTTTGATATTGGAATATATTTGAGAAGGAAATGAAACCTGCCTTATTTTCATAAATATCATTATATTTGTAGATAAGCTATATGAAAATAATAATTAGTATTATGATTTTTTATTTTACAAGTTATACAGAATTTGTGTATAACAGGAAAAATATTTCTGTTTAATTTCAACAGTTTGAGCTTAGAATTTCAAATATATAGTTAAAGAATGTGAAATTCTGACAAATATTGTGTGGAAACAAGAAATTAGGTAATCAAAGGGAACTAAATTTATGAGATCTAAATTTTCTCACATAAGACCGACTTGAATGAATGAAGTTAATAACGAAGACTAAGGGAAAAGCAAACTCCAGCATTAAGCTGTGATGGCAATGAACATGTCATCAGGTAATCGGTTAACATGGTTTCCTCTTCTATTCAAAACTTTACAAAATTAAAGAAACATTTCCCTGTTTATTCCTCAATGGAACAAGGAGCTTCTCCTCTCCCTGTTTCTCCGAGGAGCAGAAAATAATCTCAAATTAGCCTTCTCAGTCTGAGGAATGTAACAATTTTATAGTCACAGAGCGTTCACAATAGCAAATGTGCTCCACCGCTAATTCTGAGGGCCATCGGATTTGGACCTTTAGATGGACAGGGCCAGCAGCTCCCAGCGCTGTCGGCGGAGAACTCCCCAAGGAAGCGCCCCACCCCTCGCTCCTATTTCCCCTCGATGCGCTTCCAAAGTGGGGCGCCTTCGTCAGACCTGGCTCGCACTCCTCAGCCTCTCTAAAGGCACCTCCCCAGATATTTTTTCCCTTCCGCTCAGTTCCGCCCGCACACCCTTTGGGTCCCACCCTGTCCCCTGTCCTCTCCCCGCCCCTCCGCGGTCCAGTTCGGCTCCGCTTCGCTCCCGGCCAGCAGGGACCCCTGCTCCACCGAGTCGCCGCCGAGCCGCGCGTCCCAGGGAGAAGTTAACTTGGAAGCGCGCGAGCTTTTGGCGGGGGCTGGCCGGCGGCAGCCGGGACTCCCCATCCCGCCGGTGCCGGGGCCCCGACAGGGCGCTTATAACCGCGCCGCGGGTCGAGGTCGCCCTCCTGCAACTTTCAGGCCCCTCAACTCCGCGCCAGAGCCCACGCCCGCTGCGCGCCCCTAGCTGCTTCTCTGCATCACTGGGCGGCTCGGAGAGGAGGGACCGCGGCACCGCCGAGAAGTTTGCGTTATAAATTAGTTCAGGGGTCTTTAAAAGATTTGCGAACACACTCAAAGCGCCTCACCTACTTTCTATTTCAAACCTGTCCTCTCCCCGTCTGTCTCTCTCTCTCTCCTCCTCTCCCCGCGTCTCCTTTTCTCTTTTTCCCGCCGACCCCCTCTCTAGACACTATTTATTGGTTACAAAATCCTGTAGAAGGGTAATACACACACAGACACACACCCAGCCCCGCTGCTCTTTTAGTGTCTGTGACCTTGAAGCCGTGATGAGCCAGGGAGACGCTGCAAATGTACAGGCTCCACCAGATGAGGGGCTTTGATGCTGGGCGAGCTCTGGGGTCAAGCGCAGAAAGGGGAAATAAATGGTGAAATCACTGTCTCTAGACTCCTCAGATAAAATGGAAACAAGCACTTGGCATTTTCAGTACTGACAACCTGGCTTGTTTGTTCACTCTAATGAGCACTCTGGCTCCATTAATGAGCAGACTGAATCCATTATCATCATCATTTCAAAAGGCAGCGTGCCACTAAATAGCTTCCCATATTAGCAGGCATTGCCCTTGTTGTTCCATTTGATCAGCAGTGGCAGCAGGGAGCCCGCTGCACTCCCACTTTTTTTTTTTTTCAGCTGGGAAATTAGCAAGTGAAAATTAGTCCCCTCAAAAAAAAAAATACTATCCTGACCCCGAGAAAAAGCCATGATCTAGGATAACAGCGAGGTGATGGGAGTTTGTGAGAGGGAGGGGTGACTTGGGAGGGGACAAAAGGAGACCCTTTGGGATCAGCAAGATTTTCTTTTTTTAAATAGATAAACAGGAGTCCGTGGAGAAAGGAAGATTCTGGGTATTTTGGTGTGTTTTTTTTTGGTTTTTTTTTCCCCCCTCTTTTTTTCTATCAGCACCTTTCTTGAGACATCAAAGAACCAATTAACTCTGTCGCAAATTGGGTGGCAGTGCTTACACTGGAAGGCTGTTGAGGGCAGCAAAGGCTCGCCGTGCGGCCTCTGACTGCTGGTGACAGCCTCCCTCTCTTCGCTCTTTTTCCGTTTCCTCTCTTATCTTTTCCCCTCCTCTCCTCTCTCTTTCCTCTCTTTCTTTTCTTCTCTGCTCTTTTCACCTTTTCTTCCTTCCTTCCCTGCTTCTTTCTTCCTCCCTCTCTCCGCGCACTCGCTCTCTTTTCCTTTCAAACTGCTGCTCCTGAATGCATGCCATTCTCCAGCCCCTCGTGCTGCTCAAGGATTTTAATTAGGCCTTGACTCCACCTCGCCGAGGGCGCCTTTGTGGGCCGGTGAATGGCACCGGAGTGGTGGATACCGCCCCGGCAGCACGGGCCGCGGTGGAAGGAACGCGCCACTTCACCAGTCTGTCTTTTCACTCCCTTTCTTTGGCTTTTGTGCCTTCTGAAATTATTAAAATGTTAACATGCCTGCAGAGCCTTTGATATTTAAGACAAAAGAGGACGAATTTCAGGAAAGCGAGGCATTCAACAAACTGCAAATGGTGGGTGGGGGGGGGAATCAAACCGTTCTTTCTTCCTTTGCTATGCCAAGCTTTCTACTTCTAGGAATCACTTCTCTTTATTTTACTTTAAACACATTTAAACATGTTTGCATTTCAGGATTCAAAGGCATAAATTTAATTGCTGGCAAACACACACACACACACACACACACTTCTATATAAAGTATAGACTGCTTCTGTAGAAAAAGAACAAAGAACGCTGCTTGCATTTGAAATTCTATTAGTTTGTCAGCAATTGATTCTTGTAGTTGTTATCTAGTTGCCGTCACCGGGAGGAAGTGGGATCCTCTCTACACACTTGCGTGGCTGCAGGATCAGGTTTACTCCAAGTGCCTCCATGTTCCCTTTGCTCTCTCGAAGTTACCCCCGCCCCCCAAGTGTCAGATCTCAGCACCTTGTATGTTTAATTCATTTCAGAAACACAAGAAAGCAATTTGCAGACGCAAAGCCTCAGAAATCCCTGATTACAAAATCTCCACCTCTTTCCTTTCCCCCTTCCTGGCGAGCACACCTACCCACCCCCAACGGCCTCCTGATGCCCAAGGAGTGGACAATTCTCCCAAGCCTGCCCTGGGTGCGTAAGCCATCGCGTCGCTTGTAACTTCACAGAGATTATTCTTTACAAAAGCATATCATTTCATATAATAAGCATGTACAACAAGCTATCATATTTCTGTTATGAATTAAATCAAATAATGATACGCTACTACTTTATACTTATAACATGTTTTATACAAGGGTGTATATATAGGGAGATATTATACTTAATAGCAGCTCAAGTGCTATTTACCTGTTTTAAATTCTAGGTTTATTTTAATAGGAAATAAAAGCAGCATTTAAAAGAAACTCTCTCTTAAAGGCAGTAAATAAGCTCATTAGCATGTCTTTGGAGAAAGTTGCAGCTACAGGAACCAGACTTCCCTGTTAGGTACAGTATGCAAAGTAGGATTGGCTGGATCAATTAGAGAATTATCTATTTATGAAATGTCTGGCTTCAATGAAAAGAGCTCGTACAATTATGAACTGTTGTCTTGACAACTGGGAAGGACTGATTGGATCATTTCATCAGTAGGGTTGCTGATGATTTCAAATACTGAAAAGCAAAAGCTACCAGAAAACAGTAATGAACTTAGGTGAGAGGAGAGAGAAAGAAAAAAAGGTGTGTGTGTGTGTGTGTGTGTGTGTGTGTGTGTGTGTGTGCGCGCGCGCGCGCGTCCCCGTTCGTCTTAGGGACATCTGTGTGTGTGGGTGTGATTTTGCCTACAAGGGTGTGTGGATATAGGAGTTATAGCAAAATTAGTTTTCAGGAGAAAGGACCATGCAGATTTCTTGGCAAAATGCCAGAGTTGCTATTGTAAATTTCCTAGTCGGTTTCAATGTCAACCTAAGCTCATATTTGAACCTGGAATCAGGGCAAAAGCATTATCGCTCTGTCACTTTGTTGCCAGAAGTGGAATTTTTTTGTTAATATTTTACTGTTACATCTGACAGGATTTCACATTTTCTGTAGCCCGCCTTTAGTACATTGAACTGCCAGACAGAGAAATTAATACCCTGAGTGACTGTATTTTAATTAAGCAATTTCATGCAAATTACAAATTTTAGATTGCCAAATAATATATTGCACAAAAATTGTAGGCTGGCTGATCTGATATGCATGGAGTATTACTCTTCCAGGCACTGTGCATACATGGGAAAATGAACAAAAATGCTAATTTCCAATCTACTATGCAAACGGTAAAAGATGCCTATTTAGATACATATGCTTTTCTTAGGAAGGGTAAACAGTTCTTTAATTTAATATAGCTGACACTTGAAGATGTGTTTTTCTCTTTTACAAAGATAATTTTTACATTGAGCAAGTAAATGAGAATTCAAGTAGAAAGCATCTTGTTAATGGCGACTAATAAAAACTAATATTGCATGCAGTATAATGATATTAAACCTTGTAACTGGTACATAAAGCAAGATCATTCCTATTGTGACTCTGTCAATGAACATCAAATATACTTGCATATTAAATATATACTTTCAACAGAAGAAAATATTAACTCTTTCAGTAAAAGACTAAGCTCTCCTGTGGGATTTTACCTTAAAATGAAAATAAATGACACATTTGATGAAAAAAAACCACCTTTAAATTCAACACTTTAATAACTTCTAGCTATTTTTTAGCTTCTCTAAGATGTACAAAGGCAAGAAAAATCAAGAAACTCCTTTTTAAAGATATAAGAGCATATAGAATATACCTTTTTTCAATATTCAGAGCTTGGAGACCTCATCTACATAAATGGACTTTAATAAAAGAGTCATTTGTTTCAGTTTTCTTAGTATTTTTATGTTGGAACACAAGGGGACGAAAGAGATTACGGCTCTCTTTTGCACATACCTCCTTGTCATGTTCTCCAGATGGGTCTCATCTCTTATAAAGGTATATTCTTACTCATAAAAACATAGTTTGATACCACATGAAGAAAACGCGACATAGGGTTTAAATTGTGCTGCTGGGGTACTGTAACTTTTCCAGAACAAACATTCAAACTAGAACTGGGGAAACATTTAGCAGAGGTTTCAGGAGATCGGTAACAAAGCTTACAAACGCTTTCTCAGTTTTTGAGAATACATACACATGCAAGTTGGGGTTCATTTGAGAAATAAATTGATTTTAGTGTCTATCTAAAGAAACCTTTGAAATAATTGTTGATCCGAAGAGTATACTATCTCCTTTAGTCCCTTGTTTCTCCCTGCAGACATATCTCCAAGAAGTTGGGATACAATTAAAAGATACTATATTTTGTCACTTTAATAACTATTTTTTTTCAGAGTGAACATCACTATTTCTGGTTTGGCCCATGTAGAGCCTCAGAATCTTATTTCATAACCAAGCAGAGTCTCCTTTGGCCAGATCCATCTCTTACTATGTCTGTTGTGGTTTTGTAACTTGGGCCTTTATCAACTATATAAGTTTGATAAGAATGATTGAACCCTAACCACAAAACGAGCATAATATGGATTTGACTGTATAGTTAACTTACATACTCTACACATTAGTTGAACCATGTCCCTGAAATGATACTGATGCACTTCTCATGAGAGAATTCATGTTAATTTTCAACTTCGTCTTTGCCTGGCCATGTACACCCTTGGAAGGCAGGGAGTGTTGTCAGACACCTCTGCACACCCAGAGTGAAGGTGAGGAGGCTGGTCCACAGGCTGCTGGTGCCAAGGTGATGCTTCAAGATATACACTAATGGACAGGTGTTGTTTTTTTTAACTTTTCATTTTGAAATTATTACAGATTCACAGGAAGTTGTGAAAAAAGTTACAGGAAGGTCCTTTGTACCCGACCCCCCCCACCCAATGTAAACATCTTGTCTAATTGTAGGACATTTTTAACACTATGGCAATGACATTGGTACAACCCATTGAGCTTGTGGAGATTTTACCAGTCATGCATACATGCGCGCATGTGCATGTGTGTGTGTGTGTGTGTGTGTGTGTGTGTGTTCCTAATCAATTTAGTCACATATGTAACTTTGTGTAACTATCACCATAATAAAAATGCAGACCTTTTCCATCACCACAATCTCCCCTATGCTACTCCTTTATATCTCCTATCACCCCAAACTCTGTTCTCTAACCCCTACTTCCCTCAGACTCTAATCTCTGATAACCACTAATCTGCTCTCCATTTCTGTAATTACATTATTTCTAGAATGTTATGTAAATGTAGTCACCTTTTAACATTGGTTTTTCCCATATGACACTATTCTCTAGAGATTCATCCAGATTGTTGCATGTATCATTTGTTATATGTATCATTAGCTTGTTCC
Organism: Hipposideros armiger; assembly: GCF_001890085.2. Taxonomy (NCBI): domain Eukaryota; kingdom Metazoa; phylum Chordata; class Mammalia; order Chiroptera; family Hipposideridae; genus Hipposideros; species Hipposideros armiger. The sequence goes on along the minus strand of NW_017731580.1, from coordinate 608,024 downwards.
TTTTTATTGCTGAGTAGTACTCCATGATATGGCTATACCAAAGTTTGTTTCATCTTTCACTCACTGAAAGACATTTGAGCCCCTTTCTTGATGCCGAGATGAGCATCAGTAGCTGTGTTTGGACATAGAATAAAAAGAAGGCTGCAGGATGAGAGGTTCTTACACTTACTCCCAGGGAGGCTGGGCAAACCTCTTCCTTAGAGTTCTTGCTAATAACTTTCATAGAGATATGGAAGATTGATGACAGTGGTACTGTTTTGCCCACAATATATGTCATAAAGAATATCTGCTAGCCATTTCAATTTTGAGAGACTGTAGTTTTGGCAGGAAAGAGTGTTTAAAGGAAGCGCAGAAGGATAATGGTGTCTCTCTTAACCCCATTTAAATTGTATATTTCTCCCTCTATAATTGGTAGGAAATTTACTGACCCCATAATGGAATTAGAAAAAGAAAATGGTCAACAAAACAAAACAGAGATCATAAGAAATATGTAAAACTGCATATTAGAAGTTTTTAAGGGTTACTTGTTACAGAATATTTGGATTTGCAGCATTTAAAATTTTATTTAAAACTGTAATCGTGGTTAAAGTACTATGAACTATAGGTTTAATAGAAAATAGTCTTGTAATTTTAATATCATCATATATTTCTTATTACATAATTAAATGGACAACAGCATTCAGGAATGATTTTAATTTTACAATAACACTTTCTAAAATGTACCTTGGCATTATTAAAACATTGTGTTTTTATTTTATTTTAAAGGTTTAACTGGATGATGCACTGAAGTGAATGCTTTTTATGATTTTTTAAACGATTGTTTGCAACATTAACTTTTACAGTGTGAAACATAATTAGGACAATGAAAATAAGAAGTGTTATCTATCCCACCAGATTACAGTGCTCATTTGTTTTTCTTCCCTCCTTCCTGTACACTCCCTTTTTTGTCTTGCTTTTCATTGGCCACATATTAACTTTGGGGGGATCTTTCTAAATAAATTATTTTTGTCTGTTTAGAGTCAACATTCCAAAAGATATTCCTTCTCATCCCAATAAACTTGAACTGCCTTGTCTTCAAAGATTTATAAATTCACTGGATTCAAATAGGATTATTATTTCTACTAGATGAGTGTCAATTTTTTAGAAAAATTTTGATCAGATTTTGGAAATTATATTTTACAGAACTAGAATGCTTCACTTGGAGACAGAAAACTCATGTTTTAACCTCAACTCTGACACTTAAAAGGTTTGCAGACATGGGCAAATCCCTCACTAGTGCTGACACCTAGTCCCCTCCTCTGTAAAATGGGCATGAGAATCTTGACCACTTAGCATGGCTGCTGTGAGGATTAAATGGAACAATGGAGGCAAAGATGATTTGAAAATTATGAAACTGTGCAACAATTAATTATTTATTTTAACCTAAAAATTAATCTTAGAAGAATTGATGTCTATTTGCTTATGTTCATATAAATTATTAATATAAAATTTAAATATAAGTATATGTAATTTATATTTTTTCACAAATACATTACTCTCAGGAGCCATTATTCCAGATTGTGAGAAAAATTTATAGTCTGTTCTTCATTGTTTAAGTGAGATCATGACATTTATTATAATCATATAAAATAGTATTATGATATATGAAATTAGGTTTGATATGGGGTAACATTTCTTGGCATTTATTCTACAAAATATATTGTAAATTCAAGTTTTTCTCAAATAACTCAATATTTCAAAAGTTATAATGAGGATTTTTAAATTTTTAGATGACCGAGTGTAACAATATCTAGCCAAATGACATTCATGAATAAAAGATGGAAAAAGATATTGTCCAATATTAAATAAATGAAAAAAATATTACATCCAAGCTTAATTAGGATTGGTTAAACAAAGGTAAATGAAAAAAAAAGAATTAGTAAATCTAAAAATGAGAATATTAATGATATTAGGACTATGGTGAACATTATAAGAAGTAAATATATAGATTGTTTAAATAATTGTTTGTATTTAGAGACAACATCAAATTCATGGTAAAATGACACTTGAAAGAGAAGTTATCTCATAAAAATTAATAACAATAACAATCATGATCTATGACCTCTAATAATATTAGTAACAATTTGTTAATCTGAAGTTGGAAGAAATAAAAGCTTAGTAAATTTCACATCTTACATAAGGAGAGGTCAAAAGTTATTTGAATTAAAGAAGAGGATAATTATTTGCTAAATTAGAGTAAAACCTAAAAGCAAATAAAACATTTCTTGAGACAAAAGACAAAATAAAACTAAACTCAACCACATTAATTTATATTCTGAAACAAGAGTATTAAATGTTCAGAGTTAAAGAATACAAAAATCTTAATAAATTATATATTTTAAAGCTATTTTAAAATACAAATTAAAAAATAAGAGTAACTGAAAGAATGGCAAACATAGATCAGAAGCAGAGATATAAAATAAAGGAGATACAATGCAAATGTCAGGCAAAATAGAATTCAAGGTGAAAACCATAAAAAGAAATAAAATAGATTTTTTTATATTTGATAAAATGTGCCATTTATAATTTTTTTAAAATGTGCCATTTTATAATTAAAAAGATAGTTTTTATAATAGCTAAGAATGTTTATATAACAAAAAGAATGCCAACAAATTATACAAATTAAAAGCTATTAGAAATGGAAGAAGAAACAGAACATAAACATTAGTAGCTGCTATTTATCACTATCATTCTAGGTCAAATCAAGTAACAAAAAGAAAAAGAGTGTGTCAAAGATATCAAACTCATTACCAGAATGTTGTTTACTCATATGCAAGGAAGGTGAATTAATAGATCGATTTTATCCAACAAAAGGGAAAACAAGCTTAATACAAGAGAAGCAGGAGAGAGGAAGGAAACACAAATTGACCAATATAAAAAATGTGTTCTCTTATCACATATGTGGAGTAAGTGATTAGTAGTCAGTTAAGAGGAGGTGAGTCTAGCCCATCTATCTATACAGGCTGAAAAGAAGAACTTCAGCTGTTTATGAATTCCTTAGAAGACATCACAGTCTGTTATGGTGTCTTTGTGACAAGTTGTCTCTATGAAATGTCTACCAGAATCCTTTTTAAATTATCTCTGCTTTATTCAGGTCAAATCTGTACCATTCCCCTTTTCAAAATTTGTCAGGTATAGTTTTGATTGGTCAAAATACATATGTGTATAAAATGCATACAAAACCTATGAAAGAAAATACTTCAAATTGTTTACACAGTTCTGGTGGCATTACCAAAAGTGATTTTTATTTTCTTTGCAAACTTTTCTCCATTTTTCCAAATAAAAAAAAGATTATATTATTTTTATAATAAAAAAACTTAAAAAATATTTTTAAAAACAATAATTGATCCCAATCATTGAGCACCCAAGTGCTTTATATATGTTGCTTCATTCAGTCCTTCAGCAAAATCCAGTGTAGTTCATATTATCACCTAATTTAGATACAAAAAAATTGATCCTATGAAGGACACCTGATTTGTCCAAGGATCCACTGATTCTATTACTTTGACTCACAAAATAAAAAAAGGTAAATCTCCTCTGAACACTCCTTTTTAATATCATACTGAAAGTTGGAGCTAAAGCAATAAGACAAGAAAACGATATAGAGGTGTACAGATTGGGAAAGAAGAAATAAAACTGTCTTTGTTTGCAGATGACATGATCATCTATGTAGAAAATCTAAACTATCAATAAAAAAATTCCTGGGACTAAACAGTGATTATAGCAAGGTTGCAGGATACACAGTTAATATGCAAAAGTCAATTGAGTTCCTATAGTCCATCAATGAACAAATGGAATTTGCAATTAAAAGCACGATAACATTTATATTATCACCCTCTCCCCCAAATGAAATACTTAGGTACAAATCTAACAAAATACATACAAGATATATAGGAAAACTATAAAACTCTGATGAACAAAATCAAAGAATTGTATAAATGCAGAGATATTCCATTTTCATGATAAGAAGACTCAATATTGTCAAGATGTCTGTTCTTCCTAACTTGGCCTACAGACTTAAAGCAATCTCAATCAAAATCCTAGCAAGTTATTTTGTGGATATCACAAAGCTGATTCTAAAGTTTATTTGAAGAGACAAAAGACCCAGACTAGCCAACATAATATTAAAGGAGAAGAACAAAGTGGGAAGACTAACACTGTTTGACTTCATGACTTACTATAAAACTACATTAATCATGGTGGTGTGGTATTAGTCAAAGAAGAAAGACAAATAGATCAATGAAGCAGAATAGAGAGCCCAGCTATAGACCTCTATAAATACAGCCAACTGATCTTTGACAAAAGAGCAAAAGTCAACATAAAGAAGCAAAGATAGATTTTTCAACAAATGGTGCTGGAACATCTGGACATCCACAAGCAAAAGACTGAACAAAGACCTTACACCCTCCACAAAAATTAACTAAAAATGTATCGCAGACCTAAATGTAAGATGTAAAACTGTAAAACTCCTAGATGATAACACAGGAGAAAATCTAGATGATGTTGGGTATGGTGATAACTTTTTAGATACAACACCAGAAACATAATCCATGAAATAAATGATTGATAAATGGGACTTCATTAAAATTAAAATTTCTCTGTGAAAGACAATGTCAAGAAAGTGAGAAGACAAGCCACAGATTGGGAGGAAATATTTGTAAAAGACACAGCTGATAAAGGACTGTTATCCAAAATACTCAAAGAACTCTTAAAACTCAACAACAACAACAACAACAACAATAATAAACTGATGTAAAAATGCACCAAAGACTTTGACAGCTCACCAAAGACCATACACAGGTGAAAAGTATACATGTGAAAAAATGCTTACATGATGTCATCAAGGACATGCAAATTAAAACAAAAAGGAGATACAAGTACACACCTATCAAAATGTCCAATATCTGGAACGATGACAGTATCAAATCCTGGCAGGGCCATGGAGCAACAGGAACTCTCACTCATTGTTGGTGGGGACCCAAAATGGTCCAGCCACTTTGGAAGACAGATTGGCAGTTTCTCACAAAACTATAAAGATAGCCTTACTGTATGATCCAGCCATCGTGCACCTTGGTGTTTACTCTAAAGGAGATGAAAACTCATGTCCACACAAAAACCTGCACATATATATGTATAACAGCTTTATTCCTAACTGCCTAAACTTGGAAGTAACCGAGGTGTTTTTCAGTAGGTGAATGAATACATAAACTGTGGTACATTCAGACAATGGGATAGTTTTCAGTGGTAAGAAGAAATGAGCTGTTCAAGTCATAACAAGACACGGAAGAAGTTTAAATGCTGTATGACATTGTGGAAAAGGCAAAAGTTGGAGACAGTAAAAAAGATCAGTGGTGTCCAGGGGTTGAGGTGGAAGGATGAATAGGTGGAGACCTGAAGATTTTTAGGGCAGTGGAAATACCTTGTGTGATACCATAATGATGGATTTATGTATTTATCATTATATATTTGTCCAAACCCATAGAATGCATAGCACCAAAAAGTGAACCCTAATGTTAACTAAGGACTTTGGGTGATTATTACATCAATGTAGGCTCATCAATTTTAACTAATGTACCACTCATGTGAGATAGTGACAGTAGGGGCCATCACCCATTTGTGGGGGCAGATTGTATCTGGGAAATCTCTGTACCTTCTCCTCAACTTTGCTATGAATCTTAAACTACTCTAAGAAAGTAAGTCATTAATTTAAAAAAGTATACTAGTGGAAAAAAAATAGTAGCAAGGAACTAGTAATCAAGACTTGAAGCTCAGAAAAGAAAATAATTTATTGTTTTTGTTTGTTTGTTTGTTTTTCAAGTGTCAATTCATTTTTTCCACAGACTTGGCCTGGTGAATGAGACCTACACCTGTCCCCTCAGTGCTCAGGGCCTGTCAGGGACCCTGGTGCTTAACGAAACAAGTTCTATAGTGTGTAATAACTGAGGGCAGGAGGTCACACAGGGCTGGGAGGGGTTACTTTTCAGGGCACAGGTGGAGGTGTGGAAAGGTGGGCTCCAGCCAGAGACTGATTTGGGAGACAGCCTTTTAGTGATGAGAGAGAAAACTGTGTATGAGAGCAATGTTGAGTCTGAAGGTTAAGAAATAAAAAAGTTATTTAAAACCTCAAAAAAAAACCATTAATGGCATTGCCACGAAATATAGAAGTTTGTGAACGAATGCCCACATTTTGAAATAGTGAAATAAGAAATTTAAATAGAGCAAAAGTAACTTTTCTTTTGGTGGTGGTGACAATTATTATTTTTTAAGTATTTGAATCAGGAGTTAGACCACTTAGGCTTGCTCTGCCACACAATAACTGTGGTTTGGGGCAAATCACTGTCTTTCAAATCCCCATTTTCTTCATTAAAAGATAATTATAATAGCACCCACCTCATAAGTAGAAGAATTCATACACATACATCTCTTAAAACGGTGCCTGGTATGCTTGAGGGAAAGGGGACAGCTGGACTGGAGCAGTACCAACAGGAGGCAGAGTGGGAGGGTGGTGCAGCTGAGACAGCAGAGAGGTGACTAAGGCTTTTACTTGGAGTGAGACAGGAAGACATTGGAGAGTTCTGAGCAACGTGGTGACAAGAGATGATGTGTTTTAAATGGATCACGCTGGTGGTGTTTTATGAAGAGCAAATGCGGTCCAGGGGTAGAAGCAAGGCAACTGTACAATAGAGGCTGTTCCAATAACGCAGAGAGAAACCATAGTATCTCAGACCAGAAATTAGTGCTGGGAGACCAAAGTGAACAGCTGTGTGGAGACTATTCACACACAAAGGTTATTTGCCCTCATGGGAAGTCTAGGAATTTCAATATGCAGCTCGGTTTGCTGTATGCCATCTCCCTACCCTGGAATTATGAAATGGTGGCAGCTTCCTGTACAACTTGCCTACTATCTTTAGCAACAAACATATTTGTTTCAGATATCGTTTAGTGATAGCGGATGAGCTAAGGATAGTCAGTTATTACCAAATGAGGAAGCTACAGATGACTGAAGCTAGGGATCAAATTGTTCATTGGCAAAACCTAACATAAATAAATAGAACTTCCCAAATTGTATTACCTATTGCAAAGAAGCATGTGATTCGACCATATCAAAAACTGTATTAAACATAACTGATAGCATATTAATGGAGATTTCTCTTAAAAGCTCTTATGCATTCCCAAATTGAGTAGAACTGTTTCTTCCTTCTGACAGGATGGGAGTAAAAAGTTACATGGAAAATTTGAAACTTGGGAAAATATATTTCTATATTGTTCTCTTCCGGTTTACAGCCAGGTGGTAGGGGAGAGGAGGGAAGGGCCAGAAAAGACAGCCTGTTGTTTAGAAACGTTGATTAAATAGTCAAAGGAAGGAATGGAGCTAAGTTATCAGGCGTGACTAAGAAAGTAGGAATATGTTTTGAAGTCCCTGGGAGCGAAGGAATAAAGAGGAGCAGGAAGAGGCTGGCGCAAAAATGATTTAAAGAAAATTTAAAAAGAGGATGACTAATTTTTTCAATTGTAAATTATTTTCCTTGTCATAATGTAAATGTTTCTGCACCTTCCTTAACTTCCTGTTAAGTCCGCATTGTAAGTCCATTGCTTTCTCTAGTGAAGATGGGGCTGATGCATGTAAATCAAACAAAAATGTCTGGAATCTATATATGGGATAGTGGGTGGAGAGGTCAGTAAGTGGAAAGGCTATGACAGAAGCAGGAACGTGGAACGAATAGCAACCAGGAAAAGTTAAACACCTGACCCTGCAATCTCCAAAGAGAACTGGGGAAACATGGATGCCACTGAACATGTACTGGACTTTGAGCTACTCTGATTTGGATATCAAGAAACATGGCGCTGTGATTAACATTTGAGTTAATGCCACCAGGCATGAGTAAGCTGAAATGATTGTATATCGGGGATGGGACCAACAAGAGATAAGCGAACCCCACTTGCAGTGTTTGGACAGGCCAATTGTCATTCTCAGGAGCTGTTTAGATGTTCTGATTCTGTGGCTCTCCATCTTGATTGAACATTAAAATTACCTGGGTGGCTTTGAAAAAAATGATTATGTTTGAAAATCCACCCAAAACCAATTAAATAATAATTTTAAGTGCAGTCAAGTTTAAGAAACCAGAGTGAATATCAAGTAACTATAGAACAATTCAACCTAGAACATCAAAATTGCTCTATGCCTTTAAGTATTTGGATAACAATATGGAGCAGGTGATTGGGAATTTCAGGAAGAAAGTGTGCTTGGTCACTCAGTAATTACAATTTGTTGCTTTAGGGTGACCCCAGGAGACAGCTATTGCGAGTGGATAGAACTGATCTAATTTACTTTTCAAATATCTGAAATACCATTATTATTGAAACAATGTACCAGATTCTAGAAATTGTGTTGTAAACAGGTGGACATGATGAAAGAGCAGCAAACTCTAAAGACTGAATTTTATGAAGAAAGGTTTTATGTTGTTAATCAAATTTTATGGCAAAATCAATAACTAATATACATAGTTGTCATTGTTTTTTATAATAATTAAGGAGACATACTAATCAGCTCACAGAAATGATAATTATTACCATTGCTTTCCTGCAGTTAACAACATTCGGCTTTTCTTACTTTTTGTCCAGTTTATTTCCTCCACAGCCTAGCGGCGCCGGCTGCTGCTCAGGGCGGAAACTCCTGGGTTAGCAGCCCCCACTTCCTGCCTTCTGTGTAACCTTGAACAAGGTAATCTCCATCTCCTGTCTCCTCAGATAGAATGAGGGAAGGATAATGCTATTTTTCTTTAAAAATTGTCATGGGGAGTGAACTAGTTAATATGCGAAAAGCACTTAAAACAGCATCTGTCATATAGCCTGTCCTAAATAAGTATTAGCTGGTAACACTTTTTCTTCAAAATCATATGTTAATTAGTGATCATCATTACCACCCATAAACACACCAGAAACTGAAAAATAGAAGGTTGCTTTATTGAAATTTTATTTCTAATAGCTGGGGTCTCCGGTCTCCACAGGCCCCCACTGAAAAAGTCACACAAACTGCAGCCTTTGTGCTGGGCCTCAGTCCTCACCTGTACAATGGGGCCAATCATACTTCATAGTTCAAAGGACTGTTGTGAGGACTAAAGCACTCACACAAAGCACCTCAAACAATACCTGGCACAAAGTAAGCATTGTGCGTTAACTATTATTCTTATAATTATCATTATTTTCATGATTCTGTTCCATTCATGATCTTCCGCTTGGCTATTCCCACAGTTCCCCAGCCCCCTGAAGGGTCCTTTTGTGGAGCCCCTCTACCTATGTTAATTTCCCTGGTTGCTTGTGAGCTTAAGGCAGCAGAAAATGACTACCAGCTTGTTAATAGCATTTTGACTGAAACTCATTTTTATAGAATGTCCTGGGAATTTACATTTTAAGTCTTTCATCACTAATATTCTCCTGTTGAAGGATATTCTCTAAGTGGAGGTAAGGGAGAGCCAAGTCTCATCCTCACTTCCTTTGAGTGGTGTGGGCATTGAGTGGTGTAGGAATAGAGTGGGAATAGAGGTTAGATCATTTCCTTGGACTAGGTTCTCTTCTACATTTAAGGTCAGTCCAAAGGACATGCTCCCTCCCTTTCACTGAGAAAAAAGGAGAATGGCGTTTAGTTCTTTGACACTTAAAATCTGGAATGGAAATAATTGAAGATGACAAAAATGAACTTGCCTGACCCTATAATTTTCCAGAGGTTGGCGCTATTTATATTTCTCTTTATAGCAAATAGAATTGCAGCAATGGTACTTCACGTGGGGCCACACATTGAGGTTCTTTAGGGAAATTATGACGATGACATCAATTTTTTAGAAAATGTACCAGCAAAGCAGGTTTTTCAGCATTGGAAGGAAGGACAAATTAAAACTCATCTTCTTAACAGTTTACTAGTAACAATATTCTCATAACACTGAACAGGTAAATTGTAACATTCCATTCTCAAAATAATCAACTTAGGCAGCATTTCTGCAGTAAATTTAAATCTAAACTACATTATTTAAAAATGATAGTGTTCTATTTTGTTTTACCTGCATTTGAGAATAGGTCCCTTTTATCTAATGGAAGAGAACAAGAAGAAAAAAAACCATAGTATTTTAAAAACAGCACCCCAAGGATTTTTAAAAACCAGAAAATTGAAATAACTTTGTAAAGATGGCATTATACCATTTTTTTTGAGTTTTTAAAAAGCTTCTTTCATTAAAAATCATCCCCAAACTGCATTCCTTATAAAAGAAATTACTCTACTCATTTTTATTAGCTTAGCTTTAATGTCAGTACTCAGGTTTATAAGTGCAGTATTAGAAAAACAATGGATTAATAATAGATGTCATATAACGCTTTTATATCTCATATTATGTTTGATTCCTCATTGCTTTTCTCAGTTTCTTTAATTCCTAATCACTCTCCCCCAAACAGAGGGCATCTGCCAATTTCATTATATGGGAACTTAATAATACTTAATTAAAATACAAAGCTTCAGTTGCTATCTACCATTTAATTGAATGTGATTTAAATAAAACAGTAATGGAAAGTATCAGATAGTTCATATATATTTCTGTTTGAAAAGGGATAATATCGTGACTATTTCTTCAGGGTAACCACAGGTTTTATAATTTTATCTATATTATAAAAAGAAACTTTGCAAAATATTATTGGTTTTCTTACCTTCTAGCACTAAAACTACATCTTACTGTAGCTTCATAAATATTAACTTTTGTTTTGGACTTTCAAAGCAATGCCATTACATTTTTATGTATCTTAAAGGTTTATTCTAGATGTAAGTTTATAATGGTTTCAAAATATTCATCTACAATACCTAATAAAATTTAAGTTGCTTTTACTAAGTATTATTTTTGCTTGAAAATTTTGATGAAAAGTGTCACTGTATGAAAATCTGTTAAAAGAATACCTTCGGGTAGAAGTGATAATTATCAGTTACTAGTTAGTCTACAAAATGAAGGACAAACAGCAATAATCGTGGCAGAATTCAGATGCCATAAATTGTTGTTTCCTGCCTTTTTTCCTTTATACCCAATAGCAAATTTGGTAAAACAAATGAACAAGTAGGAAAATATAGATGGAACATAGAAAAAAAAAAGGGTTGAAATAGGCACTGTGTTTAGAAGTAAATACGTATTTTATTTAAAAATTTGGAAGTGATCTTCAATATACATCCTATATTTTGTCATATTTGCTTCAAAAGAATATAAATTCAGCTCAAGTTCCTTTTGTGCCTTTCCCCTGCCTATCTCCCCATCACTTCCCATGAACATGAAGTGGCTATTTGGGTTAGTCGTCTACAGATTTACTTCTATAACATAATTGTAAAACAAATATCCTGAAACAGTCCATTATGAAGTTTTAGTATTTTAAAAATGCACATACATATCCTAGCTCATTTTAGTTTCTATATGGTGTTACGTCGTAGCCGTGGCAAACCTAGGTGGGATGGAAGGAGGAAGCAGACGATGCTGGGAGCTGTGTACATACAGGTAGGGAGTGGTCCTTTTTCCCTGACATTGTTTAGAATTGCCAGCTTTCTGCTGGTCTTACTGTTGTTCGTAAGTTCTTTAGGGACGACGCTCCCCCCTGTTGCTGGCACTGGGGCGGAGCACTCCCACTCTGCCCCTCCCCGTAGTGTGCCATGTAGAGTATGAATATGCTATAATTCCATTTTTTTCCTCTTTTTGTGATCGTGTGAGTGAGTGCTACTCAAAGTACAAGGTCTTCAAACTGCGTATCCCTGGTTGATGATAAGATAAGGAGCTTGTACCACAGTGGACACTAATGTAACGTTGCCTTCCTCCAGGCAATAATGCTCTCTAAACGAAACAATAAGTGTCCCACCTAAGCCAGCATCTGGAAAACGATTTGCCCTCTGTAGTCAGCCCCTGGCGGCAGGACAGTGACAACTGTTCCCAGAGGAGCAGCGATGACCTGGGGTGGGTGCAATTTTCTTAGGTATCATTCCTAATTCAGAGAATATGCTTATGTGTGCCTTCTGCTGTAATAGTGCAAGGGTTTTTCTGAGCTTGTTCCTAGATGAAGGAACGGTTGGGAACTGGGCTATTTTTGTAGTCAGCTTTGCTACCTATCAAGAAACTGCTCTCCAAAGAAGCTGTGCCAGCTTCCCCTCCCACCAGAACGGTGCATGTTTAAATTTGCCCCAAACCTTATCAGCAGTTAGAAATGTCAGACATTTCTAACTGAGTTGGTATAGAATGGTTTCTCTTTGTTGTTGTATCTTGCATTTCCGTGATTGGTAGAGTAATTGTTCATCTTGTCATATTAGCCTTTCAACTTTACTCTCAAACTAAATGTTTTATTTTCTTATTGATTTGAGTATTAATAAATATATCTCAGAAAAATATTTTTTGTTGAGACTGTAATTATCTTCTCCAAAACTCTTGCTATAGTTTAACTCCATTGTTTTTGTTTTGTTTTGTTTTGTTTTGTTTTTCCTTTTGGTCTTACAAAATGTTTTATTTTGATGTAATTAAATTATCAATCTTTTCCTTTATGATTTAAAACATTTTCTGTGGTTTTTAACATGTTCTTTTCTATTCCAACATTATAAATAGATTCTCCATATTATTACCTGGGTTTAAAAGTTTAAAATTTTTCATATTTAAGATTTTAATCCATTTTTTTCTGCTTGGAGTGAGGTCAGAATCTAATTTTATTTTCCCTTTCCATATGGATAGAAATGTGTGTTCTGATGTTATTTAAAAATTGACACACGCTCTTAATTCATAAATTTATAATGCAAACTCATATACATTAAATTATTATATCTATACACTACTTCCTACTATCTTTACAATATTCTGGCCGTTGGGGATTTTGCTGATCTTGTACCTACACTGTGCTGTTTTATTTACCTCCTACCTGGTAGAGCAGGATCCCTGGTCCTGTGGGCTTTCTGCAAAATTATCTTTTTTATTCTTATATCTTTCATTTTCATATGTATTTTAGAATTAGTTTACATAATTCAGCAAGTTCTGTTGGGATATTTCTTGTATTTTTGTCATTGTTCTTAAATGTAGGGAAAGGATTTTTTGTAATCTTCCTGTTATAGTGCTTTATCTCCCAAAGTTACTTCAGAACCATTTTATTTGCAATAAAAGTGAAAACAATGAAATTATATTAATTGTATCTGAAGAATCAACTTTAAAGTGAATCATTTTTTTCTGATTAGAAGCAGTCATTTGTTATATCAGAAATATCACCCATGACAGCACCTTCAATTACAAAGTTTGTAAATGGCACTGTTTGCCGAAGTAGAATTCTAGTGTATATGCTTGCCAACTGTTAGTATATGCACTCCAATGCAAATGTGTTTTAAAATATTATATGTTTGTTTATTTGGTTCTTTAGATTCCACATATAAGTGAGATCATATGGTATTTATCTTTCTCAGCCTGACTTATCTCACTTAGCATAATATTCTCTAGGTCCATCCATGTTATCACATTTGGTAAAATTAAAATTTTTTTTTATGGCAGAGTAATATTCTATTATGTACACATACCACATCTTCTTTATCTTATCCTCTATTGATGGGCATTTTTGCTGTTTCCATACCTTGAGTACTGTGAATAGCGCTGCAGTGAACATAGGAGTACATATCATTTTTAATTAGTGCTTTGAATTTCTTTGGATAAATACCCAGGAGTGAAATCGCTGGGTCATAAGGTAGATTTATTTATTTATTTATTTATTTATTTATATTTATTTATTTTGAGGAATCTCAATACTGTTTTCCATAGTGGCTGCACCAATTTGCAATTCCACCAACAGTGCTCAAGGGTTCCCTTTTCTCCACATCCTCGCCAACACTTGCTGTTTATTGATTTATTGATGATAGTCATTCTGACAGGAGTTAGCTCATTGTAGTTTTTATTTGCATTTCTCTCATGATTAGTGAGGGTGAACATTGTTTCATTTATCTACTTGCCATCTGTATGTCATCTTTGGAGAAATGTCTACCTACCCAAACGGTCTTCTGCCCAGTTGTTAATTGGGTTGTTTGTTTTTTTGGTGTTGAGTTGTATGAGTTTTTAGAGATTTTGGATATTACCTTCTTATCAAATGTATCATTGGCAAATATCTTCTCCCATTCAGTAGGCTGTTTATTCATTTTGTTGAAGGCTTCCTTTGCTGTGTGAAACATTTTTAGTTTGATGTAGTACCATTTGTTTATATATTTTTTTGTTTCCCTTGCCCAAGGAGATATGTCAGTAAAAATATTATTAAGGGTGATATATAAGATTTTACTTCCCATGTTTTATATTAGGAGTTTTGGGTCTTACATTTAAGTCTTTAATTCATTTTGAATTATTCTTATATATGGTGCAAGCAGTTGGTCCAGTTTCACTTTTTTCATGTACCTGTTCAGTTTTCCCAGCACCATTTATTAACTAGTCTCTCCCAGTGTATATTCTTGCTTCTTTTGTTATAGATTAAATGAACATATAGGCATGGATTTATTTCTGGGCTCTCTATTCTGTTCCATTAATCTATGTGTCTGTTTTTATGCCAATACCATACTGTTTTGATTACCATGGCTTTGTAGTATAGTTTGATATCAGGTAGCATGATACCACCAGCTTTGTTCTTCTTTCTCAAGATTGCCATGACTATTCAGGGTCTTCTATGGTCTCATATAAATTTTAGGATTATTTGTTCTAGTTCTTTGAAAAATGGCATTGGTATTTTGATAGGGATTGCATTGAATCTATAGATTGCATTGGGTAGTATAGACATTTTAACTATATAAATTCTTCCTATTCATGAGCATGGTATATGCATCAATTTATTTGTAACATTTTAAATTTCTCTCTTCAATATCTTATAATACTCTGAGTACAGGTCTTTTACTTCCTTGGTTAAATTTATTTCTAGGTAATTTTTTTAATGAAGTTGTAAAGGGGTTTGTTAATTTCTCTTTCTGATAGCTTGTTATTGGTGTATAAAAATGCAACTGATTTCTGAATATACATTTTGTATCCTGCTCCTTTACTAAATTCATTTATCAGTCCTAATAGTTTTTTGGTGGAATCTTTAGGGTACTCTCTATATAGTATCATGTCATCTACAAATTATGACAGTTTTACTTCTTCCTTTCTAATTTGGATGCCTTCATTTTCATGTCTGATTGCTGTGGCTAGGACTTCCAATACTATGTTGAATAAAAATGGTGAAAGTGGACATCTTTGTGTTGTTCCTGATCTTAAGGGAACTGCTTTTCCCCATTGAGTATGATGTTAGCTTTGGGTTTGTCATATATGGCCTGTATTGTGTTGAGATATGTACCTTCTATTACCACCTTGCTGAGAGTTTTTTTATCATAAATGCATGCTGGATTTTGTCAAATGCTTCCTCTGAATCTATTGATATAATACAATTTTTATTTTTTATTTTGTTTATGTGCTGTATCACTTTGACTGATTTGTGGATATTGAACCAACCTTGCATATCAGGAATAAATCCCACTTGATCATGGTGTATGATCTTTTTAATGTATTGCTGAATTTGTTTTGCTAATATTTTATTGAGGATTTTGCATCTATGCTCATTAGGGATATTGCCTATAATTTTCTTTTTTGAGACAGACCTATAAATACAGAGAACAAACTAATGGTTAGTAGCTGGGAGGGAGGTTGGAGGCCTGAATGAGAAAGATGAAGGAATTAAGAAGTTCAAAGTGGTAGTTACAAAAGAATCATGGGGATGTAAAATACAGTATGGAGAATATAGTCAATAATATCATAAAAACTATGTAGAGTCAGATGGATACTAGAATTACTGAGAGGATCACTTCATAAATTATATAAATGTCTAACCACTACACTGTACACCTGAAACTAATATGCAATAATAATGATTGTCAACTATAATTAAAACAAATATTCATGGGGATGTAAAGCACAGCATAGGGAATATAGTCAATACTATTCTAATAACTATGTACAGTGTCAGGTGGGTAATAGATTATTGGGGTAATTACTTTGTGATGTATATAAATGTCTAATTACCATGTTGTTTTTTTACACCTGACACTAATAAAAAATAAATTAAATTAAAAAAGAGTATATTGAAATATATTTAGGAAAGGATTGGAATATACAAAAAAACCTTCATACAAGTCTACACTTTAATAAACTCATACTTGAGTGAGTCAAATTCATGTGAATATAGGCATCAAGTGGACGTCTTTGTGCAGAATTATTAGGTCGGGATGTCCAAGGCGGCGAGTGTCGGTTCAGATCACCTGGCCTGGCTCTGGCCCTAGTGGTGAGCTGAAGGCAAGGGATAAATTCCCAGCCGAAGATACACGTGGTCCACATGAAAAAGGAAGAAAATAGAACTTCTAGTCAATTTGGTAAAGAGAACTGACATGATGAACTTCCCCACTGTAAACCCACATTATTAAAATATAGTAATTTAATATTTACTTAAAACATCTAAACATATAAAAAAACAATTTCAAGTGCTAAAAATAAAGAAACACTTCAAATTCAGATTGATGAAGAAGAGTTTAATTGAAAGGTCTATGAAGATATTAGAACTAGATAGATGCCTTGTACTTGAAGTTTTAATGTGTTTGCTGGAGACAATAATTCATGACACATTTCTCTTGAAATAACCCAATTCCATATTTAATATGATTGAATTTTTAGATTTTTATTACTATATGATAGCAGGATTTGATTATACATATCAACTCTGGGAATGAAAACATGCAGTCATTGAAATGAAAAATTTAACAAGTGGTTTATAGAAAAACTAAGCTAATTGGGAGATAATTGGTATACTGAGGAAATCAAACATGTTGATGAAGAAAAGATAAATAGATATAAAATAGATATGAGTTAAAAAACACTCAGAGAACGTTTAATGAGAAAGTCCAACATGCATGGAATAGGAGTTGCAGAAGGAATATATAGGGAGACTAAGAAAAAGACAATAACTGACAAGAGTAATAGGTAAGAATTTCTCAGAATTGAAGAAATCAGGAATCAACTGAGTGAAAAAGCATTGTTTTATGTTTGTGATTATATAGTAGGAAAAGTAAAGCAGTGTGTAGTTATATATTGAAGCAAAAATAAAACATAGTATTTACTTGCATTTATTCCTAAATATATAATTACTAAGCATTTTTATCTATGTCATTATGTTCTTAAGATACAAAGAAACAGTATCACCAGCCATAGAGGGGAAGTGATCCTCTGATAGAAGCAAACAAGCAAACCTAGGTATAAAAACTACAAAGTGGTATAATAGAAGTAGGTAAAGAGTATTATGACTATGAGACTCGAGAGGAAGAGGGCGTATTTCCACCTCAAAAAGTCAAAAAGTACTTAAAATGAGATGGTATTTGAGCTCAGTTTCGCAGAAAGACCACACACACACACACACACACACACACACACACACACACACACACACACTGGGGGTGCCAAAAAATGTACACATTTTAAGAGATGTTATCTATATTTTACTTTTTGAAGTTGAATTGAATTACGGTAGCAATGTGTAGTATGATGTTCACTCAAAAGATGGTGTCAATCAAATGAATGCTAGTGTCATTCATTGTATTATAATTTTAATACAATTTTTTCCTTTCTTAAAATGTGTATGCATTTTTTTTGGCACCGTGTGTGTGTGTGTGTGTGTGTGTGTGTGTGTGTGTGTNTGTGTGTGTGTGTGTGTGTGTGTGTGTGTGTGTGTGTGTGTGTGTGTGTATGTGTGGTGTGTGTGTGTGTACACATATAGTCGATTACTGTTTTAGCAAAGTGAAAGAAATAATTCCAGGAAATATGTACATATGATAATCATATGGGGGCCGACATCATGTTCTGGGTCTTGCAGATAGTTTGATACAGCAGAGAGCAAGTTGAGCCTCAGGCTGCATGCAGTGTTGGAAGTTAAGGCAAAGCAGAGTATGCAGCCTGGGTTTCCATTGAAAGAAGATGATCCTTTGTTTGTGAGAACAATCCCAGTGAATGTGTTCTGTGAACTGAGACAACCCTGCAAGCTCTCTTACTGGTCCTCAGTGAGAGACATAGTAAAAGTGAGAGCCAGGATTTAGAAACTTTTGTAGTAATTTGGCATTAACATGACTTAGCACATCACAAAAGTATCAGTCTGAGAGAGATTAGAAATTAAAACAAACAAACAACAATGACAGCAATAAAAACTGGTTCTTCTCCATAGGTAGTATGAGAGGACTTCCGGAGGACTCTAACTTGGGGAGGATTTGTTACAATAGAGCCACTATCACAACGTTATATGTGAGAAAAATGGGCTCAGAGTAGTAAAGCAAGTTGTTTAAGGTCAGATATCGAGTGAGTGAAATCAAGAAAGCAGAGTATGTTTTATTGCCAACTATATTATCATGAACAAGTAATTAAAATTTTCCTCTTTACCTTCTTCAACTGAGGGATTTTTATCTAACCTCCAATCTTGAATGATTGGAAACTCAAAGAATTATCTGATTCAATTTCTCTGCTTTTGAAAGACAATATGTTTACAACAGATGGTGTATCTCTGTGTAGTTGAAAGTGTCATAGTATTTCCTAAAGTCTATTTCTTCCTTATTGATTTCTCTTTGTTATTCCTTTCCATTAGTTCTTTTTTTAAAATTAAAGTTTATTGGGGTGACAATTGTTAGTAAAGTTACATAGGTTTCAGGTGTACAGTTCTGTAATACATCATCTATATATCACATTGTGTGTTCACCACTCAGAGTCAGTTCTCCTCCCATCACCATATATCTGATCCCTTTTACCCTCATCTACCACCCCTCACCCTTTCCCTCTGGTAACCACTAAACTATTGTCTGTGTCTATGAGTTTTTGTTTCTTCATTTGTTCGCCTTGTTCCTTTGTTGTTTTCCATTTTATATTCCACATATCAGTGAAATCATATGGTTCTCTACCTTTACTGTCTGACTTATTTCGCTTAGGAGAATAATCTCAAGATCTATCCATGTTTTTGCAAATACATTTTCATCTTTTCTTATGGCAGAAACATATTCCATTGTGTATGTACACCACAACTTCTCTTTTTCTTTTAATTGGGGAATTGGGGGCTGGGAACAGTGTTGGGGAATTGGGGGAGGGGAACAGTGTTGGGGAATTGGGGAAGGGGAACAGACAAGTTTCTGTCCTTCAATCTTAGTTGTGGAGGGTGCAGCAAGCTCAGCTCCAAGTCCAGTCTCGCCACTCAGCTCAAGGTGCTGTGTTCAATTAATTGTGGGTGGGCGTAGCCACCATCCCATGTGGGGGTCAAACCAGCAGCCTCATTGTTAAGAGCGCACACTCTATCCACTGGGCCATCCAGGCAGCAGCTCAGCTCAAGATGCCAAGTTCAGTTTTATTGGGTTGTTGGAAAAGTGGTGATGTATTTTTTTCTATGTTTTTCATTGCAAAAATGTGTCATGGCTTTTCCAACAACCCAATAGTTGCGGTTGGGTGTAGCCACCATTCCATGCTGGGGTCAAACCAGCAGCCTTGTTGTTAAGAACATGGGCTCTATCCCCTGAACAGCTCAGCTCAAGGTGCTGAGTTCAATCTTTTCAGTTGCTGGCAGACGTAGCCCACCATCTCGAGCAGGCAACCTTGTTTTTAGGAGCACGTGCTCTCACCAGCTGAGCCATCCTGCCACCTGTTGGCAGCTCAGGGGAAGCTCAGCTCTGGCACAGCTCACTGGCCCATGTAGGAATCGAACCGGTGACCCTGTTGCTCAGAGCTCGCACTCTTGAGCAAGCTCTTAACCAACTGAGCAACTTGGCTGGCCTCACAACTTCTTTATCCAATCATCTATCGAAGGACACTTTGGTTGTTTCTATGTCTTGGCTACCATAAATAAAGCTGCAATGAATATCGGAGCACATATATCTTTATGGATAAATGTTTTCTGATTTTTGGGGTAGATACCCAGGAGAGGGATTGCTGGGTCATATGGTAATTACGTTCTTAATTTTTTGAGACACCTCCAAACTGCCTGCATTCCAACCAACAACATATGAGGGTTTATTTTTCTCTACAGCCTCTCCAACACTTGTTATTATTTGTCTGTTGATGATAGCCATTTTAACTGGTATGAGGTGATATCTCATCATGGTTTTTATTTGCATTTCTCTGATGGTTAGTGATGTTGAGCATATTTTCATATATCTATTGGCCATTTGTATGTCCTCTTTGGAGAAATGTCTATTCAGGTCCTCTGCTCATTTTTTAATTCAATTGTTTGTTTGTGTTTTTGTTGACTTGTATGAATTCCTTATGTATTTTGGATATTAGCCCCTTATCGGAGGCGCTGTTTGCAAAAATCTTCTACCATTTGGTTGGTTGCCTCTTTAGTTTGTTGATGGTTTGTTTTGCTGTGCAGAAGCCTTTTAGTTTGAAATAGTCCAATTCATTTATTTTAGCTTTTACTTCCCTTGCCTTTGAAGTCAAATTCATAAAATCCTCTTTGAATCCAAGGTCCATAAGTTTAGTACCTATGCTTTCTTCTATGCAATTTATTGTTTCAGGTCTTATGTTTAGGTCTTTGATCCATTTTGAGTTAATTTTGGTACACAGTGACAGATAGCAGTCTAGTTTTATTCTTTTGCATGAGGCTTTCCAATTCTCCCAGTATCATTTATTGAAGAGGCTTTCTTTTCTCCATGGTGTGTTTTGGCTTCTTTGTCAAAAATTATCTGTCCGTATTTATGTAGGTTTATTTCTGGGTTCTCGATTCTATTCCATTGGTCTGTGTGTCTGTTTTTCTGTCAATATCATACTGTTTTGATTATTATTGCCCTGTAGTACAAGCTAAAGTCAGGGAGTGTGATACCTCTAGCATTGTTCTTTTTTCTTCAGATTGCTTTGGTTATTTGGGGTCTTTTGTGGTTCCACACAAATCTGATGATTTTTTGTTTTATTTCTTTAAAAAATACCACTTGGATTTTGATGGGGATTGCATTAAATCTGTATATGGCTTTGGGAAATATGGCCATTTTAACTATGTTGATTCTTCCAATCCATGAACATGGAATGTCTTCCATTTCTTTGTGTCTCCTTCAATTTTTTATAAAAATGCCTTATAATTTTCAGCATATAGGTCTTTCACATCCTTGGTTAAGTTTATTCCTATGTGCTTTATTCTTTTTGTTACAATTGCAAAAGGAATTTTTTTAAAATTTCTTTTTCTAAGATATCATTGTTAGTGTATAGGAATGCAATGGACATTTGTACGTTGATTTTTGTAACAAGCAACTTTACTGTATTTGTTTATTGTTTCTAATTGCTTTGTGGTGAGTCTTCAGGGTTTTCTATGCATAGCATCATGTCATCTGCAAAAAGTGACAATTCAACTTCTTCATTCCCTGTTTGTGTGCCTTTTAATCCTTTCTCTTGCCTGATTGCCCTGGTTAGGAATTCCAATACTATGTTGAAAAGCAGAGGTGATAGGGGATAGCCCTGTTGTGTTCCTGAACTTAGAGCAAAGGGCTTCAGTTTTTTACTGTTAATTCTGATATTAGCTGAATGTTTGTCATTTATGGTCTTTATTAAGGTATTTTCCTTCTATACCCATTTTATTAAGTGTTTTAATCTTAAATGGATGTTGAATCTTGTCAAATGCTTTTTCAGCATCTATTGATATAATCATAGGATCTTTGTCCTTTATTTTGTTTATGTGATATGTCACATTGATGGATTTGCATATATTGAACCATTCTTATGTCCCTGTGATGAATCCCACTTGGTCATGATGTATAATCTTTTTAATGCACTGTTGCATTTGATTTGCTATGTTTAAGTGTATAGTGTCTTATTTGGTATAGGGCTTGGCATTTCCTGCTTCTGTCTTCTTGTAACACTACTCATGGTTTGTACTCTTGCTTTTTTGTTTCAGGTTGAATAGCCTCCTTCAGTATTTCTTGTAGTGTAGGTCGTGTGATAGAAAATTCCCTCAGCTTCTATATGCCTGGAAAGGTCTTTATTCCTTCTTTATATCTAAAGGATATTTGTGCTGGATATATTATTCTTGGCTCATAATTTCTTTGTTTCAATAGTTTGAATATTTGTTTCCACTCCCTCCTGGCTTGTAGAGTTTCTGCTGAAAAATCTGATGTTTATCTGATGGGCTTTCCTTTGTAGGTTACCATCCTCTTTTCCCTGGCTGCCTTGAGGATTCTTTCTTTGTTGTTAATTTTTGACAGCTTCAATACAATGTGCCTTGGAGAAGTCCTGTTGGAATTGAGGTAATTAGGTGTTCTATTTGCTTCTTGAATTCGAGGATCCAGTTCTTTCCACAGGTTTGGGAAGTTCTCATTGACTATTTGTTTGAATAGACTCTGTTCCCTTCTCCCTTTCTTCTCCTCTTGGTATGCCCATTATTCTTATATTGCTCCTTCTGATGGAGTCAGAAAGTTCTTGTAGAGCTCTTTCATTTCTTTTAATTCTCAAGCCTCTTTCTTCTTTCATCAGTGTCATTTCCAGATTTCTATCTTCGATGTTACTGATTCTTTTCTCCATCTGGTCAGCTCTATTACCTAAGCTTGCTATTTTATTCTTCTTTTCTATTATTGAGTTCTTAATCTACAGAAATTCTATTTGGATCTTTTTAAATTTTTCAATCTCTTTGGCAAAATGTTCACTTTGTTCTTTGATTGTGTTTCTGGGTTTATCAAACTGCCTATCTGTGTTTTCTTGCATCTCGTTGAGTTTTTTAAGAATTGCAACCTTGAATTCTCTGTCCTATAAGTCACATATTTCCATGTCTTTACGTTCATTTTCTGGAGACTTTTCATTTTCTTTCTGAGCTGCCTTGTTACCTTGGTTATTCATGGCAATTAATGAATTATTATTTCTCTTCCTAGGCATCTACAGGAGTGGGTTCTGCAACAGATTAGTAGGAAGAGGTCTCTCTTTTGCTTTCCAGTAGGTGTTGGTAGAATGCTTTATTTTCTCTCCAACTTCAGCCTTTTAATCTCTCATACTGTAGTGTTATAGTTTCTCTGCACTGTTCTGGCTTCTTACCTAATGAGGGGATTCCTGGAAGGTGGGCTTCTCCCTTGTTAGCAGGTCGCCTTGGTCACCAGGCACCACCTCCCTGAGGGAATGTGGAAAGCTTCTGAAGTTCCAAAGCTCTTCCTGCACCAGTTTCAGAGCCTGTTTGTCTCAGCAGCTGTGTTTATTGCTGCAGGGATCACCCCAAATAGGTGGGGGCAGGGCAGGGTGGGTTGCGAGACGTGGCTCTTAGCAATGGCAGCAACCACCAACACTCTGGTCCTATACCCAAGGCTCCCTCCCTTTCACTGGAACTAGTTGGGCTGCGAGTCCATGGCTGCAGGCTGCAATTTTCAGAACTGCAAATATTCTGTTGTTTTCATCTGACACTGCTACTGTTCCGCTGCTAGCACTGGGCAGGTGGTGGTGGGGCAAGCTCTGGGAAGGTGAGGAGGGGACTGCTAGGCTCTGTGCCTATGCCTTCCATCCTCTGCTCCGCAGTGAGGGCTTAAACCATTTCACCCTTTTTCCCTCAGTCTTGGCTCCGAGGTCTCTGCTATGAGCATTGGGTGAAGCCATGTTATATGTTGATCCCTCAGGTGGGACTGTGGGCTATAAGGGGAGCACTAGCAGTCTGAATTATTCCCCCTCCCGCATTGCGGTAGCTCCGGAATGCAGGGAGCTCTGAGATCCAAGCTCCGGTCTGCGTACTGCGCCCTCTGGGCCAGCGTCTCCGCTCTTCCCCCTCCTTTCCTCCCTTGCTGGCCTAATTTGCCCATCTTTAGATGATTTCAGTTGTGTGTCTCTTAGTCTTGCCTGTCTGTTGCACAGGGAGTCCTTTGTGGAATTATAGTTGTTCAATTTGTTGCAAATTCCGGGGGAGATTTCAAGAGGCTCAACTCACGCTGCCATTTCTGTGACATCCTTTTCCATTAGATCTTATTTTAACTTTGTTAATATATTTCATCTGCACTGGACTACCAAAACATGATAGGAAAATAACGTATGATGAAAATAAATATCAGTTACAATACTCTAGATAACTGAAATAGATAACATAAGAGAAGACAAAATATTAAAATCCAGAAAATAAGTAATTTGTGTGTGAGGCAATATCATTGGGATGATAGGACATGCTTAAGCCATGTAAAGATAAAGATAAAAATGCTTATATGCACAAGTTTTGTCAATCACTGCAATACTTCCAAGTTGGTAATGAAACCTTCAACTAGTAATGGTTTATTTCCTCATGTATTCAATAACTCTTGAACAAACCTATATCATGAACAAAAGGCCATAGCAGAAATGGTAGATCTCTCTCTTTAGGGTGGTTGAGGGGAATAAAAAAACAGTAATAATTTTTCAACATTCAATTCATTCAACAAAAGATTTGCAGAGATGTGTTATATGCCAGGTTCCACTCTGGGAGCAGTGAGCACAGCAGTAAATAAAGAATTTTGCCTCTTGGTGGTTATAATGTAGTGCATCAAGAAACGTGAAAATGGTTATATCAACAATTAAAATGTTTGAATTTGTTTCTCATATGACTAGCACTGGGATCATATAATGATTTTATACAATATATTATCAAATTTTATTATAATTGTTTTTTTTTCTTTGCTTATTTTTTTCCTCAGTATTTTAATCTTCTTAAGGACAGTTACTCCCTCTCTGGCCTAGTGAAGTACCTGGCACATAGTAGGAACTCAATAAAGTCTGCTAAACAAGCATAGTATTCAACTTCTATATACCTAAATATCTTCGACTATAGAAATAGGGATAATAATGATAATAATAATAGTTTTACCACTGTTTATATAGTTGTGAAGAGTAACACATAATGTCTTTGGAAATCTTCATATGATTCCAGGCATAAGAAGCTCAATTTGTCAATCATATTTAAACACATATTTTAAAATATTTTTATAAATAAAAGCCTTGTGACAATAAACCCTAAGCAAGAGAAAATATACTTTTAGTACATCTTTTCAACTATCTCTTATGGTGTCTACTTTCTCCCATCATTTCAAAGAATCTAAATGTAATTTTATTCCTGACAGTCAATTTTTGGTGTTCATATTTCCTTCCTTTTATGAGTATTTATATAATTTGTCCTAACTGCTTTTATGCATAATTAATACATAATTGTTTTTAATGTTAATAACCATACCAAGTATAATTTGTTTTTACTTAAAAGTATTTTCTATGATACAGCAGTGAAATTCTTTACCTATTCTCTTCTTTTGAAAACAAAAAAACAAACCACATTTCAGGGATGGAGGGCGGGGAGGAACATGTTGCACTCAGAATTCATACACGATAAGAAATTCATTCCACAAGTGGAGCAAGACCTTTAAGAGACCTTTATCTACTTCACAGAATACATTTGATATGCCTTGCAGACCATTATGTGCACTCTCCCTCACGGTGCATGCAGATAGAACCATCTCGTGAAAGCTCTAACACTATAATTTCCATTCCGATGATGAAATTGTAATAAAAACAGTTTATTATGCTACATTTGTATATGATTACATATTAGATTGTAGAAAGTTAACATTTATTTTCCTTCAACTAATAATCATTTGTTTCAAGATCTAATAAATGCAAGAAGCTCAAAACCATGTTTAAACTAAAATATCTCTTCCATAGGGCAGTTACTCTGTTGGTGGTGCTGCTGAAACTCTTTAGGACTAAATACTTATGTCTCCCTATGCTTTTATCCAGGTTTCCTATAGATTTCCCATTGTATAAGAATTGCTTAGTTATTAATAAGCTAATGTTTAGAGACAGATCCTAATTCACCTAAGATGTTATCTGATTCCAGTTTATCCATTTCTTATTCAATTGTGTCTTTATATATAGCAAATAAATAGTTCCAAGACTCTAGCAAATAAAGAAAAATATTGTAATATTAACCCAGGTAGAATTCATATTCTCTGCCTATTAAAATGAACAATTTGACAAGAGCTATGAGATACTTGAAATTGGTAATATCGGACCTCTGATTAAGTAACATGGCTCTTTGTATGACAGAATCTATAAAAACAACTTATTAAATAATTATATTTTTGAGCTAAAAATGGATAGAAACCATCTTGTTGAATACATTTATTTTTAGAGATAAGGAAAGTGATTCAATTAAGTAACATTCCTAAAATATTTCACATAATTAGGGACAGACTTGAAATTTAGAACCCGGATGACTTTCCCATATTGGAAATGGTCTTTATGCTGTTTTTCCCTGGTTAAATTGTCTTATCTTTAACTAAGAGTAACATCTAACTTGTTAGAAACCACTTATATGCCAAACATCTGAAACGGGCATTCCAAAAGCTGTTAAATTGAGAAAAATTACAGAAGTTCACAGTCAGAAGAATATGTGATATTACATTGTGTGCATTGACATCAATGAGAATTCAATAGCAAGATCACATGTTCAATATGCTGTCAAATGTTTAATAATTCTTCAGTGTCTAATTAAGTCTAAGGAAACTGCATTACACATGAGTCATTGTAATTTCATATTAAGTACAATATAATGAACTGGTATAAATAGGATAACACTGAAGAGGCAATGACTTAAGCTGATTGTCTGAAAGCAGGTTTTATGCTACCTCAACCATTTTATATCAACTTAGGCAGTAAGGCAAGAAAAAGCCTACCCTTGGTGCCACGTGAAGTGGTGCTGGATAGTCATGGGCCTTATAGACCTGAGAAATATCTATGTCTTTATCAGATCTCTGTAAATGTTGTGGGCAAGCATGACTACACAGCAAATCCCAGATCAGCTGGCTAAGCTGCATTTCAGCTGTAGACGTAGACGATTTCACTGAAGGACACTTCTTAGGCAATGTAGGAAAACGCTGTAAAAGACAAATGTTTTTAAGACAATGTGTAGGTTAGTGATGGAGACTCTGGAGCCAGAGCACCTGGCTTCCAAACTCTGTCCCAACACTGTTTGCTTGTACGATCTTGTACAAGTCATTCAACCTCTGGGGCACCAGTTTTCCCATTGGTGAAAGAATATTTCCTTCATAGGGCTATAAGGAGTAATAAAATAACACATACGTGTTGATGCCTAGAAGAGTGTCTGGCTTGTAGTAAGCATTCAATAAGTGTTAATAATTCCTATTCGTGAAAGAGCATTTTCCAAGTAGCATTTAGGCAAGGGAATTTCTCTCTAAAGCTGCAAAGATCTATGCAATGGCATTCGAAGTAAGTTCCATAGAAATCACATTTACTGATAATTTTAATTTGTACAGGTTCATGGAATATCAATTATGAACAGAAATAGGAAAAATAAGAACTGCTGAAACACAAATGTAAAATTCTATTTGAGGCAAAACCGAAAAATGTCAACTTCTACTCTCTGAATGGAACTATGACCATTTGAAGGTAGGGTTATACATGTGCTTTGTCATTAATTTATCAACAGTGACTTTAGAAAAGAACCAGATCTTTGTGCAGCATGGAGGAGAGCAGTAGGGCTGACAAAAGAAAACAAGAAGGCAGAAAGGAGGTCCAGACCAGGACCAGAGAAGAAGCACTGGATATTTCTGGTGAAAGGTTCACCAGCACCAGAACCATGTGCATATATCCACTGTTTTCCATATGCCATTTATGGAGGCATTGACTATTATTACAATGTATAATTTATTTTACAGTGCAAACTAAATTCTCAGTTCACTGGGTCTGTAAAATACAAATTGAAAGAACCTCTTCAGATACTGAAAAGGAAAGCTCTCTTAATATTTTCTTCCTAAGAAATACAGTTACTCTGTTGGAATCTTAGCTGGGTGGGTTCTGGAAATCATTTCCATAGAACTCTGCCAGGAAAAGGACTAGTCCTGTTTGGCTTAATCAGCCCTTAAAATCATCTTCTGAATAACTGCTGTAGGAATTTGCTGTAGAAATAAGTTCCTGACCTGAAAACACAAAATTACCCAAACTACAAAGCTATAGCTGAAAAACTGTACGTTAGAGGGCATTCTTAAAATGTCTCCCCTTGGGGCCGGCCTAGTGGCTCAGTTGGTTAAGAGCTCACTCAAGAGTTTGAGCTCTGAGCAATAGCGGTTCGAGTCCAGCTCGAGCTGAGCAGCCGCTGAGCTGCTAACAGGTAGCAGGATGGCTCAGCTAAAAAAAAAAATATATATATCTCCCCTGCTTTAAAATGTAATTCGGCTTAGAGTGACCAAGTGTAAATATATCTCCCAGGAGAAACCAGACAGCAATGAAAAATGAAAGCTCATAGAAGAGCAGTAAGTTTTTATAAAAATTTTGAGTTACTCTACTTTTTTTGACGACACATCTTTCCAACGTGCAGGAATTCTCAGTTTAACACAGAATATAAACACCTGCTCATTAGAGAAGTTCTATTTTGGTTTTTGTTTCCTTCCCAGATGGAAGACACCCAGAGGCCCTCTGTCGGCACAGCTTCTGGTTACGATGATGGCTGAGAACCCCTTTTCTGTCTTGCAACTGAGCAAGAGTGATAACTGAGATACCAGTAAATCAATGAAAAATTCACAGTAATGTTTACATCATGTTTCAATTACAATCCCTTATATTTACAACATGTTTTACATTTTTGGAAGTTAAATATAAGGACATTCTGAATCATATTGATGTATTTGAGCTGACTGACTCCAGCTGATGAACTGGTGAAACTTGATTTCCCTTCCATGGGCATCTCTATCAGAGCTGTTCCCGCACAGGAGGATCATTCTTTAGTCAAGGATATTTCAGTAGATGAGGTACAGTTTGGAATGGCTAACCCTTCAAACACGCTTCTAGGTTCCCTAAGAGTTTTTATCACGTGGAGCATCTCCAAACAGAATCAGTCAGAGTTCACTAAATGAGGTTGTTTACTGACATTTATGAAACAGGGGTTCCAATATACAAACGAAAATTCTAAGATAAAGTCTTTTCCTTCTAAAGACAGTTACATATTATAACAAGATCCAGAGAATTTTTTCAGCAACTCAGAAATCTGGGGGAGGAACAATGTAGTAGATAAGATTGACTGGACCCTAGAATGAAACCTGTGTACCTTTTACTGCACTATACATTTTATATGTTATATAGAGTGTATATGTGTATAAAATATGCATATACACACATATAAACACATGCATAAGAGCTAGGGAAATGCATTTTATTTCTGATATGGTGTGGAGTCCTTTTCTTTCACATTCACCTAATTCTTACTATCACAATCATGTTCTTGTTGCATATACAGAGAATTCCAAAAAAATGTATACACATTTTAAGAAAGGAAAAAAATGTATTAGAATTATGCTGATGGTAATCACTTTGAGCGCCTCTTGTAATTGCAGAAGTCAAATGTGACTTGTATTCATCTTTTGTAATTGGTATTATTGAGTATTAAAATTTTAATAGAGTTTTTTCCTTTCTTAAAATGTGTATACAGTTTTTTTGGCACCTTCTGTATATCAAGGATTATTTTTTTAATTCACAGTTCTTAACATTTATTAATTATCTCAGTCACTTTTGTTGCCATTGTTCATAGTTTACTTCTAGCACACATTCTTTTTAAGTCGATTTCTGTGGTAGTTTATGCCTTCCCACCTATACTGGATTATGTCTGCTGTATTCATGTAATGCTTCAGGAGTGGTGTTTCTTTTTTTTCTCCAGTCAGGAGAAAAGGTGCTCTGTTTTATGTCTGTATTCCATCTCTCATCCATAGTGTTCTCTCTACCACACTGAGGCATGGGGAGGACTATTTTGTACTCTCTTGGGCTGAAAAGTAACTTTCTTTTTGAGGTTTAAGTTGAAAATGATTCCTCCTTTATGCAACACTATGACACTCCTGTGTGATGCTGTTAAACACTCTCCCTGGTTGCGGTAGCTCAGAGGAAAGCGTCCTGACCATTACATGCCTACTATCAGGTGGAATAGACAGTCACAAACATTACCCCATTTTATTCCCACAAGAGGTATGCACAGCAAGAAACACATTCAGCTAGATTTAATCAATTGCCTGAGGTCACACATCGAGTAAATTGCAGAGCCAGGACTCAAGCAAAGGTCTTTTAACTTTAAATCCCTTTGTCCTTCCATTGTGCCATGAGTTAGTCATTCATCATGATACATGCATTTTAATAAAAATAAAATGGAGCAGAATAATTGTTTACAGGTTTTGCTTCTGAAAGACAAGATAGCCTACTTTGATGCTGATTAAAAAACATAGTTTTACAAATTATAGATATTCAGTTACTTAGCTCCTTCTGGTCAATTTCTTAGTATAGCAGAGTGGAATAATTTTCATAATTTAAACATTCGTATCTTGAACAAACAGAATTAGACTAAATAGAAGAGTAATAGTGTTCAGGGGCGTGGTGGGGTTGAAAGTGTTAATGTTTTAAAAATTCTTTAACTACTGATTTAAAAATGACTTTCAAAATAAAAATAGCATTACAATTTTATAATTTATAGTTCAGTAAACTTTGAAAATTTATTTTGTTGAACTGAAATACCCTCCCCTTGTAAATAAAGTATATGAGGTGTGATCAAAACATACGGTGAATGCTGCTGCCAAGTGCCAGCCAACGGAAAAGCCGGATCTTCACGCTGGGAAGCAGCGTGTCAAACCTTAGTTTGATGTGTCAATCTTAGTGTCACACTTCTGAGATTGATTATTTTAGCTCTTTCAATGATTGACTATCAGTCTACAAACACAGAATTCCTATCTTTTCATATATGAAGCCATTATTTTCTTCACTTCTCCTCTCTCCCTCTTCTCTCTCCCCATTTCTTTCCTCCCTTCCTTCTTTATTTCGCCTTTCCTCCATTTCATTTTCCTTCCTCCCTCCCTCTCCCCTT
Organism: Hipposideros armiger; assembly: GCF_001890085.2. NCBI lineage: Eukaryota > Metazoa > Chordata > Mammalia > Chiroptera > Hipposideridae > Hipposideros > Hipposideros armiger. Next base: position 577,106 of record NW_017731580.1, on the reverse strand, counting down.
TCCTTCCTTCCTTCCTTCCTTCCTTCCTTCCTTCCTTCCTTCCTTCCTTCCTTCCTTCCTTCCTTCCTCCCTTCCATCCTAAAAATAGTATTCACTAGGATCTATCAACAACAAAACCATCTTGCTTTGTGCCTCCACCCCATCCATCACACAGACTGTTGAGAGCCTATATTTCTAGAGAACAGGAGTGATACATGAGCTCAGTGGACCATCTAAGCAGCTTAGGGCTCTAACATTCTGGTAAGAAAATATCTACTACTTGAGCTGTGACCGAGGTTACTGAGTTGCATGCCGGTGTCGCTCTTCAGTGTACAATGCGCAGCCAAAGCCTGCTTGCTGGGTGCCCATCCATGAAAGCCTGCAAGGTATATTGTGGGGAAACATGCTTTTAGAGGGAATTTTCATTTGGGAATAATGTGATAAAGCCTCTCTTTCTCTCTGTGCTATTTCCAACTGGAAACACAATGAGAAAGTATGTTTCTTACTATGTTTCCTACCTGTTCGAGTGTGTGCACAGGCAAAGAGAGAGGCTCAATGAAAAGGAAAGACTCAGAGTGAAGAGTTACCAGCAAAGCAGGTGAGAGACAGTCCCTTTCATTTCTCCAGGATGACCAGAGCTTTCAAAATATTTGGATCCAATTTCAAGTAAAGACAGACACTACGTCTTGGAAATATCATATTGGCCTCCCTGATAAAGCCATTTTCAGTCATCAGGAAATTCTGTGTTGTATCTTTTATTCACGTTCCATTCAAAATTTTAAGTCTGAATGAAGATTAGGGAGAACTGTGATTTTTTTTCTTCTCCCTTTTGCTTGGTATACTTTCTGTTTTGGCATTCTTTGTGTTTCCATTTTGTGAAGAAAGATAATCCTTTTCACATCCCAGTGGCTCTATTCTTTCTGCTGCATGTAAGTACCTGTTCACACCAATATTACTTTAAAAAGCTTTCTAGTTGAAAGCTCAGCTAATAGTCTAAATATTAGTTTTTATCTGGTAATTTTTTTCCTGTTTCTATTTTCCCTGATGGGCTATTTTAACAAGCAAAGTCTGTGAATTGTGCCTCCACATCCTGACTTGATCCCATTGGGCACTGCCTACCTGTAGCCTTTGCTTCTTATGCTCAAGTATTTTATGTTGACACATATCAAAAAAAGTATGACAAACTGCAGAGAGATCTACAGTTCATATTTGGCACTGCCGTCCCAAACTTGGAATATCCACCAATGAGATTGAACCAATAGCCGCCTTCTGCTGGCTGACCAAGTTATGTGTGATTTCCTCAGCAATTTGCTGCCAGGAAGTTGTGTGCCTATGGAAAAGAAGATATGTTGATTGGAGGTAGGCCAATTGTTTCGCTAGAACATAAAAATGGCCATGCTGAGCTTTGGGATAGATTTATATATTAGTTATTATTGTCATCACCAGCATAAAAAAAAGATAAGAGAGACAAATTATTGTTTTCTTATATTGCAGTGAAAGGTCCCCATCGTCTGAGATCCCAGAGCATTATTCAAACATTATTTGATTCATTCTTTTAAATAGTCTCACAAGGTCAAAGACAAACATTACCAACTGTATTTTGTAAGTGATGGGTTCTTGGCAAGGAGGAGGTTTGGTAAACAGAGAGAAGATTATGCCAGGTCCTGTTAGAAATATAGTTGGGGATGTGTCAATGCAGGACACTCTACTCTGTCATTAGAACTTTTACCAGAAATGTATGCAGATTTTAATTACTGATGTGAAGGGAGCTATGATTTTACATTAAATAAACAAATACATACCCTTTGCCTGTTATGTTCAAGGTTCTGAACTAAGTCATGGTGGGAAGATTTTATTTCCAGGCATAGAGAGGTGCTAGCATTTTACTGGTTTGCGTTTTGCAGTTAAGCATTTTCTCTGTATGGTTCTTTTAGGGCAATAATTTTAAAGCTTGTGTTTTTCATCCTTTTGAGATCATTGATGGTATTCCATTTAAGTTTCTTAAACAAAAATTATAGTTTAAAGAAAATATTATATGAATATACATATTAGTGGAGCTATTTATCTTATTTATTTTCAATTTGCTTCCAAAAATTGAAAATAAATAATGACTATTGTGACCAGTGAAAACATAAATCATGAGATGATGTTCTGCTACACACTTAAAAAAAAACATTTATTTTGAACTAATTTTGAATTTAAAGGAATTGTAAACAGATAAAGACAAATACCATACAGCTCACTTATATGTGGAATCTAAAAAAGCAAAAGAAATAAACAAACAAAACAAATAAAAAACAGACTCATAGAAACAGAGATGAAACTGGTGGTTGCCAGAGAGAAGGGGGGTGAGGGATAGGTAAAAATGGTGAAAAAGAATATAGTCAATAATATTGTGATAAGTTGCATGGTAACAGATGGTCACTTGACTTAGCATGGTGATCACATTGTAAGGTATATCAATGTTAAATCACTATATTGAGCACCTGAAACTAAGTGAATATTGCATATTAACTATACTTAAATTAAAAAAATTTTCAAACATAGTATAGAGTCTCCATATATCCATCATCTGCTTCCCCCAATGTTATCATCTTACATAACCATGGTGCATTGATCAAAATTAATAAATTAGCATAAGCACAGCACAATTCACTCAATTATAGACTATATTTGGATTTCACCAATTTTTCTCTTCCAGGATGAAATTAAAAATACCACATTCGATTTGTCATGTCTCCTACTATCCTACAAACTTTGACATTCTCTCATTATTTCCTTGTTTTTCATGACTGATAGCTTTGAAGCATATTCAGTCTTCAGTATCTCTGGGCTAAATGATGAAATATAGTTATTTACATAAATAATTTTTTTGTTTAATATTTTCCCCTCTCATCAATTCTAATAACCATTTCCAACTCTATTTGTTTCACTTTTGCTATAGTAAGTGCCTAAGAAATAATTTAAGGCTAAAAGAAATACCAAAATTATACTTAGTTGTAGAACTTATGTACTAGAAGGGACTTTAGCGTCCAAGAATGCTTCCCCTTTAAAAGAAAAAATGGAGCCAAGAGAAAGTGACTTGCCCAAGGGGCCATAGTTAGTTAATGACAGAGCAGGTCTAATATGAAACCATCTACTTGAGTACATTACTTCACAACTGACAAATTGCCCACATAGACATGAGTTCTTTAGGTTTTCACAAAATTCTTTGTTCCCGGAACATACTTGGCAAGCTTCTACCACAGACTGTTCCAGCTATTTCTTCTATCTAGAACACTCTTCCCACAGATACTCAGTTGACTAGGTCTTTTACCATTTTCAAATATTTGTTTCAATCTCAGCTTCTCCTTGACACTTAACCCTGATGATCTACTTAGTGTTCAGTCTGTGGAGCCCCCACTCATAACACGCCCACCCAGTCTTCCTGATTGAGTTTTTATAAGGACATATTATATGCTTTTCTTCTTTATCAAATTTACTGTATATTGTCTGTTTATCACTCTAAATAAGCCCAAGAAGGCAAAGTGCTTTGAATATGCACTTATGAACTAACTATTACAGTGCCAGACATGTAGTGGATACTCAATAAATTTGTGTTATATAAATAAGTGAGGACATGATATGAAAGCTTTGCCACTTTCAGACAGCCAGTAACTAGTATGCTTTGGAACAGAACCATTCTTATCACTTCAAAATACAAAGTGCAGATTGGTCAGTCTTCCTGTAGAGCCCAAGAACACTCAACAGGGATTAGTAGAGGTGCTTTCCAAGGAAGCAAATTGGGACAGAGGGAAGCCTATGATTTCCTTTTCTAAAATCCACAAGTAATGTTCCTACCTTATGTGTTGCTGATATAGCAGTGTCTGCACTCAGCTTCCTTCTATGTACTTATATATTCTCTTTAAAGATAAAAATGCATGTTTAAACATACACCTACACACACAAACACACACACAATCGGACACCTTTAAAAGACCACTTGAGTGAACATATTCCATGAACATTTATGTAAAGTGAAAAAAGCTCAAAAGAAATAACAATAGTAGCAATCATTTCTTGAATATCTAAAATTAATGAGATTATATTAGGCATTGTCCATATATTATCTAATATGTTTGACAGTCCATAAATATGATCATGTAAACACCCTGCTGCTTACAGAGGGGTAAATAGCTCATCTTAGTTTGTTTAGAAAACGACAGAGCCAAGAGCCAACCATTAGTCTAACAGAGAGAGAAGAACAATATTAGAGACTTTGAATCTCCTCTTTACTTATGCTTGTTTATCTTTCAAAGGAAAACTAATAATAATTCCAGAGATAATCTCTGTACAACATTTGAATATTTTCAAAGGTTTTTTCACATACTATTTAATTTAATATATTAAACACAGTTTACAGGTTAAAAAAAAAATCAGCAAAGAGTTTTTGAGGTGATAGTGAAGCAAGGAACAAAAGACAAGATCCCTACTCTCATGGAGTAAATGTGAACAAAGACAATAAGCAGGTAAACAGATCAAAAAGGTCAATAAGTGCTAATGAAACAATGAAACAGGTTAATGACATAGAGAATGACTAGGATACTATACCAGCCAAGGATGGTGTCTCCTGGTATGCTTCCAAATCACACTGTTCAAGTGTCCCAAGGCTAAATTCAGCATGAACAGTTGCTTCACGGGATTTGTTTTCTCTCACAACTTTAGTTCCTCTGGTCTTACTTTTTATTCACTTCTTGCACATATCATATTAAGAGAATAGAGTCTGCTCTAATTCAAGTAATTGGATATATGATACACTGGGGAAAATGGTGTTTCCTAAACCACATAATTTCCTAGATGAGACACATATTGACTCTGCCTAGATTCAGAAAAGACAGATTTCCAGGGATTTTACTGATGGTTCATACTCTTGTGGAACAGGAGGCTCTCTCGACAGCTCTATGGGCTACTCTAGGCTTGTTGGAATTGACTTAGCTCTTGCCTAGACTCTGTCAGTAGACCAGCTATTACAGCACTCCACATTTGTTCTTTAAAACCTTACTGAATGAAAAAGATTGTGACCCTAAATGACAATCAGGACTAGAAGAATGGGAAGGGCATGATATCAGACTGAGTTATTTAGGTGATTTTGTACAAGGCTGAACTCATCACCAACCTCTGAGGGGTTGAAGTGCTTACGTGAGACACTTATCTATAATCTAATACTGCTTTTGAAGGAAGTCTGAGACATGTCAGAACAAATGTGTTTTTAATCAATCTTGAAAAAGTTAAGTGATCACTGAATAGGAATAAACACAAATTAGCGTACATCTAAACTATATACTTCCGATAATATATGTTTGTAAAATGACTCATAACTGAAGTAACCCTCTATTAATAGAGAAACAGCCTGAGAAACAAGAACTAACTAAATAATAACCAATGCACTTTTGGTCATATACATATCCTGGCTTCATGTCATACTTTCTGTCATATACATATCCTGGCTATCCCTGTGTCCGTTTCACATTCTACTGAACACTCAATTGAGCACACAATATATGACAGGCCCTGTGGTAATTGCTGGAGATACAAAGATAAATAAGACATGATAACTGAACAATACAGCCTGGTAATAAAAATGTGTATGAATATGTGCTATCACTGTCCTGTGGTAGGAAGTGTAATAAAATGCACACAGGGACCTTAGAAGCAAATAACCTGGGAGGTTACGGAAGGTTTTCTGGGTAATGATGTCTGACTTAACCATGTCAGACACCACCTCATTTCCCTGCCTCTGCTGATACCAGTACCTTATGCTCTTCTCTGCTTCAATTATCTCTGAGTTGCTGGTCACATACTAACTATGCTTAGGTCCCAAAGTGGTTCCAGCCTACTCCATGGTATGTTCTTTAAGGCTGAAAGCAGCACTGTGGTGTTTAACATCATGTCTTCCAGCAGGTAGATTGCACAAGCAAGGAGCCTGTGGCTCCAGTTTGTAGTGGGACGATGTGTCCACATTCTAAATCCCAAATTCTTTTATCGAAATGCCTCCATTTGGATAACTGGGAGTGAGAACCCATTTCCTGTCTCTTAGAGCCCCTGGTGTGTAGCCTGGTTTACAGAAGGCATGTGGTGAAAAGGGAAAGGATCAGATTTCTCTTAGGCAAATAGGAATGTGAATTCTGTCTTTGCCATCTAGCGACTGGCATTTTTCATCCAGAGATACTGTGTGGAGACCTCAGTAAATTCCAGTCATATTGCTAGGCACTGGGAATATTATTGTAAATAGTGGAAGTCCTTGCAGTTGAGATTTTATTTTCTGGAAGTGGGACTATAGAAAACAAATCAATGACAATGATAATGTATTAGTTTGCCAGGGCTGTCATAACAAAGTCCCACAGATTGGGTGGCTTAAACAACAGCAATCTGTTTCCATAGTTTTGGAGACTAGAGATCCAAAATCAAGGTGTTGGCAGGTTTGGTTTCTTCTGAGGGCCCATCTTCTTGGTTTGTAGGTGGCTGTCTTCTTCTTGTGTCCTCTCATGTCTCACTTTGTGTATGTTTGCATCCTAGTCATCTCTTTTTATAAGGATACCACTCATATTGGATTAGCGTCTACTCATATGACCAAGCTTTACTTTAATTACATCTTTAAAAGCCCCATCTAAAATATAATCACAGTCTGAGGCACTGGGGGTTACGACTTCGACATATAAGTTTTGAAGGGACGCAATTCAGCCCATACCCGACAGTGAGAGCTGGCTCTGAAGACAGTATTCAGAGTGATGGTATAAAGAAATGGAGTGGGCTGGTGGGCTGCTTCACACAGCAGGGTCCAAGGAGGCCTCCCTGAGGAGATGGAAGTTGAGCTAAGACCTAGAGCCAGGAATGGACCTGTTGCACTATTTATTATCCATGGGCAGGGTATGCCAGGCAGGGGAAACTCGAACGCCCATGAGAAAACACATCAAGTATTTGGGGAACTGAATGTGGGAGTCAGGGTGCTAAGTACATGGTGAACCAGGAAAAGAACCCTAGGAAAAGGGGTCTGTAACTTGGATAAGTTTCTTAATTCTTCTGTTTGATTTTGCATAGCTTTAAAATGTATGCAATTAGAGCCAACGCTGGCAAATTGTTGAAAGAGTTAAACTATGTAATAATGAACACTTCTGGCATCTAATTGATGTTCCATTTTCAAAAAGGCTTAAAAAGAGAAGAAAAATCATTTTCTTTTTTTCACACATAATTCATTGCATTTGAAATTACACTCCAGGACATTCATTACTATAACTAATTCTGACCAACTCCAGCAAAATGGGGGTGGTGTATTCACACATTTTCTATCACCTGACCAGCCTCAATCACTTTACAGCTACCATCAAACTCTGACAAGCCCATGATCACTTTTCTAAAGTACATTCATTAAAAATATCCTTATCAAATATACTGTCAAAAAATCAGGATTTGATTTGCTGTGTAGTTAACCTCCAATTAGTTTTGGAAAAGAAAGTACATTATAATCATTCTTCAACTAGCAAAACAATTTCAAATTTGGTAAATTTCTACTTGTAATTATATAAAACAATGGCAAGTGTCTTTTTAGATAATTATATCTAATCAATTTTAATATAATCTATTTAAATCCACTAAGCGATATTTCAAAATATCAAATATGCTATTCACTCACTTATATCACATGTATTAGGAAGTAAAATACAAGATGTAACATTCTCTGCAAATTGAAACTTTATTAACAAGGGTGATAAATTAATGATGTTTAAGAAGATGTAATTTTTGTTTCAAAAGAGAGGGTAGACAGTTTAAACTGGATTCAGATTTTTTTTTCTTACAAACGGTGATACCTCAAATTACCCTTTCTCTCATTCAATTATGGCACTGTTTTATTCCAGTAGTGCTTTACCTTTCTACATTCCACACCACACTCAATTGTTAGCATTGCTCCTGGGTTGTTCAGATAACAGTGAGATGCTGAAACATGCTGAAACTTACCATCAAACATAAAATATCAGTCAGTGTTGTCCATATTGATTTTGTTGTTCCCTGGGAAATATGCATCCATATATACAGAGTCAGCATTTCTCAAGCCATATCCCTCCTTTCTTCCTATCTACAAAATGATATCCAGGAATCCAAAAAAGTTCCTTCCATGAAGTATATTGGATATTTTGTTATATTTTAAAAATCACAGTAGCTTGTACAAAATATGTTTTCAATAAGTTTTTTTTTAATCAATAAATATGCCCCAGGATGTCCCATAGTGTGAATTGTAGTGTTATTGTAAGAATGGTTTTGCAACTAATTCTGAGTTATTTGCTGATGAAAGAAATCTGGAGATTTAATAATAAAGTAGGACAATTATAGTAACGATGACAAATTTAAGTTTTAAACTTATTTTGTGAGTTTTTAACCCCAGTATATGCACAAATCTCATCCAGATTTTTTGAAAGTCTCTAGGTTGATGGTAGACCTGGCCAGAGATGGCAAATTAGGTTTTGTCTCAAGCGCTGTATGAAGCAGTGGGTTGCGCTTATCCGACTACTCAGGTCAGGAGAATTCTGAGGTTAGGCCGAAGCTCATTAGGGCTGTGATAATTAGTGATGTTCACCATGGAGGCTGGAAGGGAGGGGACATGGCACTTGCTATCCATGGTTTAGGGAATATTTTGTAGCAGATTCAATTTTTCACATTTTACGATTGTTTTGTCCTTTGCACTCTTATATTCACACTTCCTAGTTTCTTTTCAAACTCTACTCTCAGTAAAGAATCAAAAACTCAATAGTAAAACCAATAACAATAATGTTTCTCATGTTGAATCTGTATTTTATTCCATGCACTGTGCCAGATCCTTTATAAGTATTTATGTAAAACCCAGTAAAATGATGGTGGAGTAGGAATTATTTCGAATTTACAGAGAAGGCTCAGATAGTTATCTAATCTCAGAGCTACTAAGTGTCCAGTTCAGAATTCAAGCCCAAGTTTTCTGACTCTAAAGTCTGTGGTCATAATCACTACATTTACCAAGAGCATTTAAATGACATTGAACCTCAGAACATATTAATATCAAATTGATCAAGGTATCAGTAGAGAGGTCAATGTTAATGATGAGATCTCACTTATTTTGCAGTAAATGAACTGTTATGCTTTGTACAGTTTTTGACATTTCTCCAAATGAAAGCTAACTGATACAGAACAGCAGTGCCTGGGTTAAGAGAATCAAAGGGCTTTAGCACGTGGAGAGGCCTTAGGGATCACCCTTTTCACATCCTCATATTTTGGATGAGGTGATGTTGTTTAGAAAATGATACAATGATTCTCCTTGTTCATGAGGACAATTAACGAAAGAAATAGACTCAGACCCAGGTAGTCTGACTCTAGATCCTGGATTCTTTCTACCACCTCAGTCTACTTATTCTGAGCACATGTAAAGTAATGCCAGGAAGGGATCCCATGATGAGAGCAGAACCTAGTATTAAAATTATGCCATGAGTTAAGGAAAGGAAAGGAAAAAAAGACTAACTAGTAGCTAAAAACAAAATCAATCAAACTAAAAAAAAGACAAAAAGCCCCCACAACAACCTGAGTGTAGTCTTAGTAAATGAAAAAAAAAAATCTTAACAGTACTCACCATCTGAAATTACAACTATCTTTATAATATAGGATTTTATCACTCAATGACCAACAGATACTTAACATTTGAAAGAAACAATATAAATTATAACCACTCTCCCTCAATAACAGACCTGTTGTAATTTGGTTCAGGTGTCGCTTCCCTCTGAGAACAGATATCCTAAAAGTTGACTGCATGCAGCTTGAGATCACTGGGCGTATTTGCAGATCCAGTCTCAAAGCCAGAGGGGAGTTGCCTTGCCCGGGGAACTTCCCTGGAGTGTGACAATGGCACGTCTGGCTGTTGGAGAGAGCCCGTTACAGTCTTGAGAAGTTATGGTGGTTCCTGAGTCATGAATCAGGGGTTCGGGTTTTAGGTGCTGAAACAACATCTGGGGCCCCATGGTACCTGTGATGTTTAAGGGAATCTGATTCTCAAGATTCTAATATAATGACCAAATGGACATCTCACTCTGTCAATAGGAAGACAAATCGTTAAACCGCTTTCTTGCTCGTCTGGAGACAAAACATCACAACATATCAAGGAACTCCACAAGATTAGAAAGCATTATAAACAGCTTATTTTAACGTCAGGCTTAATTCTGGGTTAATAAAAATAATAAAAATATAACTATTTTATTTACCATCTTCTTCTCTGTTTTAAACCTAATACTCAGGTGCTTAACTCAGTCCTTAGAAATGACTCACCGTAGAACTCAGGTTTTTAATTTAAAATAGTGTGTGTGTGTGTGTGTGTGTGTGTGTGTGTGTGTGTGTGTTCGAGGGGTGTGTTTTCACTGACTAAAGGTAACAGGCACTGGTAAAAGCCAATTGTCATCAGATAAGAGAGGCTGAATCAATCACAGAGCCTTAGTCCTCAGATTTCTTTTTCAGTCAGAAACTGTAAACAATGAGAAAATTGTCACTTTTCACACAACAACAGAATCAAGATTTTTCTCTTAAAGTTAACAAAACACTTACTTCCAGTTTTAGTCAAGAACTATAAATCTCAAGAGGTGAAGTGTCAAGTTAGTGAGAAAAGGCATCCCCTCAGGTGAAAAATTCTCTATTTTAAGTTAATGTTCAGTGATATTTAGGTACCCATTTTATAACTCTGTAGAAACTACCTTTCAATTGAGAAATTAAGAGGTAAGTGAATAGAAGAAAACATTTATAAATACAATTGAGATTTTTTGGGGTGATGAAACAAAATTAACATGTTTAGTGATATCTATATAACATGGTAATGTTAGAACATATTATATTACAATTTCTCAATTAGTCATTAATTAAAAATTTATTGTTTCATGCAAATAAACTTACAAATAAAGGATTAGTTTGGAAATCAAAAAAATTTTGTTTTCTATAGTCTCGTTAATCTCAGGTTCTGAAAGACAAAATATCTACCTTATGCTACCTTTCAGGTAATTTGACACTTTCCTCTGAATCTTAAAATTGTGGTAAATTAAAAAAAAAAATAATGTACTAAATAACTCTGGTGTTACAAATTAAACATCACTTTGATGTGAGATCCTGATTTGATAGCTGAAATAACAGGAAAATTCACGTAGCTTCTGAATAAGTTCAACTACAATGGAAGTATTTTCATTCAGGAATTTTAACATGTAAAATATTTTTGTAAGCAGCATAAAAGCAGTGAATTGAAAAGTAAGAAGGAAGATTTGATAGCTTATAAAATGCATCCCTGGACCTGACCAGTTAGCTCCTGGTGCTGTCTCTTCTTTTGTATCAGGGAAAGTTCACAGAAGAATTAGATTATGAGTAGATTAGAGTTGATTTTGTGTTTTTGGTTTTTTTTTACCATTAGTAATGAAGAAAATATTACCTCATTGGCAGCTATTCATTGACATATATTTAAAAGATGCAAATAGATCTTTTAGGCCTTTCCTTCCTTAAAATAAAAATGAAGATTTTTCTTTACTAAACCCTATATTTATCAAATGCCTTGAATGCACAATGGTATACTTTCATGGAATCATTCTGAAGACAAATATATTCTCCCTTCTTTGCCATAACTAATATAGATTTCCTCTCTCAACCTTATGCTCAATTGATGTTCACTTATCACAATGGGACTTGTACACACTAAGCCTCTAAGTGGTACAAAGAATTTAATTCGAGTATAAAAGTCTAACAGCAAATAGCAGAAAGTTTCTTAAGGGATTTTGAGACATGGTTAAAAAGTGAGGAAATAGTCCTGGGATTTTGTTACTGATAGGAAGAGAAGTCTTTCAGCTATCACAAGTGATGTCAGAAAGACATTTCTGTGAACAGGGAACACAGCAGGGTTTACTCACAGGTTGTCAGGGGCAGGGGTGGCGAAAGCTCTTCCCTGTGGTATTCATTCATTTCTTGAGTGCTGTTACAATTATTTGCTTCAGCCAACATGATCTGAAATGCATACAAAAAAGCATATAAGGATTCGAATTTTCAATGAAAATCGCAATCCTAATTAACTATAAATCGGTAAAGCCGGGTAGCCTGAGGTAGGTTAAAATGAGAACTTTGTACATGAAAGGCTACATATGCTCTGAAATCTAAAGAATTTCCTAGTTGCAAACCTCCAAATCGCTACATGCAACGACTTTGACTTCAATTACCTTCCTAAGGGAAGGGAGAGCAAGTTAGCCTTGCCGAACAGGAGACAGTGTTGTCAGAGAATAAGTCTTTTTGTTGTTGTTCATGTAGCAGAAGCCTTAGAGAGCTCTCCGTGGGAGCAGAACTCTGGCTGTGTCATCTGAGGGTGTGAACTGGGATAAAATCAGAACTGATGCCCCCCCTGATTAGCTGAATTACACCCCTGGGCCTTGGACCCCAAGGGGTGCTCTGTCTTCAGCACTCCTTGTGCCACTCCTGGAGACTCAGCACACATTGTTTCACCAATTTATTAGCCTCCCTTGCCTTCCCTTGGAAGACTTACAGTTCTTTACAGAGAATAACCATGACGTGTGTGTATATTCACCATATTGCCAATTATTGGACATTGCAAATAGTATATGCTCAAAAATATACAACTGCTTTAAAGAGAGAGAGAGAGAGAGAGAGAGGTAAGTCATGCTACCAATTAAAACACAGGAGGAAACTAAACAGAAATAGACTCAGAGATACAGAGAAAAAAAACCTGATGACTGTTAGATGGAGAGGAGTGAGGATGAGGGAGAAGGGGAAGGGATTAGAAAGCACAATTAGTAGTCACAATATAGTCACAGGGGTGTGAAATACATTATGGGGAATATAATTAATAATGTTGTAAAGACTGTAGGGTATCAGATGGACACTGGACTTATTGGGGGGATCACTTCATAGACTGTGTCAATGCCTGACCACTGCGCTGTACTCCTGAGGCTGAAGTAGAATAATATTGAATGTTAACTACAATTAAAGATAGGGGTGCCAAAAAATGTGTACACATGACTTGTATTCATCTTTTGTTATCGGTGTATAATGAGTATCAGAATTTTAATTTCCTTTCTTAGAATGTGTATACATTTTTTGGATATATATATATATATATATATATATATATATATATATATATATATATATTCACAGGATGTGGAGTACAGCATAGGGAAGATAGGCAATGGTATTGTCACAGCTATGTACGATGTCAGAGGGGCAGTAGATTGGGGGAAAGGGGTTATCACTTTGTGAGGGGTGTAAATGTCAAACTATTACATTGTGTTGTACACCTGAAACTAAAAAAAAAAGACAAGAGGGAAGGGTTCTCAAACACGTTACCAGGATAGACTATTGCAAACATTCACAAAGTTCCCTATCTTGCCCCTCATGCCCTAAATGCACTTTCTATTAGATTTTCTGGTTTTGTTTGTTTTTGTTTCTGCTCATCTCAAGTCAAAGGTAAGTTGACATTGGCAAATGAATAATCATGCATACACGTTCACTGCAAGCATAGTACCTGGCTATCCAAAGTTATATTTACCTCCCTTTAAATTGGAAGATAGTCATCAAGGCCATAATATAGATAGCAGTCTCGCCAAACAGGCCTGTGGGCACCTAAGGAGACCACGGAATTCAGATGAGGGCTGGCCAGCCCTCACCCACCCCAGCTTACCTGCTGTAGCAATTAATGTTTTTTAACCAAGCCAGATGCTTTATCTGGACATCTTCCTGTTTTCAGTTATTTTATTTGATACTACATAGAAGTTTGAATAAGGTTTCACAATCTGTATTACAATGTTTATACAAAAACAGAGAAGTTAAAAAAAACAACAACTGAGTATGACTTGGTTCTGTACAGTTTTAATATGAAATATCCTTTTCTCAAAATAGAAAACTCTTTTGGTATTTGATGAACACCAGACATCATGGTACATTGCTTATTTGCCCTTCTTTGAAACACAGCTCAATGAAGAGAAGATTAACCATGTAGGATCTTTCTTTTTCTTTCTCTCTTGCCGTCTCCAGTGAATTCACTGTGTTGAGTTTGGAACAAAACCATATACTACAAACAAGTAATGGGAAAGTCTGCAAGTCTTCAATTTCTGACATCTTTTTGAGAGAAAAATGTGATAATGTTTTTCTGACTTTCTCTTTACATTACAGTTACTTATAGTTTCTGTTCATTCAAGAACTAAATTAGTAAAGGTATTTACTATAATAATACAATAGTACCTTCATTGCCTACTTGTCCCTAGAGTTGCTTGGGGTATGTCGTTTCATATCTTCAGCTTATTAAATAATGATCTAATTTCAATCATACTTCAAATATAATATGACTGGGAGAATAGAGTATATTTAACCTGGCATATTTGCGATGGACAACTCAATCATATTTTTCAAGGCTATTCTCACTTCTGTATTCTATACATAAAAATCACAAGTGTTGGAGAGGCTGTGGAGAAAAAGGAAACCTCATACACTGTTGGTGGGAATGCAGACTGGTGCAGCTGCTATGGAAGGCAGTGTGGAGGTTCCTCAAAAAATTAAGAATAGAATTACCATATGACCCAGCAATCCCTCTCTTGGGTATCTACCCAAAAAAATCTGAAAACATTTATCTGTAAAGATACATGTGCTCTGATGTTCATTGCAGCTTTATTTACAGTGGCCAAGACATGGAAACAATCAAAATGTCCTTCCATAGATGATTGGATAAAGTTGTGGTATATATACACAATGGCATACTATTCTGCCGTAAGAAAAGATGAAATAGTGCCATTTGTGACAACATGGATGGATCTTGAAATTATTATGCTAAGCGAAATATGTCAGACAGAAAAAGTTGAGAACCATATGATTTCACTGATACATGGTATATAAAACTGAAAACAACAAAGAACAAGACAAACAAATTAAGAAACAAAAATTCATAGATACAGGCAATAGTTTAGTGGTTACCAGAGCGTAGGGGGCACAGGGGTGGTAGATGAGGGTAAAAGGGATCAAATATATGGAGAACTGACTCTGGGTGGTGAACACACAATGTGATATATAGACGATGTATTACAGAATTGTACATCTGAAATTTACATAACTTTACTAACAATTGTCGCCACAATAAACTTTAATTAAAAAAAAAAGAAAACGAAAACAAAAATCACATTATTTCTGAGCTTGTCTGGTACCTTCTGGTGATAAGATGGTGTAGAGAAATTGGTGTTATACTTGGTAAATTGCTAGTTTCCTTAAAATTACTTGTCCTAATTATTCTATGCTATTTAATTCCTTGACTAAAAAAAAAATCATCTTGTGTTTTAGTTAACCTTTAAGTTGCCTTTTATTTTTAACAAAATATTTTAATAAACTATCTTATTAAATTAGCCTTATAAATCTTTTATTCAATTACTGAAGACTATATGTCAAAAGCAGGTGGTCCAGTTTTATTTTTTTTCATGTATCTGTCCAGTTTTTCTAGCACCATTTATTGAATAGAGTGTCTTTACCCCAATGTGTATTCTTGCTTCCTTTGTCAGAGATTAAATGACCATATAGGCATGGGCTTTTTTTTTCTGGACTCTCTGTTCTGTTCCATTGATCTGTGTGTATGTTTTTATGGCAGTACTATGCTGTTTTGATTACTATTACCTTGTAATATAGTTTGAGGTCAGATAGTGTGATACCTCCAACTTCATTCTTCTTTCTCAAGATTGCTTTGGCTATTTGGGGTCTTTCATGGTCCCATGTAAGTTTTAAGATTATTTGTTCTAGTTTTGTGAAAAATGCTATTGGCGTTTTGATAGGAATTGCCTTGAATCTACAGATTGCTTTGGATAGTAAGGATATTTTAGTGATGTTAATGCTTCCTATCCATGAGCATGGTATATAATTTCATGTATTTGTATTTTTTAAAATTTTTTCTTCAGTGTCTTATAGTTTTCCGAGGACAGGTGTTTTACTGCCTTGGTTAAATTTATTCCTAGGCACTTTTTTTAATGCAATTGTAAATGGGATTGTTTTCTTAATTTCCCTTTCTGACAGTTCATTTTTGATGTATAAAAATGCAAGTGCAGGCCGGCGGAATGGCTCGTTGGTTAAGACTTGGCTTGGGAGCACCAGCTTTGAGCAGCAGGGCTGCAGGTTCAGATCCCACATGGGCCAGTGACTCTGCGCCCTCTACCGCTAAGATGGTGAACAACAGCTTGACCTGGAGCTGGGCTGCCATGAGCCGCTGTGTGCAGCTGTCCAATGGCCGGCCACCAGTTGCCTCAGCCGGGAAGAGCGCAATGTTCACAATACCAACATTGGCCAGTGAAGCAGTGTCCTCCACAACTAGACTGAACAACAAAAGGACAGCAACTTGTCTGTTCCCCTTCCCTGAATCCCCAATGCTGTTCCCCTCCCCCAATTCCCCAGTAAAATCTTAAGGAAAAAATGCAACTGATTTCTGAATATTAATTTTGTATCCTGAATAAGTAGTAGTTATTTTACAACGGAGGAATTTCAGATAATTCAGATAATTTTTTATACTTTCCTATATTTCTTGATGTTTCAATTATTCTATCTTTATAATAAAAAAGGAATATTCCATTATATTACTTTTATTTCATAATAGTTTGCAAGAATAAGAACACTGGAAGTTGAAGCTAAGATGTAATTTTAGAGACTGTTAAAATGCTTTAACAAACAGAATTATTTTGTAATTAGTATAGTTTTATGTCTAATGTAAAACTTCCTGTTGGGGTGGTACTTGGAAAGATTTGTTGGGTTTTTACTCTTAAGTAGTTTAACATTTTGTGATATTTATGCTATTAATTTGCATTAGTATAACACACTTTTTTATATTACAAATAATGTAAGTGCATGCTGTTTGCTTAATTTAAATCATAATTAATATAATTTAGCTGCTTTTAAAAAAGCCACCACATTATTTCGACGGGGGCATCTTCTTATCTGAGAATAGATACAAGGTGATAATAATAGCTATTACTCATTGAGAACTGACCAAATGCCAGCTACTTCCCTAAACACTTTACACATTTTTGAACCATCTGATCCTCTCAACACCCCTATCAAGTGGGTTTAAATATGCTCCTCATAGATTAAGAAACTGAGGTTTAGAAAGACCAAGTATTTCTCTAGAGTCATTCAGCTAGGAAATGGCAGAGCTGGAATTCTGTAGATGTGAATAGGACAGATTGGCTGCACCCACCATGTTTCCCAGCACACTACACTATACTAGGGAGACATGCGGGTTGTGGGTGGGAATGTGATCTCATGGACCTTCTCTCTCAGAATTAAATGGTAGAAATATTTCCAAACAAAGCTAAAGATCTCAGAAGGCTAAGTTGGGCTAACATTTTCCCAGGATGCTTTCTATATGGTCCAAATTAAAGGCAAGATGAAGTCTACACATTTTCTTCCAGATCTATAGTTTAGTATCTTGGCTCTCAGCTATTCTGGCTTAAGGAAAAAATTTAGAAATAAATATACTTTCACACCTTACACCCTAGAAGCTACTCTTTTTTTCTTTTTTTCAAGCTTGACACTCAACTGTCTCTTGACTTAGATTTGTAGAAGGTCAGATGGTTACTTCTTAAGGTCAGTTTAATGGAAAAAGTACTGTAGTAGTATATAGTATTAATAGTATACAGAAGCCTCTTGTTTCTCCATTAACCATTCTCTTCTTTTTTTCTAGTAAAGCATGCTGAGTTTTAAGTGTATGAATGGCTGCTCAGCTAAACGCATTTCCTTGCCTCCCTTTTAGTGATGTGTGGCAACATGACTAACTTCTGACCAAAACAATGTAAACTGAAGTGAAATAGTCAAAGTCACATCTTTCAAAAGGAAAGTGCTTATTTTCAACTGTTTTTTCCTTCTACCTAGAAAAATGGATATAAATTGGCTAACTGCCATGGATCTAGAGATCAAAACCATATGTTCAGAATGGTAGGGTAAACCTACCGGCCATGGGTCACTTTCTTATATATAGCTATATGAGAGAAAATTTGTGCTGTGTCATTTAAATTATGTATTTTAACTCTATATTATTTAAATGGTATATTTTTAAATCAACATGATTTAAATTGCGTATTTTAAATCTATACTACTTAAATTGTGTGTTCTGATGTCTCTTTGTTACAACAACGTAGCCAGTATCCTAATGTAAAAATTGGTATCTGACAGTGGGGTAATGCCATATTAAAGCCCCCAATATGTTGTATTGGCTTGCAATCAGGTGGTGGGAGGCAAGGGGGCATCAGTTGCAGTCTTGTAAGCTAGTGGTTCTTGTCATCCTAGGGCAAAACATTTAATAAAGAGGCTATCCTTGATAATTTTAGAGGTAGGTTGCATCTTTCTTAGTACTGCAGCTTCAGGGCAAGTGGCTAGAAAAAGTAAAAATGTTGGTGTGCTTCAGCAGATCCTTTCCACTTTTAGTAAGCAATTAGGAGAAAGATGGATTTAGTCAATTATTAACCAATTTGCAATAAAAAAAAATCTAAGGGATAAAATCCTGCAAATGATCACTCTCTGTCCCATTGAGTCAAAATAAGCACTGATCTTAAAATATAAAGATATAATATTTTTCCACAGAATGTGGTTTTTTTTGTTTGTTTTGTTTTTGTTTTTCTCATAAAACCAGTGTCAAGAGTCACTAGAGTCCACAATAATGATCTTTCAAAGTGAAAATTTTATCTGGATTAGAAATAGAGAAGCCATCCTAGATTGAGAGAACAGACTGATTGGAAGCTTAATTTCTGTTCACTCTTATCACCTGCCAACTTTTTGGTTAATCGGATTGTCAAAAAGTGAGTTCTTGGGAAGAAAGGGAGCAACATCAAATTGATTAGAAAGAAGATGAATAAATGTTAATGTCTATTTTATGACAACTCAGGGTTACAACACTAGGATTGTAACCAAGACAAATGTCTTACATTACAAAAAAAAATCAATCTAAGTTGACTGTGAATTCAGTAATTTAGACCTTAGAAGGTTAGAAAAGCCTAATGTAACAGAACCCCAAACAGCAGAAGAAAGGAGGACTGCAGAGAACTTTTCTAGGAACTGCCATCTTAAATATTCTTTATCAGCAAACTGAAGGCACCTGGCATCCAAAGTCAGTTTAATGATATTGTTCTTCCATCCAAGCTACTGTTTCAGCTGGCCTCAAGCTAACTGCCATTAAATTGAGGCGGGTGAGGAAATAGTCTGAGCCCAGAAATGAGTAGATAAATGAAATTCTGAAGTCTTAAAAACTATAACCAGAGAAGGTTATTTCATGCTGGTTACTTCCGATGGAGCAGACTGGAATCCAGGTGATGAAACACAGTTGCTACTAACTGTAGGCTGGCCTGCCTGGGGTGGCTGAAAAACTAAAACAACTTCTGTTTCCCAAAGTCTGCACCAGCAACATGAGGTTACAAGACATATCATTCAGCTCCATTTTCACTTGTGCCCACAGAGGAAAAACATTATAAGAAGGCAAAGGAGGGACTACAGAGGACACTGGACAAAGGAGATATTTTCAGAACCCATGGCAAACAGTAGGGCCAACCAAGGACCGTTCACAGCATGAAGTCTTCAGAATTCACAGTGAGCAGAATCTGATGATTTTTTTCTTCTTCTTCCTTCCAGTATTTGAGTTTTTGTTATATAATGTTTCCACCCTACCATTGTGTATCAAGGATGCACGTGGAGGGCACGTGTCTCAGTTTATATCTAACCACTTCCTATGCTGGAAAGTACTGTGCTTCTTCCAGATACATGGACTTTTCCTTGGCCGTTACTCTGGATTCTCTCTCTTAGGGAAGGCATGCAAATGTTTCATATGCACAACAAAGCTGGACGTTGATATATGAGTGGCCAGAGGGCAACACCATGGAGGGACTGCTAGCTGTGTTCACTCTCTTTTCTATCCTTCTCTTCTATTAATAGATGCTTTACTCATTCCGCCTGAATGGTCAGGTAGAGATTACTTTTCACAGGCTTCCTTGGGTAGGTGAGAGCGTGCGGTTAAGATCTGGCCAATGGAATGTAGGTGATGAAATATCTCGTATGCAACTTCCGGTCACAGCTGTTGGATACATGTGGCTTGCCACTTCTTTTTGTGTTCTGTCCTCTGATATATTGGGGATGAAGTCAAGTGGATTCTAAACAAGTAGACTGGGCTCAAGTGAAGCTCTTTTACAGCACCTTAGCCTATACCTTAAACATTAGGCATTTCTGCCCACCGCTTTCTCCTCTTTAACTGGCCATGTGGCTTGTGGGCAAACCTCACTGAGGCTGAGTTTCTGCATCTCTAACATAAAATATTTTCTCTTTCTTCTCTCCTGGTTGTGTGTGATTCCTATATGACAGATACGATAGGTAGGACAAGTAAGTTCATGAACTTTTCACCGTGTAAGTACATGGTGTAAGCCCGCCAAATATTCTAAGAACTCTGAAAACATTTTACCATGTACAAATTTGACATCAATTAATTTTAATTAATTTTAATTTTAAATTTTTAATTTTAATTTTAAAAATTAATTTTAAAACCACTTTTAAAATTAAATTGAGACCCAAATTAGGGTAACACATATTCCTTACATTAAACTTTATTTTTTTTCCTGAGAACCAATCATATAATTTTTGCTGTCTTTTTTATGAATTATGCAAAAGAAAAGGTAATATATACCAAGATGTTCATTAAAAATGTTGTTAACTTATTTTTTACAGGAAAAAAATTAAAGGCTCCATAATAAAACAGTAGTTAAGCAAAACAATGTGTCTTTATAAAATAATATACTATCAAGTGGTGCCGAATATATTACCTTTGCTTTCCATATACTCCCTGCTCTGTCTCACAGGAGGGTGGCCTGCTTGGACTTTATCAGCAGGTTTCCTTTTTCTCTGTCCACTGGCAGGAAATCAGAGGAGAGAAAGGCATGGGCATATAGTCTCCAAATTCTCTCTTTACAGGATCACTGCAAGCTGTATGGGCCCCTCAGCCCGGGACGACGATGCCTGTTGCCCGGACCTCTGCACAGATCCTTTCACTCACTGGGCTGAGTAACCACTCACGGCCCTGGTATCCCCAGTCCTGGGGCCTGGACCAGCACCTAGGCATTAGTCCTGGGTTCCTGCACTGCTGCTTTGGTCCCCACACCAACCCACATTTTTATTATTGTCTCTTTATTGAACTACCCTTAAATGACCTAATTTGAGTATGCCATCTCTTTTTCCAGGAAACCTGGCTGGCACACAGGTAGAGAATCAAATTTTAAAGGGTAGCAGTCATGCACCAGATAATGATGTCTGAGTCAGTGATGAACCATACATAGGACGGGGGCCCCATAAGACTCTAATGGAGCTGAGAAATCCCTTTGGCAGAGTGACTCTGTAGCTATCAGAACCTCATATTGCAGAGCTTGCAAAACCCCACAAGGCTGTGGTTGAGAATGCAGACACCTTGAGCCTGGGTGTAGATGAGAACACCACTGAAGGGCCCCTCGAGGGGCCTCCTGAGGAGCTGACTAATGAGGAGGTGCTGGAACTGGAACAGGAACGCACAGCTGAAGAAGAGGGAAGAGAAAAGGAACTGCAGGAGAAGAAAAAGAAGAACCTAAAAAAAATTCACAGTGAAGCGTTTAGCAGAAGATTTTGCAGGCCCCAAGGTCCTTAAAATGTTTGAAAACATGGACTTCAACACTGAAAGGTTTTCATTAATAGAGAAGTATATATGTTCATGGCACATTCTCTGCTTACCAGCAAATCTATGATGAAAAAAAGAAAGAATCCAAGTAAACCACCATAAACATATTTCTGAAAAATAAGTGACACCTCTCACGAAGAGCCCCAGGTAGGTCCTTAGGAGGTTTTCTAGGAAAAGGCATGGTTATCCTAGGAGATGACAGCTTCTTGAGTCATTGTCCCCTGAAGACCTTCCAGTGGGACGGGATGTGGAGGTGAGAGACAGTGATGCTAATAATCTTAAGCTTATATGGCCAAGGCTAATGTATGTCTTTGTGTCTTAGTTTTAAACAAAAAGTTTAAAAACTAAAAAACAAAAAATATTAAAAATAGAAAGATGCTTCTAGAATATGGATATAAAGAAAGAATGTATTTTTGAACAATGGTACAATGTGTTTTTAAGCTAAGCATTATTTTCTATATAGTACAAAAATGAAAACAATTGAATAAGTTTAGAAAGTAAAAATAATTACAATAAACTAAGGTTAATTATTCAGTGAAGAAAGGAAACTATTTTGTATAAATTTAACATAGCCTAAGTGTGCAGTGTTTATAATGTCTCCAGTCATGTACACTAACATCCTGGGCCATCACATCCACTCTCCACTCACTAACTCCTCCAGAGCAACTTCCAGACCTTCCAGCTCCATTCATGACCAGTGCCCTATATAGGGGTGCCATTTTAAAAATCTTTTATGCCATATTACTACTGTGCCTTTTCTATGTTTAGATACACAATACTTACCATTGTGTGGCAATTACCCACAGTGTTCAGTACAGTAACCTGCTGAACAGGAATGTAGCCTCGGAGCAAAGGCTGTACCACACAGCCCAGGTGTGTAGGAGGCTGTACCATCTAGCTGTGTGCAACTGCATTCCAAGATGTTCCCACAAGGACAGAACCACCCTATGTAAATCGCCCTGATAACACATTTCTCAGAACATATCCCCGTCATTAAGTGACCCATGGCTACAGTATAAAATATAATACATAAAGTTAAAGATCAAAATGGAAGACAGAAACCAATGAAATACTATGTTTTACGGTAGGAAGATTAAAGGTGAACGTATTTTCTTCTTTAATTACATGTATTGTTACATTAGTTATTTTATTAGTTAAAAAAATGTAAAATTGTTGCTAGGATATTTTGTCAGGTGGATTTTCTTAGTTTTGCCTTACTACCTAGATAAGAATGAATCATTAACATATTGAATTTATGTAAATCACCCTAATCAACCGCTTTCTCTTTTTCTGCTCCAAGGCCACAGAGAATTGATAGAGAAAGTTTTGGAAGCAGGCTGACTTGATTTTGTCAGTGTTCTTCATTTCAAGCAAAAGCAGCAGTTTTGGTTTGATTCATCAGAGTTGTTTATCAGGTAGAAATCGGGAGCTCACAGGTTTTGGGGAAAGAAAACGACTCAGGACTAAGTTTCCAGGACATGCTTCCAATCGCAGAACTGTTCTAACACAAAACGCCGACCGTAACTGGCCCTGGCATCTAACTTAGTCCCACAGCTTGCTTCGCTGAGGCCCACATGTCTGACTTCGCTGTAAATTAACTGTTGCCCGAACCTTGCTACGTCCGGCTTTCTTGAAAGCCACCCATGCCTGGTAAGGCCGAATGGCTCTGCCACTGTCGTCACTGCAAGGTGGACGCTGAGTGCACTCCATCCTCAAGTGCTTCCCTTGTAACCCGAAAATCTCACTCCTCCTCATCTAATTGGTGGAGCTTTGTGATGTGATTGCATTTCAGCCACAGGGGCCAGTGGGACATTTAATTTCAAATTCTTTTTTGAGGAAATAGTACATGGGTATTTCTCCAATATATAAGATACATTAGTTTGCTATAGTTGTAGTACCTCAGACTGGGTGGCTTAAACAATAAACATTTACTTTCTTACAATTCTGTAGCTAGATATCCCAGATCAATTTGTTGGCATGGCTGGTTTCTTATATGGTGGCTTCTCTCCTTGAGTTACAGGTGGCCACCACCTATCTGTGTCTTTGTATGTTCTTTCCTCTGTGTGTGCCTGTGTCCTTATGAACTGTTCTTATAAGGACACCAGTCGTATCAGATTAGGGCCCACCACAAACTTCTTTCTAACTCAATTTCCTCTTTACAGAATTTATCTCCAACAGCCATATTCTGAGGTGCTAGGGATGAGGACTTGAATGAACATAATCAATTTTTGGGTGACACAATTCATCCCATAACAGATGGGTATTTGAGAAGTATAGCAACTAAATGCAATTTATGATCATAGATTAGACTTTGAACAAGAAAAATATTGCTCTGAAGGACAGAATTGGGACAATTAGAGAAATTTGAATATGGACTATGTATTAGATTGCCATGTTTTATCAGTGTTAAATTTAGTGAATTTGATCATCGTCCTGAGAGCATATAAAAATAGGCCTTTGCTTTTAGGAGGTGCGTACTGGAGTTTTTAGGAGCAAATGGCCACAATGCCTGAACATTCCTTTCAACGGGTTCAAAGACAGAAAAAATACATGAGGTCAAATTCAGTACTATTCTTGAAATTTAACTGAAAGCTCGTTGCTGGTTATTTTTTGTTGTTGTTCCAAAACAAAAGTTTTTAAAATGGTTTTGGTAGTTCCAAAAGCATAGGAAAATACCATACAATAATCTACCCTTGACTGCCCACCATAAATATACACGATTCTTCCATGCTTAAAATTCCAAAATAAACAGCTCCTGCTACATACAATGTAACTATCACTCTTCTGAATGAACACTTGAAGGATTAAAGGTTTATTTAGTTATAGAGGTATTCTAGGGGTTAACAAGTTCCACTGAGGTAGATGATAGAATTTGAGTGAAGGTGTAGGTCATTATGTTGAGAAAATCACGAAGTGTGAGGCTGGGTATTAAAAATACTTTCTACATGGATAAAAGATATTTTTCACAGGGTGATAGGATGGATTTTGTTGCCTGGAGAAAATAAGGCAGGTTTCAAAAGCCTGGAAGAATGTGAAAAACTGACCAGGAAGTTAATAGAATCAAGTGGTGAAAAAATATATAGAAGGGTGAGCTAGTTATGTCACTTACTTTGGAGGAAAGATGTGAAAATGAAGAGGAAATGCCAACAACATCCTAAAAAAAAAAAAACCCAAAAAACACTTAATGTTCAATGGAAATGTGCATGCAAAGTGTCCTTTCATCATTGAATTTTTTCATGCAATTGTCCAATGAGATATTGCAACTTTTTTAAAACTTTGAAGGTCATATTTGAGACAGTGTTATTGTACAATGCCTAAAATTACTCTCCAAAACAATTAGAGAAATACTGGAATTTTCTTTTAATTGTTGTTAGAGAGTATGTCTTAAAATTGTACACATTCAAGAGTTTTGTTTTCTCTAAAATTTATAACATTCTCATTTAAATTAATTTATTAAAAATTAGATAAAAAAACAAAACATAGCACCATATAAATTTCAAAATACAAGTAGGTTCATTGGCTGAATCTTATTTTTATATCAGCAAAGAGATCATAGAAAAAGATTTTAAGCAAAAGCTAATATGATCCTACAGGAATTTGCACTCTTTGGTCTCCACACATGTGCAGTTATCAGCGAGTTCCCTGACTCCAAGTGTTTATTCACATCTGTCAGCTAAATCATAGATCCAAATGCAAAACGTAACACTCAGGAACATTATGTGGATTTGTGACACTCCCTGGAGGATGTTGGGTCCATAAAGCAGTGAATGGATTATAAGAAGACATAAATATGGTATTTTCATCTATGACAGATGCAATCTTGCTCCACTGTTATTTATATTATATAAAGGAAAATTCTACCTATTTTCCTCTGTTGAACTGAAAGAAGGCCCCCTTAGGGATGAATAAATGAATAGCTTGCTATTAATTTCCAATTCCTATGAATTCATATTTGAAAATGTCATGTTTTAGAGATTTTTTAAAATGGCTAGTGTTTGTTTATTTATTTATTTTACACATATGTGTGTGTGAAGGAATGGAACCAAAAGGGAAAATGTGAGATGGAATTGTGATAACAGAATAATAATGTTTTTATTTTTCACGATTACCCTGAATCATACAAAACTGACCAAACTTTGTATTTTAATGACCAGCTAGATGCCCAGATCAGGTTTCTATAAAATCTGCTTTGAGTCTGTTAACATTCTTTGCATGATCATCCCTAGCTACTATTAGGGAAGTGTGACGTGGTGTTTTGGGAAGAGCATCGATGTTGAATTTAAAGTGGTACTCTTGTATTAACTCCACCTAGCCTCTATGTTAATAAGCTTGAAGATCTAAGATTGAACTAGAAGATGCCGGAAAGTTCTCCAACTCCAAAATTATGAACTTTGATCCAGTAAAAAAAAATCCCATGTCTTATTGTGTGTTAGCCCTAAAACTTTGGAAAATAATCATCAGTGAAACAGTAGGAATTTAGTCATCAAATAAGTGCTGTTTTGGAATGTATAAAACTTGGGCCAGACATTAAAGAACTGCTATTAGTTAGTTTCATATATTGAAGGTGTTTTCTTGTTTGAAATAAAAAGAAAGAATAGATATTCTAATTTATAACTATTACTTGATAACTATAGCTTAGATTAAAATGTTAGTTTTACATCTAACCAAGAGATTAATGCTCTTTCATTATTATGGTTATAATTGACAAAATATTGATCAGGTGGCATTAGAGAACATTTTAATATTCTTATTTCAAAAATCAGAATCAATGAGAATGATGATGTTTTGTGATGTGAAATTTGACCTCAAATTATTCTCTATTAATAGGTGGCAGTTAAATTTTGAATTCTGAAACATTCGTAAAAATTGTTGAAAGGTACTTAATTAAAACACAATTATAAAATTAAAGATACTAATTACTGATAGTAATTCCTTTAATATCCACTCCCCACCCCTCACAGTTAAAAGCACTTTTGTGAAGAAAACTACCAGGACTTGTCCACCACCAGGAAAAAACAGAGTCCTCAAATTAAATTTGATTCAATAAAGTTACTGTGTCTCTTTCAGGCTATTGCAGTAATATCCTTAAATAATTTCTTCTATCCTATTGGGGAAGTAAAACATAGCACATGTAAATAGGAGGGGTTTTCAAAACAAAGTTAGTGTAACTAATTTGAAGTTTATATTAAAAATTGAGCCAATTTAAAAAAATAAGTTTCTCATGGTTAATTTTTGAATGGAGGTTTTAGCCAATTAAGTAGCCAGTGAGAAGCGTTTTATTGTTATCACAGCAAAGTGATGGAAAGAGCACTGGACAGTTAAAACTTTTGGAAAGCTGGCATTCACATACTTGTATGAATTGTTGATTCTGTTTATCTCCAGGTTTTATCTAATAGGCACAAAGTAATTTTGTAGGGAAAACAAATGACTACCTTTAACCTTA
Source organism: Hipposideros armiger (assembly GCF_001890085.2). NCBI lineage: Eukaryota > Metazoa > Chordata > Mammalia > Chiroptera > Hipposideridae > Hipposideros > Hipposideros armiger. The sequence goes on along the minus strand of NW_017731580.1, from coordinate 549,960 downwards.
TTCTCAGGTTTCCATTTTACATCAAAAATAGATTATTAGCTACTTTGTAAACTTTAAAATGATTTAAAGCTTTTGTGCCAGTATTTGTACCAATTTCAATTTTAACAGACAAATAAAACTTTAAGTTGTATATACAGACAGTGCCAAAACAATGTATGAACATTTTTAGAAAGGAAAAAACTGTATTAAAATTATGCTGATGGTAACCACTGAGCATCTCTTGTAATTGCAGAAGACAAATGTGACTTGTATTCATCTTTTGTTATCCCTATATATTGAGTTTTACAATTTTAATACAGTGTTTTCCTTTCTTAAAATGTGTATACATTTTTTAAGCCCTCTGTATTTAGGTCTAATTTGTTCATTTATCTTCATATGAAATTTAATGTCTTTCCAATGGTGCATCAACTTTAAAAAATCTTCATGAATGTGATAAAATTTAGTAAGGGGAAAAAATGTAGTCCAAGACTGATAAATGCTTTAATTTATTCGTTAGAACTGATTAAGATATAGTGAATATATTTATTTTTAAATTGAGATATAATCGACATGTAACACATTAGCTTCAGGTGTACAACATAATGGTTCAATGTGTATGTATTTTGAGGATAATGTGGTGTAAAAGAAAGTAGCTTATCATCATATCTGGACTTCAGTAATATCTTCTGTAACATATGGCCAAGGGTGTCAAATCTTCCAAAGGACAAGAAATAATGCATATTGTGCAGGAAGTTACCACCATTAGAAATGTTGAATTGTTTTTCTTTGTAAGATTGTTTCTGATTGTTTCCTATTAATTCATAAGTTTTACATTATCCTAAATTCTATTTGAATGTCTACTAGGGTCTTAAATAACTTGCCATCTGACTCTATCTTATTATCTCACCTTTTCTTTTTTTATGCTTTTTCTTACTTATTTAAAATTCAAGCTAATAAACAGTAAGCTTTCTTTACTATCTCATTGTATTTTATTGTCATCATTAAAAATTGTTACTACTATTGAATTACAACAAACTCTTTCTTAATATTTAATTATAATAGCATGTATTTCTGAATAATTCTGGGATAAAAATATTAGAGTGTAGGGCCGGCCGTGTGGCTCAGTTGGTTAAGAACTCGCTCAAGAGTTTGAGCTCTGAGCAACAGCGGTTCGATGCCCGGCCCGAGCTGAGCAGCCGCTGAGCTACCAACAGGTGGTCGGATGGCTCAGCTTAAAAAAAAAAAATTAGAGTGAATTATACTTATAAATACATTTTGGGAAAATCAGTATATTTATCTCATTTATTTTTTTCTAGAAATATGGAAGAGCTCTTCATCGCTTTGTGACATTGCTATGCTTTTGAACTGTTTCCTGATTTTGTTATACATACACACACACACACACACACACACACGTACATATGCAGCTCACAACTCCGTTTACTCTTCTTCTTACCACAATCACCGTTCACTAACTGGCCAGCAGAGTGGAATGCTTTCATTGAAATGTATGCATTGACAGTGTGTGCGCATGTGTGTAAAAGCACTGGTTTACAGAGCATGAGGCTTATTTCTTTCAGGTGTAGAAGATAGTTCACAACCTCACAATTGCCCAAAGATACTGATTCCTTAAGGATAAACAAAGCTCAGTAGCTTTAGAGTGTTAATACAGCACTGCTATTGTTTAGATTGTTTCGTAAGGTCCATGAAAACTAAAAATAAGCATAAAATGTAATTGGGGGAGACAAGAGAAAAAGTCACTGAAAGAAAATGGAAATATGAGAGCTGCATGAACTTGCTAGAAACTGTCAGGTCACTCAGGTGGGAGTAGAACTGGGAAAGACTGAGGTGTTACCACAGGGTAAGGAACATCTGAGAGGATGGGGAATGAAGGGGTTTCTTTGCAAAAAGTCCGTGAATGTCTCTATTATTTCTCACTGATCATTTCTGTATATTCCTATTCCATTCCTGCTATTTGGATGCCTCGCTTCTTCCTTAATATGAAAGTGCATCTCTCTGTCATCCCCCTTCTTTACTCCTGAGCACTCAGCGTGCATGGTGGGTTCAAGGGCTAATGCTAGTGATGCCCTCAGTGAGTGAGGAAGCCTGTTCCTGCAGGGCCGGCATCCTCCCAGCCCGTGAGACCTCACTAATGGGACTGGGGATCCTTTACATAGTGTCATGTTTTTCAAATTATTGCAGCTGCCTTGATGTAGAAGCAAAATAGTGTCAACAAGCCTTCACTTTAGTGATAACGCGCAATAGTGTACGTGAGATTCAATTCTTAGCATTTGATCTTTTTTGAGAGGCACTTCTCCATCCAACATCACAGGTTTAAATGTTTCTATTGATTTTCAAGTCTAGGCTTATTGTGAACATATAACCTCCAGTTAGCCTAAAGCAGCCTTTCTGATTTCTTAAGCAAAACAACAACCAGTTAGGAAGATGTAATCACAGCACTCTAAATGTACATGAGTGAGCCATGAACAATAATTGTATCTATGGGAGGCATTTTATATTATATTTATGGTAGGCATTATA